>NC_066626.1:26515179-26818209 GCF_025201925.1 Gopherus flavomarginatus
ATATGTTTGATCAGAAGATAAAGTTCGTCCTGAATCAGGCTTCACAGAGTTTATAAAAGGAACTTCGGGGTTATGACAGGAGCTTACACTGAGACAGATATAGTCATAAAGACCTTTTATTAAAATCAATGAAATGGTAAGCAAATGGTAAAACAGTTCAAGATTACAAAGTTACAAAATATCACAGTTCTTTAAGAAATATATTTATGATTTATGCAAACTTGAATACTCACACTCTTGGTGCAGCAGCAGCACTTTGGGCGTTTTTCACACCTTTGGCAGAGGAAGTTACTTCAAGATTGTTTGCGTTCTAATTTAACTTTGTATATGCTATATGCTTTAACTAAAATGAAATGTAAGGGAGATTGAATCCCTTTTCATTTACAGTTTTGAAAAGAAATAATACTATGGCCTATTAATAGTTAATAGGCATCGTAGGTGGGTGACATCGATGCGTAAATGAGGGTGGAGGCGATGAAGAGTAGACAGGAGCAGATAGATGGGTGTATCGCCTGTTCAAGGGTGAATTGTCTCACCTTTTTATAGAGCATTAGTCGGAAATTCTTCCTCCTATGCCCAAATTTCATCTTTCCCCCACGGAAATGTTAGGCTACGTTTGCCTCATAGGCTAACATGTATGTGCGTATGAATGACAGGTATGTACGCATTTGTGGTGTACTTGTTAGATTTGTGGGCAAAAATCCCCTTTTTCCACCCTTTACTGTTATTGGTTCAGTTAAAGGTCTCCAGACAGCTGCGTAGGTATTTTGTCTTATTATCACTTTTCTGAGTAAGGGTCGCAAAATGTGCTGAAGTTTCCTTAGCGTCATACAGGATGTTTGACCTGTAGATTTCTTGCATTTCAGCCAAACTTATTCTTAATATAAATCTATAAGCTTATTACATCAAATACTTAAATTCATAAGAAAGACATTTATACAGACCAACAGATTAATCCTCAGGGCCACACTCCTCTATCCATGTTCACCTAGTTGCGCTCCGTCCTTTCCTCCCTCCCATGGATGACTTCCCCATCGTTACTCACACAACGACCTCTTGATTCCTCCAGGGCTTCCTCAATGTTTTTCCCCCTGTACAAAGGCCAGCCTCTCCTTGGGATCTCAATTTGGTTCTCTAGGCCCTCAACAAGACCCCTTTTAAACCCTTGGCCACCTGCTTCTTCACCCATATCTCCATAAAGGTCATCTTCTTGGTGGCCATCACCTCTGCATGCCATGTCAGTAACTGGCAGCCATGATGGTGGATCCCCCTGTTCACCCTCTTCCGTAAGTACAAAATCTCCTTTCGCCTACATCCCAAGTTTCTATCCCAGGTGGCTTCCTCTTTCCACCTGAACCGAAGTATACACTTCCCAAACCCTAAACTATTCTACCTCAAATCCCATGCCTCGCCCATGGAACTTGCTTTCCACTCCCTTGACATCTGACAGGCTCTAGCATTTTATCTCCTTTGCACCCACGCCTTCTGTGCATCCCCAGGCTCTTTGTTGCCATCGCGGAGTGCTGCTGCAGCTCTGCCCTCTCCTCACAATGTTTCTCCAAGTGGTTCTCCTGCTGCATCGAGACCTGCTATGATCTATCAGACACTCCACTCTTACTGGGAATTACGGCCCACTCCACATGGGCATATGCCGCCATGTCAGCCTTCCTCGTGGACATTCTGTAGCAGGACATACTGAACTGCCATTTGGTCCTCTGTCCACACTTCTCCACTCATTGCACCATTGCTTCCTCTACAACAATGGGTGCTGCAGTTGGTCATTCTGTCCTACAGGTGTGAACTTTTCAAGAGCCCTTGCTCCCACCTCCTTCCTGACCACTGCTTGCTACTCTCCTGTGTTTGGAATCCACATAGGGACCAGCACTCGAAGAAGAAGAGAAGGTTACTTACTGTAAGTAGAGGTTCTTCAAGATCTGCAGTCCTTATCTGGATTCCAATCCTGCCCTCCTTCCCCTCTGCTCCAGGACCCTCTGTTGCTGGATAAGAGGGAACTGGAGCGTCCTCTTAAAGTCTTGGAAGCGCCATGTGGCCAACACATGGATACTGCTATGAACAGTTCCGTCTCTGGCGCATGGCATGCATGCGCACCTGCGTTTGGAATCCAGATAGGACCTTGTAAACAACTTGAATTGGGGGCTGGTGGGGATTCTGCAGAGCCCCAACCCCCTATAGTGAAGAAATGAATGTAAAATAATTGAATTAAATTATTAAATCATACCTCGTTAAAAATACTTTAAAAGACTACTTGATTAAAAAAACAACCTAGAATGTGAATTCATAAGGATGTTTTATGAGAGAAGGAGCATAAGCGCTGGATAACTTCCTCAAATATTGATATTTTCTGTATCACATACAAAGCTATTAGGAGTTCAGTGTTTTATATGAACTTCATAATTTATTTGGAGGAAACAGTAGCTCTTAAACTTTGTCTCTGTGCAAGTAAGCAGGATAATCTGTCGCACAGATTATTTTCCTTCAGACTTTTAAAGATTTAATCAAGTTTTTCTTTGCTGAAATTTTTTAAAAAATCAATGCATACAGGTAAATAATTTCAGGATGTTCCCTGACTGTTCATCGTATATCAAAACATGTAAATAATCTGCAGCACAAGTGCTGCCATTATATGCAATTTATTTTTTGTTTTTGAGGTTGACCTGTGCAGCAAAAAGCTACAGAGAGCAGAACAATTGATTGGAGGCCTTGGTGGTGAGAAAACTCGCTGGAACCTGACTGCTCTGGAGCTGGGGAGGCAGTACATCAATTTGACTGGAGATATCCTCATTTCTTCAGGAATTGTGGCTTACCTGGGAGCCTTCACATCCAGCTATAGACAAGTAATGAATACAGTTGTTTTATCTAATGTTTTTGTATTGAACCAAACATTTTTTTCTCCTGCTAAAATATTTAGATTTTTAAAAACGTTTTAATTGACTTCAAAAATTGACTTCAAAATTTTCAAGAATTGAAAAAACAGGTTTTTCTTTGTGTGTGTGTGTGTGTGTGTGTGCACGCGTGTGCGTGCATGTGTATAAGAATTTGAACTTCACTTAGAAGAACTCACGGGAACTCTTCCTTCATATTTCTTTACTGTTTCCTAACAATGTTAATTGTAAAATACATGAACCTTGTGGTTGGTTCTCTCAAATGTCTGTAAAGTGACTGCAAATAACTTTATGCCTCATGGCCCTGATCTGCTACCATTCTAGTCAATGGCTAAATTCACACTAAGTTCTGTGGGAACAGGAACAGGACCTATGTCTGCAGAATCATTGGTCAGCAACTCAAGTGTAAATGTATTTAAAGTGCAATAATTCTCTAGAACAAGGAGAAGCAGGGAAATAAAGTGGACATAATATCATAAACAATTTGTGTGTTTAATTTCCATTGATATAAATGGAAGTTGTGTGTGTAAAATAATTACAGGATTAGGACCTGAGTTCAAAATTTTCAACTAGCTATTCATTTTGGATGCCTCCATTTTTGGATACCTAATTTTATGCGCTTTTGCTCTTATGTTCAGATTTTCTGAGCAGCTGGATCTCTCGAGGCTTTAGCTGAAGAAATGATTGCTCAACACAGCTGAAAATCGATCCCAGGTTGTCACAAGTTAGACATCCAAAAATAGAAGCACCTAAAATCAGTGACCACTTTTGAAAATTGAGTCTAACATTTGAGCTTAAATCTTTTTTTTCCCTTAACTCCACTTATCTACTTTTACTGTACTTTTCTTATCATTCTTGCTTTAGAAAATTCTGTAACATCTCTCAAACTTTATTTTGTTCACCATTTTCATATTTTGACATTTTTTTTAGTGTTTTATTTTGCAAGATCTTATTTTGCCTGCAGTTTTCTCCTGTTCTCAGTTACTGAATTTTGAGCTCATGTTATTCTATATTGGATGAAAGCAGCCATTTATCAGGCATATATAGTATGGCTAGGTATCAGACCTTTGGTAAAAGATGATGGGGGTTCTGAAAAGTGGTGATTGGGGGATCCTTCATGCCAGTCCTGAAAAGCAAAGGCAACTGAATATAACTATATTCTTATTCATTTAGCAATAACTAACTTTTACTGGTTTTACTCAAGTAGTTTAGTTTAGTGTAGCCTTATGGGGCTGGTTGTGGAAACTCATTGTCTGATATGAAACTAAAGTGTTTCCTTCTTTGTAGAACAGTAGTTGTGACCTTCTGACAGCTATTTTTTATTTTAATATATATGGCCTCTTTGTCATTGTCTGTGTTATTGTTATGTATTCACTGGATGGCTGCAGTTGACAAATCTGCATTAGCTGAAAATGTTTGCCTCAGCTGAGAATACACAGACCATTATTAAAATCTGATTAGTTTAGGAACAAAATCTTATGTGTACCTAGGGAAAGCAGTGTACTCTCAAAGTGATGTTTGACTAATTAGCACAAATTTAAAACATGTTCTGTTTAAAAATATAAACAACCCCCCCCTCAAATGCCAGCAGATCCAGACCCAGTAGGTTCCTGTTACATAGGGAAATCCTCCAGTGGCAAAAAGCTGTCATAACAGCTCCTACATCATCCATTCACCTACCCCTTTTATGGTATGTGTCTGGAGCATCCCTGCGCCATAGCAATCCTCAGCTGCCCGAAAGACCTCCTGTATAGAACTGACCCCAAGATCAGGGGAATGCAAATGTAGCCTAAAGCCAGATATGTTGCTTCATCTCTTCTTTCTTGCACTGAGTGCAGCTCAGCCTGGCTGAAGGAACTGGTCCTGTATATTCTACATGAATAGTGGTTACTGTTTTAATTTCTTATGTGTGGTTTTTTTTAGTGTTTAGACAAGTACAGAAATGACTTTACTGTAGCAATGGTTTGGGGGAAAGAGTTGAAAAAATATAGATAAATGTATTGACAGTTTTATAAATCTTGTAAATGTAATAGGGAACAGACAAAACTTTTGTTAACATTTGCCTTCTAGAATCAAACAAATGAGTGGACATCACTCTGTAAAATGAGAGATATTCCTTGCTCAGAGGATTTTTCCCTAACAAATACTTTGGGAGAACCTGTTAAAATCAGAGCTTGGAACATTGCTGGATTACCATCTGACATGTTTTCTATTGATAACGGTATCATCATCTCGTAAGTAGGAAATTCACACGTGCTAGCTTTCATGAAATAGCTTCTTACAGCATACTTTTCAGTTATTATTTTTATGGACACATATTACTGTATGGCAAGTTCAACAATTAAACAAAACAAAAACAAGGCTGTTTCTATTTTTTGCTATATACTTTCTTCAAGGCTTCTAGTGTGTAAAGTGATTCACTCCCCTCTTAATTCTCATGAGTTGCTGTAAAGAGATTGAACATTTCTGATATTAGAAGGTTGCAGTAAACTACATTTTATGAACACATGTAGTAATTTTACTTGTAAATGACCAACCAGTAATTAAAACAAAGAAAATCTTGGATAGATTAATACCCCGCACTTGTGGAATTCAGAGGCAGTCCAACATTGTTGCTGAACGCTCGAGGACTATGCCTCAGGTCACCAGCAGAATTCTTCTGAAGCTTTAGAAATACCCCAACAACCAATAATATATTAATGAACCTTAAGGCAAATATATGTTCAATTCTCCCTTTAGATACATTTCAATTTGCTGCACATTTCATTCTCATCACTTAGCAGACTACCGTGGTGGGTCGAATGAGGAGAGAAGCTTCTAATGGAAAATTATCAAATAACAAATTCTGCATTCTGCAGCACAGCTTCTCTCCTCCTTCATCGCTATTGGGAAGTAGTGAGCAGTGAATAAAGTAGGGTAGAGGGTGAGAAGAAGCTGAGTTGAAGTACAGGAGTTTTTTTAGTAGAATATTGGGTGGAAATGAAAGTATCTCTCTAATCCATATAAAACTAAAGTTTTGTAATTCAAAGAATTATTTGGGAACCAACTGTGGACACTTTCCTACCAATAGAAGACCCTGCAGACAAATGGAAACCTATTTTGCAAATCTTGCTGAGATGAAGCTTATATACATCAAAGGGTCTGCTCAAGTCAGTGGGACTCTCACATGAGCATCTGAAGGAAGAATTTGTCCCGGAGCATTTTACAAATTAGATTAAAAGGTTGTGTTTAAATGGCACCATAAAGTAAACTGCATTAAAGTCAAGCTTACAGTAAACATTTTAAGGGTATATAATCTAGTTCTAAAAAGTTGAGCTATCTCAATTTTTTTCCCCTCCAGAAATGCAAGAAGATGGCCTCTGATGATAGATCCCCAGGGCCAAGCAAACAAATGGATAAAAAATATGGAAAAAACTAATAGTTTGCACATAATTAAACTCAATGACCCTGAATTTGTGAGAACACTGGAAAACTGCATTCAGTTTGGCACTCCTGGTAAGTGATTGAATAATGAAAGTGTAGATTTCCGAAAAAACCTGGAGAGGGCACAATTAACTCAAAAATAAGGATGATAAAAGTACCAAATATTGTCAGATTCATAGAAAAAGGGAGATTTTGTTATCAAATTAGATTTTTAGTAATTGAAGTCACAGCAGATTGTGAGATTTTTCATCTCAAATATCAATTTGAAATTCTCTCTTTAATTTGGCTCCTTTAGTTGTTTGAGATTTTGCCATATACTTGTTTTCATGTTACAATAATTCTACTTTTATCTTCCAAAAATGTATAAACAGAGTCTGTCAAATTGTCTGTTCCTGCATGGCTCTGCTTATTTTACAAATAGATAGTATACAGTGTACCCTACTTTTACTGAGATTCCTGTATACTTTATCTCATCCAAGGTAACAGAATCAGAAAATAATTACTTACAGTTAACTATTTGAGTTGAGTCATTTCCATAGTTGTTTTTAATGAAAAATTTAACTACAAGTAAAGAAACAATTCATATATCCTTTAAATTCCTTATAGGGCAGTGGTTCTCAAACTAGAGTCTCCGCTTGTTCAGGGAAAGCCCCTGGTGGGCCGGGCCTGGAGCGACGAACCGCGGCCACTGGGAGCTACGATTGTCCGAACCTGTGGACGTGGCAGGTAAAGAAACTGGCCCAGTCAAACCTAGTTTGAGAACCACTGCTAAAGGGGGAACAAAAATAGATTTCAAAATTGGGATTAGGAGCCCCAATGCCATTGACATTCAATAAGATTTGAGTGACTGATTCTTTTAGGACCCTTTGAAACGCTAGTATACTCAAACAATACTACAGTTCAGAGAATCTTCATTGCCCTGTTCAAACTTGATACATATCACAAAGCAAATATAAGCTTCCTTGAACTTTTAAAAAATTTATTTAAAAAAGTTTTACCATATTTCTACCACATCCTTTTAGACCCATATTTGTATTGTGGAAGTAGTACCTGTTTGCACATCATAAGTACACATTTAACAGAGATATCTCTTGCCAAGAAAATGAATCAAAACCTAGTTATTGTTGTGTTCAAGTGCTGCTGGAAAATGTTGGAGAAGAACTGGACCCTATCCTAGAACCACTTCTACTCAAACAGACGTTTAAGCAGTCTGGTAGTATATGCATCCGTCTTGGTGACTCCACCATTGAATATGCTCCTGACTTTCGCTTTTATATTACAACCAAGCTGAGAAACCCACACTATCTTCCTGAAACATCTGTTAAGGTGAGAGATTTGAAAATTAATGTTGATATTAAAACAAAACACATTATTTTCCCTGTAGGCTGCAGGCAGAAGAGTTCCTGGTATTTAAGTTGTTGGTTTTTTTCCTTCTCCTTCTTTGACAATATTGGCATCATCTCTGAGTAATCTCTAACTGCTGATATTAGAGCTGACAAAACATTACTGTTCACAAAATAGTCGTTCATACTCTGAATAATGTAATCTAAACATTAATTTCTGGTATTTAACTTCCTCCCCAGTTCATGACTTTCTGTGCCAATTTTACTGATTTGCTTTTCAGCGTAGAAATATCTACTGGGAGTTTGGAGCCCTATGCATGTACAGGCTACAAATTGGGCTTCTAAAATCTTCTAGAGAGGTGGTTCCTGGTGACTGCTGTTGGCAGGACTTCAAGCAGTGCCAGGCTTTGTGCCTTGGATATATACAAGAATACAAATTTACAGAGAAGTGACAAAATTATTCCTGTTTCCACCATATAATTTTTCCACATTTTTATAATACGATAGAAGTAGCTTTAACCATTCACATCAGACTTCCCTTGTCAATCATCAAACTATAAGGATCTAAATGAGTTATTGTGGTTGTTGCAAGTTAGGGAGCAGAGGTATATTTCCTGCTTCATAGAATAAGGTTAGTGTTTTCCTGCTCCTTGCAGTTACTCAAGAGCTCTATTACACTTTTTATTCACTGTTACTTTTAAAGAGTTTTGTATGTTATTGGGTCACAGACATACGATTAGGCTGAATGTTGCATCTATTAGAGCACGAAGCCCTGAAAACTAGTTCTAAAGTTTGTCTTTAAAACTAACAGTAATTTGAAAAATCAGCAGAATGGAATAATAACTTAACTTCCAACTGACAAGGAGCACTGACATAGAAAGAAATGGTAGAAAAAGAAATTAATGAAAATAAAGAACATCTCTTCGCTTTATTACACATCAAAGAACCCAGATATTGATTTTTTTTATCAAAGATGAAAATATGTAGGTACAAGTTAATAGGCAAAGATGAAATATAAAAAGCAAACATCCAAAACCAAAAACTATTATGCTACATATAAATTTAGAAAAGACTTGCATGACAAAAAGTTTAAAAATCTGATACATGTATCATGACAAGTTAAATAAGACAATAAATATTTCAGGCCCTGAATCTCCATTGTGTTGCACCAGTTTTATAATAGTTGAATTCTGTTGATTTTTATGGAGTTATACCAGCATCAAACTCATGTAATGAAGTGGAAACTCAAGTCCTATATCTAATACAAAAAAACCAAACTTTCCTTGTCTTCAGTAATGGTCTTCATCTGTATATACAACTGTGGTTATATATAAATCTTTTACACATTATCACTTGTGTCAATAATTGATCATATTTACCTATTCATCACCAGTCTTCAGTGATTCCATACACAGAGAGTTACCACTCTTGCGTAATTGACTCTGAACACCTCCCTCCCCCCGAATATCTGGCCTTTTATTGTCAAGGAGTGAGGAGAGAGATGAAGGTTCCCTGCCACAAGGTGATTGGCCTGAACTCCAGCCCAAACTTGAATTTCTAGAGTGTACACCCCTGTTCCAGTCTGTAGACCCGGGCATGAGAGACACTGCTGTGGTTTTAAAATGCAGTAAAAAAAGATTTCCTAGGTCCCCTTATCTTTCCAACAGGATGAAGCAAAGGTACTCTATCTCTGGGGGAAGACGGTTGTGGGGGAGAGAATGAAGACTCCAGGATGAAAATCCTGGAAGGGGTTGCTCAAGAAAAGAGCAAGCAGTGACCCACCTAGCTGATGGGGAGAGGCTGAAAAATGAACACAGGAAGGGCTAAAAAACTAACGTCTGAGTAGAAGATGGACTAAATCCTCAGGATGGAAGGTCTGAGGCAAAGACTCTGTGGGATTATTGCGTGTGTCTTTTTGGACAGGTATACCCTGGAAGGGGTGGGTTTTCATTAAACAACTTAGCTGGAGTTCCAAGTCACTGGAAGGGGCTTAAAAGACTCCAGGCCAGCAGGTCTGACACTGAGACATCAGAGTTTCAGCAAAGGCCTGGAGAAGGTTGCAGAGAGCAGGAAGTTTCCTGCTGAGGACCCTCAGATACCAGGGAGAAAAAGACTCTAGCTAGACAGAATGTGGCCTGCCAAAGCAGGCAAAGTCTCCGGTCAAGAAGGCCTTGGAGGGGCTTGGTGTAAAGCTGTGAAGAATGAATATCCCAGGGGAATGGAATCATCACAAACAAAACTTGAATGCAGTGGCTTCAGCCATCATAGTATTGGCAGCACCCTCTTATTTTGTAGGACGTATCTTGAACGGGAGGCCACTGGAACAATTTTGTGGAAAAACCCAAATAAAATCTACTTTAAACTATATTTATGTAGCAGCTTCTTTCAGGACCAATGCTTCACTTGATTGAAGATTTTCTGTACATTCAAATTCTCCATGTAGCAGCTTGGAAGAATCTGGAGATCACTTGCTTCTGACGACATCCTTCCAAATATTCTGCCTTAGGGAGCATAGGGACAAAGCAGTCCAAGAGACCATTGAGGAGAGAAGGCTCTTCCTCCTTCCAGTGAAAGAAACTTCAGGCTGTCTTACCTTACTAGGTTTCAGAGTAGCAACCGTGTTAGTCTGTATCTGCAAAAAGAACAGGAGTACTTATGACACCTTCGAGACTAACAAATTTATTTCAGCATAAGCTTTCGTGGGCTACATCTCACTTCTTTGGATGCATAGAACGGAACACACAGACAGAAGATATTTTGGGGTTCAGATATTGTTATGAGAAATGGATCAGCAGTGTAAATTAAAGTAAAAGATGTTCTGTAGTTACTATAAGATGTCCTGATCATTGGACTCTAAGATAACACTTTTTGGAAAGACAAGTCAGTGACTGCATGTGTATTGCACTGTAAGAAACCAAAGGAAATTGCTAATGCCCATTACATAACTGATACCATAAGACCACCATGCTCATCAGTCTTCCACGAGTATGCAGATTCATATCATGATATTGCCCTGTATGCTGCAAGAAATGATAAAAACCATCTTTCTAGCTTCCTGCAGTCAGTATGTCCCTCTCCTGTGTCTCAGTATCTTGTCTACTTGCCATCTGCTCGGCCAGTTGAATTTTGGAGCTTGGCATGCTCCAAAATTCAACTGGCCGAGCAGATGGCAAGTAGACAAGATACTGAGACACAGGAGAGGGACATACTGACTGCAGGAAGCTAGAAAGATGGTTTTTATCATTTCTTGCAGCATACAGGGCAATATCATGATATGAATCTGCATACTCGTGGAAGACTGATGAGCATGGTGGTCTTATGGTATCAGTTATGTAATGGGCATTAGCAATTTCCTTTGGTTTCTTACAGTGCAATACACATGCAGTCACAGACTTGTCTTTCCAAAAAGTGTTATCTTAGAGTCCAATGATCAGGACATCTTATAGTAACTACAGAACATCTTTTACTTTAATTTACACTGCTGATCCATTTCTCATAACAATATCTGAACCCCAAAATATCTTCTGTCTGTGTGTTCCGTTCTATGCATCCAAAGAAGTGAGAACCTCTCTGTGGAACCTCCGTTCTATGCATCCAAAGAAGTGAGAACCTCTCTGTGGAACCTCAGTTATGCATGTTCTATCAAGTTCTTTGAAATAAGGACTTTTTTCTCAGGATAACCATATGGTAGGAGGTTGTATTTTCATTCTGTTTAATTCCACACATCCTAATGAAGGGCATAAATTGGATATGAACCAGGCCATCAAGTGAATAAAGGTGCGTATAATACAGGCATTCAAAAGCTTGGGTATAACTCCTCCCTAGCATGTTATCGCTCATTTTGTGAAAGGAGCAGTGATTTAATGGGTGAAGATATCATATACATCTTAAAATGAGATCTGCTGTATGTGGTCTTCTATTCACGCTTTTTCAGAAGGTGACTGTAACAGCCTCTCCTTTGAAGATGCAAAATTTGTTAGACTGTTGTAACCTTTAAATTTCTATCCAAATTGTGCATAGTCGAATCCCTCCTCCCTTCCTAGGGGTTATTTACAGTTTTCTGCTTTCCTCTGTGAAGCAGAGGGGAGGGGATGAAGAAGGGAAAATTCTGTCTTATCTGTGATTTCTTTTGAGACCACTCTATTGGAGCATTATGTCCATAGTTTTTCTGGCTATTACTTGCATGTTAAGTAATTTGGAAGAATAGCGTGTTCTCCTAGCACATCCTTAAATTTCTTGTCCAGGCTTTATTGCAAATGATTTGAGTTGAATAGCACTTTAACCTTTTTTGTAATTAGTATTTTTCAACTTTGAAAGCTATCATTCTGGAGAGTTCTTTTTTGAGGGGCAATTCTCAGCCCAGACTGAGTGCCACAGTCTTTTGTCTGTTTCCATTTGTCATGGAACTGGGGAATGTCCTATCATGAAGGCTATGTTACATGGAGGGAGGACAGAAAAAGAAAATTCACAGATAAGATGGACTTTTTCTTTCTTACTTATCGTAATTATGGGACAAAAACTCCATAGCCCAGAGGACTGTAGAAACCTCAGCCTCAATTTTTCTGCCCTCAGAATCATCTGCTTTAGGCTGTTGCATGGTCTTTTGCAGACTTCTTGAGCATGGAAGAGGAACAATACTTTAGTTTGATCTGTCCCTAATTGTGTTGTGCTTCGTAACACCTTTCGTTTACAGGTAACCTTACTGAACTTCATGATAACTCCAGAAGGAATGCAAGATCAGCTTCTTGGAATTGTAGTAGCAAGAGAGAGACCAGATCTTGAAGAAGAAAAGCAAGCCTTAATCTTGCAAGGAGCTGAGAATAAAAGGTATCAGAATAACTTATTTGGTTGTCCTTCAATGCTATTTTTGAATGTCCCCTTGGTGGCTTTGTTTTCTAAGGAGTCTTAACAGGTTTTGGGAAGAGCAGGAGCTGGGGGCAAAGGTTGCTACTTGTTCTTCTACTTGATGTTTTTAGAAATGAATCTTCACTGTGGGCCATATTTGTCTGATTATACTTGGGGGGTATGTACACAGGACCCTTTTCCACATGAAGACAGAGCATGAAGTCTGCAAAGTTGGAGGAGAGCTGGCTAGAGTCATTTTGCTTTGTAAGAAGAAGTAGTGAGTCCTGTGTGACCACCGGTGTTTAGAAAATACAAATAATTTTTCTTAAAAATTAAGCTAAGAACAAAAATAAGTCTTTAATTCTCAGGTTACGTATCTTGAATATGCATTGCATGTATGTATGTGTTGTATGAACATTTTTTATTTTATTTTAGACAACTAAAAGAAATAGAAGACAAGATTTTAGAAGTTCTTTCAGCTTCAGAAGGAAATATTTTAGAGGATGAAACTTCCATTAAGATATTATCTTCTTCCAAAGTTCTGGCTAATGAGATTTCTGAGAAGCAAGCTATAGCTGAAGAGACAGAAAAGAAGATTGATACTACTCGAATGGGTTACCGTCCTATTGCTATTCATTCAGCAATCCTGTTTTTCTCAATTGCTGATCTAGCCAACATTGAGCCAATGTACCAGTATTCTCTTATGTGGTTTATTAACCTTTTTGTCATGTCTATAGATAATTCAGAGAAATCAGAAGAGTTACAGACAAGGTAAGAAAGATAATTCTCCATTCTCACACTTTGCTTTCATGCTGTATCCTTTTTGCCAACTGTGTCTGTCATTTTTTTTTTTTTTTAGATTTTAACCCAGTTTTGGATAGAACCGGTAGTTGTCTGTAAAATGCCCTGCAAATTTTTGTCAATATGTAACTAATAATAATAAGTTTACTACTCTCAGTTACACACCTGCAGTCACCAGTAGTGGGTTGCACACATGCTTCCAGTGCATCACACCAATGAAATCCACACATTGGGCTAGTCCCTCTGCTACAGCCAAGATATGTTCCTCACAGATGATGGAGTTGCAGCTGCCTCGCAAGTAGCTCTAGAGAGGGATGGTGACTCACAGTTGTGCTTGCAGATAGCAATTGAACAGACAATAATTTACTTCATCACTTACTAGGATGCAGCTTGCTCTCCCACTCGTGCCTGGCACATTTGCAGGCGGTCCTAAGCCATGTGCAAGCCTATGTTCTTATTAGGCTAGTCAAAACTCTAGACCTGTGTGTCAAATTACATGTGGCCAAAATGTTAAGAATATTGCATCTGACGAAGTGGGTATTCACCCACGAAAGCTCATGCTCCAAAACATCTGTTAGTCTATAAGGTGCCACAGGACTCTTTGCTGCTTTTTAAGGTTGTAATTCATCAGTGTTCTGCTCTTCCATGTCAACAGACAGATTCTCATTCAGTGACCCATTTGATCTTGAAGAAAGCAATTTCCTGCATTCTTTGAAGTGACCTGTGAGCTACTCTATCTTGCCGCTTAATAGCTTTTGATGATGCTTTATTTTACATTGGAAAAGTCAGTTTTAATTATTTCAATCCATTCACTTGTTCATTTTCTATAATTTTCTTCAACTTTAGGCATGTCACATCAGATAAATTTATACTATCGTGGCAAGAGTTACCATGGGGGGCGGGGTGTGTTACAAAAAAAAAGACAAAAGAACTTGGAACACAGCGTATTGTGCAAGCAAGTTTTAATTCATGGGAAGATATGCAATTATGGTTAGTTTGGGGGATATGCAAAGTTTGATGTAGAGGCAACTTCAGGAGAAAGGGACCTGTGAGAGCTTCAGGAAAGTTTTTTGTCTAACTTAGGCTATGATTAGAATCCATTCCTGAGGCAAAATTGCTCCCTAGGAACTGGCCCTTGATGTTGAGCTGAGATTCCTGGGAAGACAGATTGCCCTGAATGCTATTTGATCTCATTTAATGAGATCTTTATATGTGTAAATAAAGCAAGTGACAGAGTATACCCAGCTTTCATGTCATCAGGGTGACCAGACAGCAAATGTGAAAAATCAGGACAGGGTGTATGTATGTGTATGTGGAGGGGGGTGGTAATAGGAGCCAATATAAGAAAACAACCCCAAAATCGAGACTGTCTCTATCAAATCAGGACATCTGGTCACCCTCCGTGTTATCAACTTGAAAGCCAACCTGCAATACTCCACAGATCAACTACTGCAAGACACTGGTGTCAAAAGAAGGGACTATACATTTATGTTTGGTAATCATTGTAGTGTGGATCAGTAGTTTTCTCATTTACTACAATTAGAATGAAAATCAGTTCTTTAGTAAACCCTAATTCAACACTGTGAAGACTGAAAAATAAGATGAATAAATTCCAAGGCCTGAAGGGACCACTGTGAGCATCTGTTCTGCCAGGCTATAGACTCCTCCAAAATAGTTCCCTTTGAATAACAACATGTCACAGTTTTAGAATAACTGCAACTCTATTCCTCTCTCCACAATCCACTCCAGGAGTTCCCACCAAGTCTCTTGTCTCTAGCCATAACCTTTCTCCCACTCCCTTCATTTAAGGTTGCATAACTCTTTGCTTTACACTGTCATGGCCCCAACAAGCCAGTCTGCAAAAAGGCCAGCACCTGTACTTTGCATTCTTTCCAAGAGCTATGAACAATATATTGCCATTAAAAAGGTACCACACAGCTCTTTCTAACCAAGCACATTTATTCTAAAAGTAAAAGCATTATAGACAAAACATATAAAAAACAGATTTAAACACACCCAAACATACTAGGAGTTGTTCATCTCTCTTATGTGGCTCTAGCTGGCCAAAGTCTTTCAAAACCTTCAGGGGTTGTGGCCTTCTTTGAACAGAAGGTCCTGCCTGTTTGCTGGCTCAGAAAGAAAGCCATGACTCAGTTCAAACTCATCCTTTTATACCAAAACAAATACATGCAAACCAGCCCCAGGGATGGAATGTCTCTGGAGTTGTTTAGTCTTAGTAACTTGCATTAATCACCCACTGCATACTGTTCCTGTGGGAACTGCGGTAACCCTTCTCCACGAAATACAGTACAATCAGATATAAACTGTTCATAAGCGTATTACAATATTGTCAAAGATATTGCATGCAGTTGCAATGTCAGATATTTTAAAGAAAAAAATCCAATCTTGATTTAAAAGTTGCAAATGATGGAGAATCTGTCATGACTTAGTAAATCCTTCCAATGCTTAATCACCCTCCCTGTTAATAATTTATGCCTGTTTCCGGTCTGATTTGGTCTAACATCAGATTCCAGACATTGCGTCTTGCTATACCTTGGTCTGCTAAATTGAAGAGCCTATTATCAAATATTTGTTCTCTATGTAGGTATGTACAGATTGTCATCAACACACCTATTAATCTTCTCTTTGTTAAACTAAAATAGATTGAGCTGCTTGATTCTATCAGTATGGGGCATGTTTTCTAATCCTCTAATCATTCTTGTGGCTCTCTCTGAACAAACTCCAATTTATCAACAACCTTCTATAATTGTGGACACAGTATTCAAACAGCCGTCACGCCAGTGCCAAATACAGACATGAGTAAGAGGTTATATTATACTTGAGATTCCCTGTTTATGCATCCAAAAATTGCATTAGCCATTTTGGCTACAGTGTCACATGAGCAGCTTATGTTCATCGGATTATCCAACATGACCTCCAAATCTTTGTCACTACTTCCCAGGATAGAGTCCCCTCCCCTCCCATCTTGTAGGCCTGACCTACATTCTTTGATCCTAGTGTGTAGTTTTACATTTTAGCCATCTTGAAATGTATATTGTTTGCATGTGCCTTCTTTCTAAGTGATCCAGATTGCTCTATATCAATGACCTGTCCTCTTCATTATTTATCACTCGCCCAAACTTTGAGCCATCTGCAAACTTTATAAGTGATGATTCTATGGGTTCTCTCAGGGCATTAATTAAAAAAAAAGTATAAAATACAAGAGCCCCGCTAGAAAACTGCACACTAGATGATTCCCCATTTATAATTACATTTTGAGACCTTTGAGTTAACCGGATTTTAATCAACTTAATGTGTCATTAATTTTATATTGTACTAGTTTTTTTTAATGAAAATGTCATGCAGTACTAACTTAAACCCCTTACAGAAGTGTAGAACTACTACATCAATACTGTTAGCTTTATCAACTAAACATCCCCCCCCCTGCCCAAAAAAAACAGTTTGACAGGATCCGTTTTCCTTAAACCCATGTTGATTGGCATCAATTATATTGCCCTCCTTTATTCACCAAGTCCCATATCAGCTAAATGAACTAGACAACTTTCTATAGAAACCAATTAGCAGATACCCTTTCCGCCTTTGCTAGAATCTAAAAATTCATTAAACAGAGTTATGAACAGTTGGGAGAGCTTTATCTACTCTCTTCTCTTCAATATGCAGTCACAGTTGATTCCATCCAGTAGCCATACCTTTATAGCCACTCACTAGTGACTACACTTCATCTCCTTCTCTAGCTTTTAAACACTTCTGTACTTTTTTCTATTGCCTGATAGGTCTGGGGAGTATAGCAGAAGGGTGGGCAAAATGGGTCAAATTTGAGTAGCATTGTGATCCTGTGTACCAGGTCATGAAACCACTCACTTATATTTGGCCCAGCTGCCCCTCTATCATGCCAGCAGGGAAGGGGCTTTGTCATTGTGCCACCCAGTTCCAGTCAGGAGCCAAGGGGGAAGGTGGCTGTCCTTTTAAATCAGTTCTTCTAGAAGGTCCTCACTACTTACCAGTACTAAATCTAAAATGGCATCACCTCTTGTTGGTTTAGTGACTATTTGGTGAAGAAATCTGTAAGCTATTACACTAGGCTATCTGGGCCCTACCATTGTAAGTAGCACTTGTTGTCCAATAAATATCTGGGAAAATCCGTCATAATGACACAAATTCCCATTAATATTTATTTTGTTAAAAATATTACAGAGGTCTATCTATATCCAAATCAGATCCTGTTTTGTTCATCTAGCAGTCTCCCCTCAGAGTTCTCTGGGCCAGCATGCATCTGCATGTCTTCAGCTTTCTCTTGCCTTTCCTCTATCATCTACTCAAATCCCTTTTTGAAACACAGCCATAGTTTCTGTCCGCATCTCCAAACCTGGGATCTTCTTTTCCATCAGGTCTATCAGGCAGCAGTTCATACAAAAGAAGCACCTTTCAGGTACCCTCTCCAGAGCATTGTACATCCTGCAGCTTCCACATCCAGTTATTTTCACTGTCTCTGCCATTCTTCTGGTCACTACCATTGCTGCATCTGTAGCTATCATAGCCTTTCTTCCTAAGCTTCTGTCAAGAAGGAAAGAAAATGCACCCCTACCTCCCTCCGAAAGCATGTGTGTGTGCATATCCTTCCCCAAACTTCTCTGTTTGCTTGCTCCTGTGCCACTGGCTGCTGTTTCGCTGCCCTATAGGCCTGCTAATTAGGGAAACCCGCCCTCTAATCAAGGTTCAGTTGTAATCAGTCTGCTTCTGTCACACACTGACCCATCCCAGATTTTGCAAACTGAAAACAAACCAGCAAACAAATACACACTCAAGAACTCACTCACCACCTCTAAAGAACAGGGGCTTGTCTCCCTTCTCCTCTAACAGATCTTCATTCAAATCCCCATTTTCAATTCTGGAACTTTGCGGACTCTTGTGCTGCTGCTCTGTGATAAGATTATTATTGTTATAATCCTTTTCTAATGTAAACAAGATAACTTTTTATTAAGATATCACATTTTGCCCTTTGGCACTGTCTTTACTTCAAAGCTTCATGCATAGAATCAATTTGAGTTGAACTGCTGCTGTATTATTTACCGCCAGGAAATTAATACCTGATACTTAAAAAAGTCAGGATTTATAGGTACATTTAGTGTTTGATATGGACATTTCTTTGCTATGTGAGTGGAGGAGGCAAAAACAGATGAAACCAAGGATGCAGAAAGAGCAGCAGCTCTCCAGCATGCATTGTCTCTAATCCTGATCCGATCCAATGTCCCTCCATTGCCCAGTCTACATTACACAGATAGAGTTTGACATTTCTTCCTGGTCAGCAGGCAGAGATCATTGTGGCACATCTCCAGAAGATGCTCTCCTGACAAGAGAAAGTGGTCTTAGACAGAAATGCAAGTCATTGGGCCTCTGTAGAAATACCTCTGACCTCCACTGGTATCTGGAGGGTAGGAGGATCATACTAGGTGGAACGAGCAGGATGTGACACCAACCTCTACCCTGACAGAAAAATGTGAAAGAATTCTGGAAGCTCAAAATACTACATTTTTGGTCCCTTCATGATTTTTCTTCATTTTTTTGATAATAGATGGCTCTCTAAATTAGATTTTTTTTAAAGGAAGTAATTGGTAATACAGCACAGTTTTCTTATGACATAGTACTAGGACAGGAGTTGGCAACCTTTCAGAAGTGGTGTGCCGAGTCTTCATTTATTCACTCTAATTTAAGGTTTCATGTACCAATAATACATTTTAATGTTTTTAGAAGGTCTCTTTCTATAAGTCTGTAATATATAACAAACTACTGTTGTATGTAAAGTAAATAAGGCTTTTAAATTGTTTAAGAAGCTTCATTTAAAATTAAATTAAAATGCAGAGCCCCCTGGACCAGTGGCCAGGACCCAGGCAGTGTGAGTGCCACTGAAAATCAGCTTGTGTGCTGCCTTCGGCAGGCGTGCCATAGGTTGCCTACCCCTGTACTAGGAGGAATACACTGTAACACTGGAAAATTGTTTCACGCAACCACTGAAGATAGTCTATTTTGTCTGTGCCTTATAAAATTCATTAGTATAAATAAAAGATTATTCCTGCTTTTTTCAACAGGAAGTTTCAGCTCTCCCCTCCTCCCTACAGCCTCCAAAAAAAAAAAAATCTGTCAGTAGTAAAATGTAATTCTGTTGAAATGTTTTTGTATTGTTTTCTTCACAAATTGGTGTACATGTTTAATGAGGATCATTGATTGTTTTGGGGTAATTGACCAGAAAGTTTATTAGAATAACAGAGGTCTAAGTGAGCTGCAATAGGGTTGCTTAAGTGTATGGGCTTTAAAGTGATATGAATTTAAGTTCACTCTTTCTCTAACACTTGCAGGCTGAAGATTCTCAAGGATCATTTTACTTATTCACTCTATGTTAATATCTGTCGCTCACTCTTTGAAAAGGACAAGCTGCTCTTCTCTTTTTGTCTAAATGTAAATCTCCTGCAGCATGAAAAATTGGTCAGTACTTTGAAGTTATTTGCTATTTTGTACTATAGCTAGCTAGCCATTAAGTGACATACCAATATCCTGAAAAAGGAACATATAACATGCAACTTAAAAAGCCATGATTGGGTGTGTTTTGGTTTTATATGTTTTAGTGAGCAATTAGAGAGCAATAGCATAAAATATAAAGTGATCTAGCAAATGTAAATGATAGCCATTTTTCAAATCTCATTCAAAATAAAACCCAGCCTATAGTATTGTAAATATTTTGCAATGTTGTTATTTATCTACTGACTTTTTTTAAGATAGTTGTAAAGCTTTTATCCATTTAGAATAGATGAAATTGACTAGTTTACAATATGAATTTTAGGAGCATTTCACTTCATTAATTGCGGTGATGGAGAAAAAGTGCCTATCGTATTCATTTATGATGCCAAATATGTTTACTTTAATACAGATTACATGTATATTTCTCAGAATCAAACCCTTTTGACACAATTGTGTCTTTTAAGGCTAATAAATTGTACCTGGTCATTTTGCAGAATGTTTTAAACTGATAGGGAAATGCAGCCCTTTTAATTTATATCCCCTGCGGAACGGTATTAATTTATCATTAGTAAAATATATTAGAATGTAAATTCTTTGGGACAGGGCCTGGGTCACTTTGTTCAGAAAGCACCTAGCACATTTTGAATAGTACTACAATCTATGTTTGAAATAATGAATACAGTGAAGTGAAATATACTTGATTTTAGAACTAGGAGAAGCAGTGTCAGTTTTTGTTGAGCAGAAAGCTGAAAAGCTACTAAATCAGACAATCTTTTAAAATTCCTTTCAGGGACCTTGGCTTACAAGTTCTAGCCCTCAAACTAATTTGGAACTGGGTAGAATGTTGGCATGAGGATAGGGCTTGTTGGAGACTGAAATTTGGTCCAAAGAGTCTGAAGCACATTAACTTCCATACAAAGCTCTTGTTATGTTTTGATTCCCAGAAAGTATCAAAGTTATCACAAACATGTGTGTCTAACAAAGGTGGTTTGTCAAAAAGTCCAGCTACAGTTATCCATTTGTCAGCTCAAGAAAGAACTAGTCAAAATAAGGTTCAGGGTTGGTTCACATCTGCTGTAAACCAGGTTCAATTAAAATTTCAATTACACAGTATTCAGCTCCAGACTATGAGATTTTTAATTCAATTGAAGTCAAATACTTAATCTTTTGGAGGTGTACCTCCAATATTACTGCTATGAATGCTTTACCCACTTTTACTGGAGAAATTCAGAGAAGTATATCAATTATATACTTCATATGCTGATATGGTATTTGTCCGCTCATTAGGTTTCATTGTTAAACTGTCCCATGGTGCTCTCTTTTACTGCAGATTAATGAGAGTGAGTGGAAATTTTTACTAACTGGTGGCATAGGCCTGGACAATCCCTTCTCTAATCCCTGCACCTGGCTTCCTCAGAAGGCCTGGGATGAAATTTGTCGACTAGCTGATTTGCCAGGCTTCAGAAACATTCGTAAGGATTTTATGCGACTGAAGGATGGATGGAAATCAGTGTATGATAGTTTGGTATGTTAACAGAAACAACTGAAGTCTGTTTCATTACTGATTTTTTGTCTCTCTAGCTTAACTGATCACATTAAAATATTAATTCAGAAAAACAAAGAAAATTATATAATTTTGCACTGCTGCATTCTTGTAGTAAATATTAAGGCAAATGCTATGAAGGGGTACAGTACTCCAGTTTGTCAGCTAATTTATGTAGTGAGTCACAGTTTGGATTGAATTTTTAAACAAATACAAATAAAAATCATTTAAATGAGTAGGGGTGTGGAGAAAATCTGCTAATCTTAAGAAAACCAAAATGTATATTGAATTTATTTGTTCACCATGTTTAGTTGTTGGTGCAAAAATATACTGCTTTGCCATTTACACATATCTGACCATGTTACACCTAACTTGCAGTTTATGCAACCACTGACATCAGTGCTGAATTTGGCTAAGAGACTTCCAGCAAAGTTGCACCTGTTATACTAGGCTAAATTGTCCCTATTTTTATTTTATGCTACCACTCTAATGGTGGAATATATCACCAACATTCAGTCATCAAAAAGATGGCACAGGAACTTTGGGAAACCCATTTAGAAAGGGTTGACTATGCGTTTTAGACATTGGTAATTTCCATCATTTAGGAAATTAAGGATTAACTGCCTGATTCACCAATACGTAGGAAATTATGAAAAGAGTTAAGGAAAAACTGAATGGATTTTTAATTTGTAAACCTTGGATTAATCTGGTCAGCTATGCACAATGAGAAAAATTACAGAAAATAATCCATGGCCCAGTTCTGCACCCTTTTCATTGGGGCAGACTGTGAGCAGCCCCTATGCTGCACACAGCAATAGAAGGTAGACAAAAGTTCACCCTTCATTCAAAGGGTAGTTCAGAATGGCACTCCTCAAGCACAGGAATTGCTGGTTCCTTTTTCTTACCTGGGAAGAAGCCACCTGGAAAAGTGGGGGGGGAAGTGGTTCAGAAAAGAGGGTGATTAAGAGGCTACCCCCAATAACAAGCAGCAGTGCTGCATGAGACTGTGAGGCTCTGGCCCTCTGCCTATGCAAAACTGTGGCTTAAAAGCCAAAAATCTAGTTTATCAAATGGTACTTAAGTAAATAAGGACTTCCATGAATAAAATGCTAGCTATTAATGATTGCAGAATCGGGATATCAGTTTGCTGATACAGGGCCTGTTAAATGGTAGCATTTAAATCAAGAGCAGAACTTTTGACTTCAGTGAGGGCAGAATGAGGCACACAGTTAATATTTTTTCCCCTCACTAAAATGGGAAAGTTGTTCTGCCATTCAGTGAGGTCATGACAAAAATGTATCCTTCTCATATCTTGCTTTAGTAATGTTATATTTATCACCATAGGGTGGATTTTTCAGATATTCTAGTAATTGAACCTTAGGGAAATCAGGTAAGAGTACCCATGAGAGAGAAGATTTTTTTTAGCAGGATTGCTGTATCCTGTTTCTTACTTAAGTAGTTTATAACACAATAACATTGTTGTGTTAAAATGTCACATTATAATATAAAATTACTTTAATCTGAGCGCAAGTGGTTTTGTTTGAGAGCATAACAGTTGCTGTATTGTCATTAAGCATTCTGTGAGCTACTCTGCCATGAACAGCCATTAAGTGAAAGTATTTTTGGTAATGATTTTGGCACATATTTGGGGTCTATTTTACCCTCAACTTCTGAGTGCTATGCTCACATAATAGTGATTGGTTTTTAAATGGGATTTACCAAAATTACTTATGCTTTGATGCAAGAATATATTTTTTCCCCACAGTAAAAATCTGCATAGCCATCATTTGGCCTATTGATTAGTCATCTCCATTTATCTATTTAATTGACATCCGTGCTAGAATTATAGAATGTATCTTAAATTGATTCTATATATATTGTGACTAGATATAGCCAAATCTGTTAGAGTTCTATAACTATATGCAGTGTTGTTGTAGGCGTGTTGATCCCTGCATGTTAGAGACAAGGTGGGTGAGGTAAAAATCTTTTATTGGACCAACTTCTGTTGGTGAGAGAGACAAGCTTTTGAGCTTACGCAGGCCTGAAGAAAAGCTCGGTGTAAGCGCAAAAGCCTGTCTCTCTCATCAAGAGAAGTTGGTCCAGGAAGAGATAGACAAGGTAATATAACTTTCTCTTCAGTACGGAAATGAGAGGGCAACTTCTGTTTAGTCTCCCATTGATGCCTGGGGATCTAGATATAAACTAATTGGTGTGAATGGTTGTTTTCTTAACAGGTTCCCTAGTATGACCATGGGAGAAGAAACCTTATGTTCCATTGTAATATGCATTGTGTTTAGAGTGAGATTGTTTTTTAAAATCCCATTCCTCAAAAATAACTACTCAATTTAATATACACGTTAAAGAACTATCAACTTTCTCTGAAGGAAATGTTCTACATAGATATTCAAATATATTGGACTGTTTCTGTATACCTTTTGCTATGATAAATGTAACAGCTGTTGATAAGATTCAAACACACAAAGAAATCCATTTAATGTGATAGAATATTCTTAATGAAGCTAGACATACATTTGTCATGTTTGCATAATACTTGCCAGCTGAGAGAGTCTATCTATAACAAAATTAGGGAGTTTGAGAGATGATGAAATAATGCTGATGAAAAGAATGGTAAAAGGTTGGGTTTAGAGCCTATTTTTTAAATGAGTGACAAATTTATAGCAAGATGGTTAGTTGGTTTGGTGTGTAGTTCACGTGTTCTCAGTAGGGTTGCCAACTTTCTATTTGCAGAAAACCAAACACACTTCCCCTGCTCTGTCCTGTCCCTCCCCTTCCCTGAGGCCACCCCTGCATTCACACCATTCCCCCCTCCCTCCCTCCTTTTAACCAGGCTGGGGGAAGGGGTTGGGGTGCTGGAGGGGGTGAGGGTTCCAGGTAACACTTACCTCAGGTGGCTCCTGGAAAACAGCAACATCTCCTTCCTGCTCCTAAGCAGAGGTGCAATCATGTGGCTCTGTGCATTGCCCGCACCTGCAGGTGCCGCCCCCTCAGCTCCCATCCGCTGCAGTTCCTGGCCAATAGGAGCTGGTGCTGAGGGCAGGAACAGCACACCAAACCCCCATAGCCGTCCCTCTGCCTAGGAGCAGGGAGATGCTGGCAGCTTCTCAGGAGTTGTGAAGAGCCCATAGGGAGCCTACCTCGGCCACCAACCGAACTTTTAATGGCTGACCGTAGCCACCACGATCCCTTTTCAACCAGGTGTTCTGGTCAAAAACTGGACACCTGGCAATCCTAGTTCTCAGCAAAATCATACTGTTTGTAGTGGCTAAAGTTAGGAGTATATTTGTGCTGAATAAAGTTCAAAGTGTTTATTCAAACTGATATTTAGTAATTTTCCTTCCAAAGTTCTCTTGTATTTGCAGTCTTTCTAGTGTATTTGCATGTTTTCTTGTAAACAGCCACACTATCAATATTGTTAATTTTAAAATGAAGAACAAATGTTTGCAAAAATGAATCAGAATCCTTTGCAAAATATGTAACAGTTTAAAAAAAGGCAGTTTTTGCCTTAGTTGTATATTGGAAAAGACGCATCTACTGTAAAGTGAGCAAGCCAAATATAGGAGAAGGAAAATAAGTCATCAGATTTTAGGACACAGTTACAAAAATGTGTGACAACTGAGTTGAGGGAGGGATGACGAAAGATGTTTGAACCCCAAGTAACCATAAGTCTATTAACATTGGAGGTTAATATGGAGTTTGAAAAAAAAAAGAAAAAAAACCACACAAAACAAAACACACCTTAACTGATAGCAGGGATAGGAGATAGTGACTGTCTTAGCTCCAATCCAGCACAGACTTAAGCACATATATTAATAGTCTCACTGAAGTCACATGTATAATTGTATGTAATCTTTTGCAGCAGTGAGCCTTAGGCTGCAATATTTTATTATAAATCAGGGACCATTTCTCTACTGTTGCAAATTGGTGAAGCATTGCTGAGATGGAGCTGTACCAGTTTACATCAGCAGAGAATTTGGACCCAGGTTTGACATATTTGGTATTTGTTAGTACACAGTGAGAGTGCTAGGCCATTCAGTGTATTAAACCGTTTCCTGTTTTCTCCATAAAATCCACTTTGTAAATGTTTACTAGAACCAGAGTGTATTTAAAAATGAATTGTATCTATCAAGGGATGTTTTAACATTGTCCTTAGGGTTTATCAGGAAGAGATTAAGGCTCCAATTGAGCAAAATACGTATGATGATTTGAAAATCCCACCTTGGGTGCCCCAGGAGCACAAATCCCATGGAAAGCCACTGGGACCTGTGAGCTAGGCTATAGAGGCAGTTGCTTTTCCTCTTGCCCAATGAGCATTTAAATATTTCATAGGATGTGGAGCAGCTTCAATAGGAGAGATTGAAAGAGACCCACCCAGAATACCTCATAGCCTCCTGGCTAGACCCTTCACCTGGGAGGTGGGAGACCTGAATTCAAGTCTCTGCTCCATATCAGGCCAGGGGGCAGGATTTGAATGTAAGGGGGAGTGATGGTTCTCAGAGTACCCAAGACTGAGATTCATCTTGTTACCCTGTGCTACCAATGTGCAGTAATCTTGCCTGTGCTTAGCTGGTGTTAGCTTCCTAACACTGGCAGCCTCCTAGCCAATCAAGCACCTTCCTCTGAGCTATGCTTGCCCTTACTTTGTCTTGCAGATTAAGAAGAGTTATGCCCTAGTCTCCAAGTCCCTTTGAAATGTTCCTCTATGATAGCCAGCTCTGATGTGATGGCGGCCACTCATGAGCACCTCCTGTTGGTTGGGTGCAAACCTGCATACTCTCTATACTCATGGTGCCCCTTGTTGACTGTTGCCCTCATCAGGTGAGGTCTTCAGTGGCTCAGCCCTCCATCCAAGTCACACATATTCTAAACTAATTAAACCCTTCCAGGGTAACAGAGGTTCAACCATGGCCCTACCTCTATGCTCAGTTCTCAGCCCCTTCTGGGCTAGCTTTAAATCTGTCCCTGCCCTGTTATAAAATGGTGCCTCGGGGGATCTTTTCCTGGAGACCCTTTGTTACCACCCAGAAGGGGAGTGAAGTTAAGAAGTGACCTAGCTAGAGAGCTGGGAAACCACAAAGTGTAAAGTTCAACAAATGGTTGACCCTCTTCAGCCCTGTTCTTGTTTAAACATCCAGCCCTTTTTATGGGCTTCCAAACTAAACTTGTCCCCTTCCTAGGGCTTTAGGCTACTTCCCCAGTAGCTCATCAGGGGAACCTGGGCCTGCCCACTACTCCATTTCCTAACCCAGGGATCCTACAAATAGCAGCTACATTGCTGCTTTTTTTAATAGCTACTCTTGCTGCATTCCCTAGGCTACCTCCCACTCTGTCTCATTACCTTAGGGCTACAGTCCTTGGGTTCTTTGTCTGTTCCCTGCTAGAGTAGGGTCTTTCCCAGGCTTCCTTGTCTGAAGAATTTCTTTGTCTTATCCCTTCTGGTCCCAGGCAGGAACTGACCTACTCAGGTCCAGCAGTGTCTTTTAACTGAGCCTGCTATGCTCTGATTTGCCGCTTCCCTGCAGCCTTTCTAGGCAGGCCTTGGGGACCCAGCTTTATTGCTTCTTTTCTGGGGTCTTAAAGGGCCCAAAACACTCCATCACACTCTTGTCACTAGCTACTCACAGAAATACCAGGTCTGCTGGCCTCAAACAAATTTTACACATACCAATTTGTAAGAGTCAGCTGTGATTCTGCACTTTGTTTAACATCACAGCACTTAGATATATTTATAGTGAAAACAATAATAAATTTATCAGATATTCAAGATTCAAGTGAAAGCGAGTTAGGATATTGGAAACAAAAGGTTACATATAAAACAAAACCAGAACACACTTTCTAGAGACTGCACTTAACTAACAGGTTAATCTCCTGTCTAAAAAAGTTTCTCACCCAGCATCTTTTGCACCTTTTCAACCAAGGCTGGCAAAGATGAGTGTAAAGGCATTACCCATTAACTTCCTAGGGTGATGGGGGTGTTCTTTGCCTTCTACTTATAGTCCCAAAGTTTGCTGTCTGTACTCATAGACAGGATAATTACTCATGGCTTATTTTTTCTATGTGCTGCTTCCCTGTTGACTTTACATCTTTTTGTTGACTTTGTATGTAAATAGGCGTCCATTGTGTTAGCTTATAATGCTTCATTTACATCTCAACAGAGAGACTGGTGAATAAACATAAACATCTATGGTCTGACAAAAAAAAGCTGTTTTTTTTCACCTCTGCTGGTGACTCATACCTTGATAGAGACTCTAAGAGCATATTTTCAATATATGTATGTAACTCCTTATGTACTATCTGTACATACATTTCACACTGATAGTAATGACCAGCGTGACCTCAGTTTTCATTTAAATCCTCACGACACACTTTGGTGAACAAGAATATACATACCAGATTTAGGACTGTCCTGTAATCAGGGCTGGCTCCAGGCCACAGCGCGCCAAGTGTGTGCTTGGGGCTGCATGCCGCGGGGGGGGGCGCTCTGCTGGTTGCCGAGAGGGTGGCAGGCGGCTCCGGTGGACCTCCTGCAGGCGTGCCTGTGGAGGGTCCGTTGGTCCTGCAGCTACTGTGGACCTCCTGCAGGCGTGCCTGCGGATGCTCCACTGGAGCCTCGGGACAAGCGGACCCTCCGCAGGGCTGCCTGCGGGAGGTCCACTGGAGCCGTGGGACCAGCGAGCGGCAGAGCGCCCCCCCCCCCCGTGGCGTGCTGCCAAGCTTGGGGCGGCGAAATGGCTAGAGCTGGCCCTGCCTGTAATCCCTTTGACAGTTGGCATTAAGAGATTCTTGTGTCACAGGGAGTGCTCCAATCCCTAGGCCAAAGGGTAGAGGAAGGGCACCACCTCTGCTGCTTCCATTTTTCTTGAGAAAGGGCTCACCTAGCTTAAGTCCCTGACTCCAGGAAAGGTTTCATGTCTGTGAATCCCAAGCAGAGATACGTTCCTAACTCCCTTTAAGGGGTGAGGATAAGGCTATGCTCCCTCCTTAGCTAACTTCAACATCTTCAAATCCCCACTCAGTGTGCTGGCTTCTGTGACTTCCTTGTTTAATACCTCTCTCTCACCCTTTACTATATAGGGAGCATGGGCACCTAACTCATGGTTGTGTATACCACTTATCAACAGGGTCCTTAAAAGTTAGGCACTGGATCCTTAGCATTGCAACACCTAAGTCCTTCTGAATCTAGCCCTTTGTTTCCCTACATTTTAAAAGTAAATTTGCTTTGTAAATCTTCATTAGAGGTAAAGCAGCATGTACCTTAAATGATCCAAAAGGAGCATTTCCTATTACTATTTGAAACTTCATTGCTGGTGTCCATTTGCAACTGTTTCTAGTATTGCAATGTAGAATGCTTTACCAGCCAGATAGAAAAGAATGATGTGAAAACTAAAAGGAAGAGCTATGGATATTTAGAGTATTCTAAAGGGTACATTTTCAAATGGGTATGGAGAAACTAACTGCCCAACTCCCTCTGACATGCAGTGTAGTTGCACAGCTACGTTCTTAAGCACTGCTATGAAAATTAGCGGAAGGTAGATAACCAGCTCTTGGTTAGTTAAAACAATTGTTATAAAACCAAACCAACACTAAACACTTACTATTGGCTTTGGAATACGCTAAAGACACAGGTAATAATATCAAGAGCGCCGAACATTGACCAAAAAAATCATCTCAGGAACCTAAA
Source organism: Gopherus flavomarginatus (assembly GCF_025201925.1). Lineage (NCBI taxonomy): Eukaryota > Metazoa > Chordata > Testudines > Testudinidae > Gopherus > Gopherus flavomarginatus. The sequence goes on from NC_066626.1 coordinate 26,544,271, forward strand.
GAGACAACTGTGAAAGCAGGATGGTTTTTTTGTGTTGGTGGGGTTAATAGCTGTGAAGAGGCTACCAGGAAGTCATTACAATTAAGCCCCCCTCTCTCTCCACCCTTATAAGGATGGTGTCTTTCAGCTGCAGCAGTAATTTGGTATTGCTTTTAGGAGCTCACATATTATCCCTTAACAAACCATCCCCCCACCCAGATAGGCTGGTATTTTTGGCAATAACAGTATGGACACTTTAAGTAGTCATTAGATCATATCATAAGACTTTTGGAAAATGTTGGGTTGTTTTGATTCACCTTCAGATCTTTGAGTTTTTAGGGTCTGTATTTTCTGTTCAGCCATGAGGGCGCAAAACTGTTTTAAAATACTGAAGCTGGCTTTTGTGTGTGATCACATCACTTCAGACACTGTGGGTTTAAGATAGATATCCAATATCATAAGACTCATGATAAAATCATAAATTGGCAACATTGCCATATTTACATCCCAGCCTCAGTGTTACACATTTATATATTGGGGGAAATAAAAGGAAATTATAGTACTTTTAGAATTACTCCAAAGCAAGGAATGGAAGGAATTTTTTGTTGTCCCATTTTTTTTTAAATATTTCAATCTACCTGTATCAGTTGCTGCACAGTGCAAAACACTGATTTGTACAGTGTGTTGTGACAGTTATTCACCATTTTTTGCAGTCTCACCTTTATCTAGGATTCCTAAAAGTAAAGCAGTTAGATTAGTCTCAGTGTATAATTTGAGTACTAATTAAATAAAGCTAATCTGCCTGTATGCTCATAGGAACCCCACCATGAGGATTTTCCTGAAGAGTGGAAAAACAAATTGGGCCAATTCCAGAGGATGCTTATCATTCGCTGCCTGAGGCCTGACAAAGTAAGTGTGGAAGTGCAAAGACTTGCTGTTGGACAGTATCATGGGTTTCGCCTACTGCTCCTTCCTTAGAAATTGTTTGTTTTTTCCCCCATTTTACTCTCGCTGTTGCTCTCCATTAATTGTTTTTTTCTATAATCTGAGGGAAGTGGATCTTAAAACCAAAGAATTGCCAGATGCTTATGCATTCCAAAGCTATTCAAGCATTCACTGATTACTTTAAAAGAAACAGATCATGTTTGTAGTTTGTGCCAGAATGTAATCTGCCTCTTTGTAAGTAGAAGTTTCCATTTATCAGGAAAGGAATATAAGTGAGAAAGTACCCGATTAGTCTTTCCATGTTGAAAGTGGAAAGCAAGCCAGTTGTTTGTCAGATTCCTCTGCAAGTTCAAATTGTTCAAGTATGCACAATTCCTTTTGTCTGCTAATTTTGAGTATGCATTAAAAAGATAGCACTGCACTATTGGAGCCCAATATTGCTGTTATTGAAGTCAAGAGCAAACTTTGTTTGTCTTCAATGTAAGCAGGATTGTACCCTTCAGCAACTTACATCTGTATTACTTACTTCACATTGTAATCATAAATGAGATTACACTTATCACTACTGTTGAATATTTATTTAGTCCAGGGAATTACAAGGTTAGCAACCCTAAACCTCATAGGCGCTGACTTCTGCTGGCGCCGGTGAGTGCCCGACCCTGTCCTGACTCCACTCCTATTCCAATCCCTCCCAGAAAGCCCCTGCCCAACTCCACCCCCTTCCCCAAATCCCCACCCCTTCCCTGCCTCCTGCCCTGAGCATGCCAAGTTCCCGCTCCTCCCCAAGCTTGTTATGCCACGAAACAGCTGTTTTGCTGCAGCAGGCGCTGGGAGGCAGGTGGAGAAGTGGGCCCATGGCGTGCTGAGGGGAGCTTGGCTGCAAGTGGGTGCAGAGCACCCACCAATTTTTCCGCCGGGTGCTCCAGCTCCAGACCATCCACAGAGTCAGCATCTATGCCAAACCTCACCACTTCAGATATTTACAGACTAGTTTCTGTAAGATCACCTGGCCAGCAATTTATATTGTGTTAGCGAGGATGAGCAACCGCCCAAAAACCAGTTTCCTGGTGTAGGCTGAAGTCCTGTGTAGTTAGTCCACTTTGAATAGTGTGCATGACTTAGTTTACCAGTATGTGGGAGAGGAACTAAAGAGAGGCTGCACTGAGGTATGCCATACTGGGACTGCACCATTAGACAAGAGTGCCTTCTTGTCCATTTCTGTATCTACCATGGATATTGACCAGACAACAGCAATAATCAGCTTCTACCCTTCATAAGTGTGAGCTATTGTCAAGTAAATAATGGCTAGTGTTGCCTCTGCCTTCATATCCTTTCATCTGAGTACAGGGTTTATATATCTACCACATGTAGCTATACAAGATGTTGCGTATTTCACTTACCACACTACTAGAATTTAGAACATAAAATCAAGTTCTCTGTCATGAGAGGAATAGAGAGTTTATGCAGTTTTTGTGCTTCAAGGCAAGCTTGGCTGTAGCTACTCAGTCACAATTGTCACCTGGGTGATAAGTCCACAATATTGTAAGTTGTCACCAACAATAGTGCTTTTATCCAAGTCCTTCTGAAGGTTATGACAGGTACTGGGAACTGGCTGATAAGGTCACCTTCAGAAGCTACATATTTATAGATAAATGACAGATACTATGGCTGCTTGAAAGGCAGCAAAAAGCCCAGCAGTAAATCTGTTGAGTTGAACATTCCCAAAGCTTGCGTATACCACAGTCAGGTGCACACTTGTATCAGCTGTAAATCTTTATTTAAGAATACAAATTTTGACCATCTAAAAACATACAGAAGTATTCTGCTTAACAAGTCAATGTACATTTTATTTTACAAACACCAGTTTATTGGGAGATGTATTGGTCCACATCTGCCATACTGATCAAATATACCTCAAAAGACAGGAGTTCATATTGACTATTATGTACTTTGTAAGTGTCTACAGAAATTAGTACTTTATTATTCAGACAACTGAATCTGTGATATCTATTCCAAGTACCAATCAAATCCATGTTTAGGACAGCCACGTGAAAATTAGACAAAAATGAACACACCTTCCTGAAAGTCTGTGGATATCTTATCTTTTTTTGCCCAGTGGTCTGCATTTGGGGGTTCTGGTGGCTTCCTGAACTTTGTTCAGTAGAATCAGGATGTTGAGGGAGATTCTGATACTGACATCTTTGGCTCTGGAGTGTACTGATGTTTGCTGACAAAGTGGTCAATGAGGCGTTTTCTGGTTGCATCAACTTCTTCTTCAAAGGACTTCATTGTGCTTCTGCCGGTTTTGCACTTAAAGTAAATCCAGAGTTTTCACTTAGTGTTTGAAGTGTTAGACCTAGACACTCAAAAGCTACCCAGAAAGTGGGATATAGAACTTTTGTCAGTGATTACCACCTTAATGAGGAACTAGCACAGCCTCTAAGTCTCCCATTAGATTCACTAATAGAACCTAATAAAAATTGACATTTGATCACTAAAGCAGTCCAGTTCTGGGGGGCAGCTATCACTTTATACACATCAACAGCATGACAGCTGCTGCTCAGGTAACCCCAAGAGAAGGAAGGCTTCTCTAAGGTGTGATATTAATGCCATTTTCTTTTGAATTCCAAAGAGATGATCTATCAGTGAACAGGATAACTGCAGAACTAGTGAGCGGAGTGGGGGGGTCCAATTTGTCTTTTGCAGTTGTATGAGAAAGCTGCTGGCACAACAACACTAAAGCAGGGGGAAGATACAGTGCTTGACAAGAGTTATGCCTACGTTTAGCACGTCCTCTTTGAAGCCCTGTCAGTTCAAGATGACAGAGTATGGTTAATACTCAGTGGTGCTTCCAAGGGCTGTTTTTAATATTATACACAGAAGGGATAGTTTCTCTTTCTTCTGAGTGTTAGATTAAACACATCCAGGGGAGTGAAGTTTTGTAAGGAGTTAGGCATAGAGGGCCAGATTTTTTAAAAGCGTTTAGGCACTTAGAGGAAAATATCCCATTATCTGCATCTTTAAGTGCCCAAACACTTTTTAAAAATCTGGCCTTGAGTTCCTAGACACTGCAGCCATGGCAGGTCCCTTCAGTGAGAGATTTCTGCCTTTTCTCCTATATAGAAACCACTCCAAGGGGCAAATTTTTATTCAGACAGCGTCCTCCGTTTAAGCCAAAGCCATTAAACAATATTTGCTAGAGTACTTACAAGAAAAGTCCTCAACCGGTCCATCTCCAGCATGTAGTATTCCTCCATTGTCAGATCATCAAAGTTCTTAGCAAGGGATAAAAACCCACAGTTGCTAGGACGTTTGGAGTGCTCTACCCTGCAGCACAAACACAGGAGTTTCATTTTGGGAATAATTAATCTTCCACAGCATTTCAGAGGAGATGGAAGAGAGTGATACAGTTCCTCAATTTTCTAATATGAAAGATGTTCTGCAACTTTCACAGGGTTGTTTTATGTTCTCTTTTGCCCCTAAATAGCTGCATTGATCACATTTTTACTGATAAAGTGTCAAGAGGAGAGTTGTGAAACTCCTCTTTTCCTCTAGTACCAGATGGAAGAGGTGAAGTAAATTCTTTAAGATACATGTGACAGAAACCCACAAGTTAGTGCTCCCCCCACCTTCAGCTATGTTTATTCCCACCACTCCAGAATATTCATTTCAACAAGAGGGAAAGCAAGCATCTTTTATGGTCTGTATGAATATTTCAGAATAGCTAACAAACTTAACCCAAGAGCTGGTACCTAGGCTTCAAAATTAAGCAGCCTAAAGCACTTTTTTTCATTTCTTCCATTCCCCCTCCATACTCCACCCCGGCACATTAGTTTTTAGACCACAAAATTTACAGACAAAACAATTTTAATGAGTTGAGGGAAATGTACACTCCAGTAGCCCTAGTTAGAATATGGGCTATATAAAAACCAGGACCTCTTTATTCAACTTTGCTACCTGTGTTTATTCAGAATCAACTGCTTATTTTAGTGATAGGTGAGTTTACTTATGTAAGCACTGCAGAGGCAATACAGCTAAAGAGCTAAGTTTTTCTAGCTTCCAATAATAGAGTTATATTTCAATTGTAAGTCAGAAAGAATACAGCTAGAGTTTCAGATTTTAAAGGTTGCTGACCAACCTTTTTCAAATTGTAAAATGGGGAAGACATATTGAAATATCAAGAGGTAAAGAACCCTCAATAACAGTATGTTACTTTTCAGGATACAGCTACACTGAATACAAAGAAACAAATGTTTTCCATAGTAATGGAAAATTGAAGACTGCTGGTCAAGTTTACATGAGTGCTTTGATAACTAAACCAGAACACACAGAGAACTCATAGGAGGGGAAATAATGCTCAAACTAGTACATTAGGGGAGTTAGCCAGAGATAGTGTGGAGGACTGTTTCAAGAAATTTGATTCATTTCACAGCATAAAGAGTGAGGAAGTATACAGGCAGACTACTGCTTACTGTGGATCATCATTTGGCTCCCAGCCCTCCAGCTCTATCAGGCAGAAGAAACACTTTGCCACATCAGGTTCATTTGCACTTGGACAGTGGATGAAGCCAGCCCTGGCCATCTGCAGGGGAGAATTAGTTGTGATAGTACTTATGGACCCGATTTGTTGGGACCTGGTATAATATACACTGTGCAAATATATAATAAGAGACAACAGTCCTTGCCCCAGAGAGTTTATGTCTAAAGTCTCTGTCCTGCAAGACCACTCTTCATGAACATTGGGGTCTTCCAGCAAGAGGGTGTAACAGACAAGCTGTAGAGTGAGAAGAGAGGCTAAAGGCAATAAACATGTTTTGCATGGAGTAGCTGTTTGCAAGTACCCATTTTTGAGATTATCAGCTGATAGTGAGTGACTAGGCAGTTGGCAGTGTTCCATAGGCATTGCAGTAAGAGCTAGATATTCACAATATATTGCCCAGGAACTAATCAAGGGCTAAACCCTGTAATTTTAGCCTGAACAGTAATACTAGAAGTAATATCCAGAATCCAGTAATCCAGAAATAAGCAAGACATAGATTCATACATTAATACAACGGCAAGCTAAGAACAACATTTGACTGCTATGTATGCAAGGTTTTCTCTTAGAGAAAAAAAAAAGGAAAATTGTCATCTCAAATATTTCAGGAATATTGGAATAGTCAGTAGTGAGGTCAGTTTGTTGAACTAAACTGTCATTTGCAAATATAATGATATCCAGGCAATCCCACAATTAAAAGGAGAGAGTCACACAAACATGAAATTAGAACTCTGTAGTTCTCATTATAGTGAGCTTCCTATAGGTACATTAGAGACATGGATAAATCAACTCTAAAAAGAGTTAAAAACTACAATTACTCATCTTTAGAAGTGGTCCTGCATGTGTTTCAACTTCCTTCACACCTGCTCAGATAACTCTTAAGTATGCTTCATCTGAGGTGTAACCCTCAAGATATACAGCAGCTGTACCCACGCATGACTTGTTTCAGTTTCAAAGCATTATGGGCCATAATATACAAAGTACAATACAAATGCTACAATAACGTTCAAAGCACTGAGTGGACAATAATTTTAAATGATTCATTTTTATAAGTGCTATGAATTGGCTATTTAGTCTTCCTGCTAGATAACAAGCACTAGATCTGTGTGGATTGATCCCACCCCCAATTATTTCCTGTCCCTCCCCGCGCAAAGAAAAGAAAAAAGGCATTTTTCAGGATCAGAAGTCCCAAATTCAGAGAACCATCTTAATTGGGGAAAAGAATCAAAATGTTTCATTTCAAATTTGAAACTGCATTTTGATCTTTAATTTGGCCAGTTTAACACACACAGGTAACAACTACAACCAGCCACCTGAAATGGTTGAACTGAGAGAAAAATACAACTCACAGATTTCATTTTATATTAGCAAGTGTTATGACTCGTTTGAAATGAGTGTTTTAGATTTGATTGAAAGCTTTTTAAACTTTCTTTTTTTAGTAGGAGTTTTAAATAGTTTTTCAAATTTTTCCATTTGGCCCTCCTACCCAAACATTCCACTATTTACCTATCTCTAGTGGGGACTTCCTCATTTGTCAAGCTGGTCAATAACTGTGAAAGTTACAGGTTTCTAATTCATTAAAAACTCAAAAACAAAATAAAAACCACCATATCCATATTCTCGTAGTTAATTTAGCTTGCTACAGTGGAATCCAAGTAGCAAGAGTTGTTCATTTAGGGAGTTCTAGCATGTATGTGAGTAGCCATTGCTACCACATGCAACTTTATATACAAGAGTGAGGGAACACTTTAGTCTGCACAGCATGAAATCAAGCATCAAATTAATCCAGAAGTTCCAGGAAAGGTAGAGCTCAGACAGAAGAGTTTTTTTAAAATAAATCCATCTTCCTTATGCCTGAAAGGTAAACTTCCAGACTGATTGTACACTGCCACTCACCCCACTGAAGTGTCCTCTCAGAGCAGCATATGGAGGACATTAAAGTACTTACTTCTTTTTTCCTGACTTTTGTAGGCTTAATTGAAACTCCTAATTCTGCTTTAACTTGAACATGTAGTTTAAGAGCATTTTTAATGAACATAGTCTATCAGGGAAGAGAATGAAGTATTTGGGAGTTTTAATTAAATTTTATATATTTATTATTTTTGTCTTATAGTTCCTAGGTATAGACAAAATTTTCAGACTTACATGCTCAGGGGTACATTTGCAATTCTCCATAAAAGGCCAATCTGTGAAGGTTTTTATGCGATTCTCATACTCATACATGTGCCTAAACTCAATCAAATGCTTACAGGCTAAATTAAGCTCTTTCAAAAAAGCCTCCATCTGAAAGAAAGAAGAAGAACAAACAAAACCTGTTGTCTGATCCTTGCCCTAACCAACATAATACTCATCCTGTGCCTCTCCCTCTCATATTAAAGACACTTCACTCATTGGCTTCATTGCTCCCACCTGTAAACATGAGGGTGCTTCAATTAAGTAAAGGCAGGTGAGTCTGAGCAGCAGAATAAGAGAAGTGAGGTCACAATGGAATTTCTGCATCTGTCACATTCTTAGCACTCAAAGGTGTATCTTTGTTAAATGTACAACTTAGTGTATAGTATGTGCAAAGTGACTGAATTAACACAGATATTTGGAGCTTATCTTTGTATTTCTTGATACTTTAATGATTAAATTTGTAACTTTAATACTGAGCTCATACAGACATTTAACAATCTAACTAGTAATCAAAAATGCTACAGAAGTATTACATAATGTGGCTTAGTTAACACTGCTATCAAAAACTTTTGCATTTCTTGACAGTTTCTCTTTCAGAGTTTAAACTTTAATAATGCATTAGCAAAAGATTTCGCAGTTCTTTTCAAGACAACAAAAGAAAAAATATTAAAATGTTCTAGCATATGTTTTAAACAGCATCATTCTGGAGATGTGCTAAGATTTTTATCTCTTGCACAATGGAGATGGGCAAATCAAAAGTGCCACAGGCAATTATGAAACTGAAATCTTAAGAAAATCTTTTTTAATATGTATACTCAGAAGCAAATGTTTAAATGTATGTCATATTTGTTTTCAAATTAGCCACTATTTTTGTGATTTGTATGTCTGCATCCACATTTAGTTTGTATTTGTGTAAATCCGTACACACATGCTTAATTTTGCTACCATGACTAGTACCATGATTTCAATGGGACTACTCATGGTATTAACATGAAGCACATCCAGACGTGTTTGCAGGATCAGGACCTTTGGCTTTGCTTCTGTAAGTTTCCCATTAACTTCAGTGTAGGGGACTTCTGTGCAGAATAACATACAGGATTGGGGTTTAGGACTAGTGAAAGGGGCTTGATTGATTAGCCCTGGAAACTGGAATCCTCTTCGTAGTACAAATAAAACATGAGCAGTAGCAATTTCAACTTCCTACACTGACCTACCAATCTGCCTAATAGCTGACCTAGAGGCAATACCTCCAGAAATAAGATCGTTCATTGTTTGAAACAATTTAGTCCTCCTCTTTCCTGAATCTTGCCACTTGAACCTTGATCCTGCCGAGACTTACACATTGAATTCAATGAGACTATTCCTGTGCATCATTTTACAAATTGGAATAGCTTGTTTGACATTTGTATTAAAATATTCAGAATGACAAATCTTGATGTTTAACACACATATTTCATACAGCACATATTTGCTTTTCTAGATTATCCCTATGGTACAAGAATTTATCATTGACAAGCTGGGCCGTCCATTTATTGAACCACCTCCATTTGATTTGTCAAAGGCATTTTCTGATAGCCACTGCTGTGCACCATTGATTTTTGTGCTGTCTCCTGGTGCAGACCCTATGGCTGCTCTTCTCAAGTTTGCTGATGACCAGGTATATTAACATTTCTAAGCTTCGTGTTGATGACATTCTCGTGTATGTAAAGCAATACTTTTTAAACCCTAAATGTTGAAGTGTCAAGTAAGTTCATAGAATATTCTTTTGAACTCTTACAAATGCATTAGATCTGATTCTGTGGTCCTTAATGAACTTTAGTGAATATTTTATATGAATGAAGGTTGTACGACTGGCTCACTAATGTGAAGAAATTACACATTCATTATTTACTGCATCTTCTTCACCACTGTGATTTTAAGAACTATTAAAATGAGTAGTTTATGTTATCTGTAATTGAAAATGGGAACATAGAGCCAAAAATAGTGGTTTAAATCTTTTGAAATTCTAATTAGTTCTTTGCAGAAAACTGAAGTTAATTTTTGCAAATATTAACCTAAAACCACTTTGTTACAAAACGTAATGTAGAAAGAAAGAAGTTTTGTCCAATGGTCTTGGGTAGACTTGTACACCGCAGAAGCCGAATATATTATTATTTGATTTAGCCATTAGCAGCACGACATTGTTACAAGAAAAAGTTCTCATAAAAAACGTAATATTGTAGTAATACCAGAAAATTGCTGTTTTCCAGTAAGATGAAAGACTTGTATTTCTTGGCAATTACTTCGTCAGAATTCTGTGCTATTGGTAGTGACTGGCATACTGTAAATCCCCACTCAACAAGCTGTAAATATATCCTGCAGTTTGTAGTAGGATATCTACAGCCTCAAATAATTGGCTGTTTGGAGAAGTCTTTTTAAATATTCAGAATTTTACAGTACAGGAATGAATTGATGTGTAGCTAGAGCCAATGGCTGGCAGGTATTAGATTAAACTGAACTGGAATGGAATGAAAAGATTTGAGCTGGGTTTAAAACACACTGCAAATTAAATGTTAGAAATGTATATATAGGTGTAAATCGTCATTTCAGTGCACATATCTCCCTGAGTATCAGATACCTGTTCATGAAATGGTTTTACTATAAAAACCAGTTTTCAGGCTTTTCTTGATCTCATCTTCCATATTTACCAAAAAAGAATAGGCCTGAAAAACTCAAGTGAGTCACAAGCTTAGCTTTCCCCTCTCATTTGTTGATGGGAAATCCAGAATCTTATCTTCTTTTCCCCTTTTTCTCAGTCCCTTCAAGACTTTGTATTACAAACACCTCCCTCCCAGTGAAGAATGGAGGCTTCATGTTTGCTACTTTTTCAGTTGACCAGAGTGAAGTGAAGCACACTCTACTTTACACCAAGGGCAAAATGCACTGCCTGACCAGCACCTTTAGTCCTGCCAATCCAAGTTCCAGAGACCATTTACACTGCTAGGCTGACACACCCTAATTTAATAAGTATAATTGCTATTATTATTTTTAGGTATTTGTTTATGACAGCACCCATGATAATCAAGATGCTTTCTAGACATACAGTAATAGAAATCATGCTCCTGCCATGAAGAGTTTAGAATCTAAAAGATATTTATCTTAATATGAAGATTTTATGTATCATATGGTTTCTTTCTTCAACTGGGGAATTTTAATTTCGTATAAGAGAGAAGGGGAGGCAGAATTTTCCTTGTAGAATTTTAAAGAAGAAATTTACCACCAATTAGCACATTAAAACAGACTATATAGTTTTATAGATTTTCATGGTGTGGACAGTGTACAAGGAGAGCCTTTGGATATTTCTGGCTTCTTTGATGTCTCCTTTCCATTTCCTGCTCAGTTACTTTAACCATCTGTCCTTTACTCTAAATGTGTCACTGTGGTTCTCTTTCACATATTCACCTTTCTTTATTCATCTGTACTTGTCTCATCTTCTTGGCTGCATAGGCTCTCAGGTTTCCTCGTTCTTGTCAGAAGTAGTATAAAAAAGGAAGGGTTTACCTTCGCCTTTAGAAATCAAATTAAATCTAGTTTACAATCCCAAAACTGCTGTGCTCAAAACAAACTAAATATTAAATAAGAGATGGTTTCTTACCCAGACGTGATAAGATTTTTCTAGTTTAGAATTTTTTTGTGTAGAAACTACTTAATATATTTATGTTATTGAATTAGTTTGAATTTAATGTGGTTTTATACTTGTTTAACAAACAAAAATGTGGATGTTAATTGTGTCAGTGTTTGGTATGTTTCTATAGTCTTTCATAAAATGTTGTTACTCTAAAAGTGTTCTTTATGTACAGGGGTATGGTGGATCAAAGCTGAGCTCTCTATCTCTAGGACAGGGCCAAGGTCCTATAGCCATGCGGATGATAGAGAAGGCAGTAAAGGAGGGCAGCTGGGTAGTTCTGCAAAACTGCCACCTAGCAACTTCATGGATGCCAACACTGGAAAAAGTCTGTGAGGTAAAAATCACTCATATTTTCTTTTATAAAGCTTAGTGCCTGACTCTCAGATCCACTCTGGTGGGCAAAGCAGCCAGAAAGCCTACTTAACTTACTGCTGGAGGATTCCCCTTATGTAAAGGAATCCCTGCGTACTGGTTCTGCACCAGTCCTTATCTCCTGACTCCTGGTGTAGGAGGTGCTTTCTGGAGAAAGTGTGTGGAACTGGTGCATCCCCTAAAGAGCAGAGTGTAAATTTAGAGTAGCCCTCAGGCTTGCAACCACTCGTACCCCCTTCCTCCAGATACGTTAATGGTATTTCAGCTGCAGCTAAGGATGTAGTCTCTGGTGTTGAAAGTCACATTTAATATTCTTATGAAAACAAACCATATTCAGTGTTTTGCTCAGAGGTAAATAGATTTCCTACTCATTTTCTCTGTCCCACACATCTGAAAGAGATAGCATATCTCCTGCAGATGTTGGCCTCAATCCTGTGAAGTCTTACACCATGCTTAAGGTTAAACACTCACATACGTCTTTGCAGAAACTGGGATGTTTAGGAAGTTTGCGCCTTTCCCCAGTTACAGAGCTGCAAAGGGGTATTAGAGTGGGTCTCTTCCCTGTGAACCATACAGTATCTTACCAAATTCATACAAATTTCAGATGTTTACCATCAGCCACTTTGACTGTAGAACTGTTCAAAATAAAGTTTTAAGAATATTTCATTAATGGAGAAAGTACAAATTGTTTATATTCTTCTTGTACTCATATGTGACTGAACTGTTTGTTGCTCATACATCCCATAATCATTTACCTTTATATAGAGACCAATCGTGGAAAATTTTAGCCTGAAATACCAATGATTCAGAGAGTTATGAGTAAAATAAAGTGGTTTTAAAATGGTAACTGTCACACATAACTGTGGCTACCACTATAATTATGCTTCAAGCTAGTAATTCATAAACATTACACTGGTGTATTTTCACATTTTACAGATTGACTTGCTTAAATAACAAACATTGACACATATAATCCTTATTATTCCTATTGGATTTCATTCTTTGTTTTTGTGCGGTGTTTTCTTTTAGGAGCTGAATCCTGATACAACACATCCAGATTTCCGACTTTGGCTGACCAGTTACCCATCTCCAAATTTTCCCGTCTCTGTCCTTCAGAATGGAGTGAAAATGACCAATGAAGCACCGAAAGGTTTACGGGCAAATATTATCCGTTCATACCTGATGGATCCAATTTCTGACCCTGAGTTTTTCAACAGTTGCAAGAAGCCTGTTAGTATAGTAGTATTAGCCTTGTTACCTCTGTTTTTATTACTTATAAAGCAGCTAATGTAAACCTTAGTGGTTATATATGTGATTGCTGGGTTAAAAACTACCATATTAGTCTTCGTGCACTGCAGTGAAGTTGGTTGTGAATAGTAACTTAACTGAAGTGAATTTTATTGATATTTTATTTTTATTTTACTACCAGTTTCACTCTGTCTCAGCAGAGATTTTGTGGCATGCCATTAATGATATACCTTTCTATTTAAGAAGCCAGAAGCAAGTTATTTCCTGATACAAATCTGCAAGGTTAGGGAACCTTGTTGCAGAATTATTAACTGAGGCCTAGGCTGTTTAGAATCATATTGTTAATCTTAAACATAAAAATGTTTCCTTCATAGAACTCTGGGAACCAAATGATTTAACAGGTTGATTGATAGGAATTATGAGTGCCTTTTTTAGAATGACTAGTCAGACTGGGAAACCACCTACTGTTTTCATAATTAGGTTTTTCTTTGTGAATGTTTTGGCCTAAAATTGTTTTGCAGTATTTTGTTATAATTAAAAACTGTAGCTAATTGCTTTTAATTGAGATTGTGTGCCTTGCTAAGTTTTCTCAATTAAAAAACACAACTTCTTAACTATAAAGATTTTTTGAAAGCTATGTCAGGACCAAAACATATCTGGATCATAAAAAAGTAAAATACAGTAGAACTAATGCTTTTCTAAGACCAGAGCAGCAAATAAGATTGGTGGACTATGTGTGGATTACATATACACTGCTGCAGCTCATATGTACTGTATAAAAAGTCGTAACTGGATTACTTGGTTACTTGGATTCTAGGTTACTTGAAGGATTAAGAGAATTTTTAAAATGACTGCTTGTGACAAAGGCATATATATAACAAATTGATGGCTAAATTCTGAAGGTGTGCCTGGGCCAGGTCTGTAATAAAACAGAAATATATGTTACTACTGTGGAGGGTCTATGTTATGGAGAGACAGCAAAGGAGGATTCTACACATATGTGTGCTAGAGAGATTCTTTGTGCTGTTATATGGGTTATGGGGAAGTTAAAGTGTTTGTAGCATATTCCATGGATTATATTCTTATTGTCATGTTCTGTTAAAAGGCTGAATTCAAGAAGCTGCTGTATGGCCTCTGTTTCTTCCATGCATTGGCTCAAGAAAGACGGAAATTTGGGCCACTGGGTTGGAACATTCCTTATGAATTTAATGAGACTGATCTGCGAATTAGTGTGCAGCAGCTGAACATGTTTCTGAACCAATATGAGGTACAGTAATGGATCACAGAGAGGATGTTATCCATTTTTCTCTGTATGGCACTGTAAATGCATGCAACAATACCTTCTCATTAATTTTTGCTCCTACAGAATTAATGGAAATGATTGCACAAGAAAGTTTACTAGATAGTACATCATTAAAAACAAAGTTCTATTTGTGATTATTAAGGTGTCAGTATTTCTGTTATAAGCCTGTATTTTCAGGGATTTATACGGCCATCAAAGTTCATACCAGTCCAGAAACTTATTCAGAAGAAAGAACAGGAGTACTTGTAGCACCTTAGAGACTAACAAATTTATTCAAACCAGATGTTATTCCATGCAAAATGGAACAGGTTTTGTGCTGCATATTCAGTTCACTCTTTGGCACCTTTATCTTGTCCCCAAAGGCCTTAAAGAGATGCTACCAACACAATAATCATATTAGTGTCTGAAAATGTTGTTCCAAAGATGATTATAACTAAATGTGGCAGGTTCAGCAGCTAGGGGCCTTGATTAGCAGTTAGGAATTGGAGTTCTATTCCTAGCTATGACACTGACCTGCTGTGTAAATCTGGCAAGTCACTTCCACTCTCTGAGCCTCTTTTTCTTGGGGGGGTGAGGGGAAGTAGTATTTCATATGGCCAAGAGCTCTGGTCTGGGGCTCAGAAGATCCACTGGCCTGCTCAGTGACCTTGAGCCAGTCATTTCCCCCTTCTGTGCATTGGTTTCCACATCTATAAAAGGGGATAATCATACTGACCATCCTTTGAAAAGTGCTTTGAGACTAGTGGATGAAATGTTCTGTATAAGATTTAGATATTATATTATTATTATTATAAAAGAGATTAGATCAGGGAAAAAACTTTTCGTGATGTTTTCTCTTGGTTTACATTGCATTAGAGAGCACTTTGTGTTATAGTCAGTTTCACTGTGGTTTTGTATTGTTAGTTTTCCCATTTGCTTCAGTGAGTCTTTCAAACAGGGACAGCAGAGAGAAAAGCATTTAAAAATATAGGAAAATGCAATTGTAAAATCAGAAAAATTGATGGAGGAACTCAACAGCTTGGTGTAATATCTGGAAGTATTTTTAAGGCTTTTTTAAAATTTACTAAATTTCAAATTGTAGTATTCTTGGACTTTTGAGCATTTAGGCTCTGACTCTGGAAGTTGTTTGCCACTCTCTTAGAAGCTTCTTGTACATATGTTGTCCCCATGAAAAAATTGCTCTTCTGTTGAACCTTAACTTGTTAGTTTTGTATTTCTAAAACGCCTATACATAGGCTTATTTCATGGTCTATAAAGGGCATTTTTATGCATGCCTATATGTTTAATGAGCTGCAGAATTTAAAAAAAATATCATGGAAACCTAGGGCTGGCAGGGACTGAGAAGTCATCAAGTCCAGCTTCCAGCATTGTAGCAGGACCAAGTAAATCTAGACCGTCCCTGCCAGGTGTTTGTCCAATCTGTGCTTAAAAACCTCCAATGAAAGGGATTCTCCAGGCCCTGTCTGGAAGCCTATTCCAGAACTTAACCTAAATTGCAGAACAGGAACATGGATGTCTGTACTGCAGAAAGGACTTCAGGGTCTGACCAGTCCGTGAACTGCCAGTCGTAAAGGTACAGGAAGACTATTATTCCCGGCCGATGAAGCTGAGCAGATACTATTGCCAGATTTTGGAAAATACTCTTGGGCAGATGAGATATGGAAAAGGGGAACTCTTGATACTGGAGGTGATCCTGGCAGACTATGAAACAAAGAAATCTCTTGTGAGAGGAGTGGAGGGTGGTGTGAAAGTAAACATCATGAAGGTTGAGGGCCACAAACCAATTCCCAGACTCTAACGACCGTTATATTGCTGTAGAGTTACCATCCTGAATTTCCGTGGTTTCACAGTAGTGAAGTCTGAGATCTAATATTCATCTCCATTCTACATTTTTTTTTGAACCAGAAAATACTTGGAATAAAATCCCTTCCCTCTGTTCCAGACTGGAACTGGTTTATGGCCCCTATGTGAAAAAGGCAGATGTTTTTAAACTTTATGGCACTTTGTGTTTACTTAAGTAAAGTTGGCTGTTGTTAAAATTAGCCCAAATGACTGTCTCGGTCAGCTTCTACCTGGGCAGTTAAAAAGCAGGTGGATATAATGGGATGCTGGACTTGATGTGTGACACTGTGCTGAAAAAAAGTATGGCTGAATCTCTGAGTTAGTTTGCATAGCTAAAGAGTTTGCAAAAGGCTATAATCACTCTTGCGTATATGTTAGTTTCATATGTATTATAAATGAAACTCTTGAGTTTTCTTAGTCCTATAGGAGAATAAAGTTGGGTGACTCAGTGTTTTAATTGCTGAACCTTGAACGATTCCCAGATACTGACCACAGTGAACATCTATCTGACTAGTTGGCTGTAAATGTTTTGAAGTGAAATGCATTCATTGATTTCAGGTTATTCCAGTAGACTTGAGTCTATTTAAATTTCCAGCCTCACAGAAGACACATTTTGACAGGAGTGCAAGTTTACAGAAAGCTGTGACTTGAAATTACAATAACAAATCAAGAAAATTCTTTTGCAAATAAACAAACCCTCTGTATTAAACTCTAGCAGAATTAAGTTCCAAATTACTAATAGATGAAGATTTTAATTGCATCACTTGGTCTAGTCTTACTATGCTGTACAGAAAGGGGCCATACCCAGTGTATATTGGGTGGATACTGACAAAGCATAGTTATAACACAGCTTAAGTTACCCAACAATGGTTGGGTACAAAGATAAGTACATAGGCCAAATTCTGCTCCCCACTGTATGCAACTGATATTATTCAAAGGCAGAATTTGGCCTAGTGGGTGAGAAAGGGGTGATTTTGGTGGAGAAGCCTAAAACATCAACCGCAAAATAATATTTAAAGTGAGAATTTTGTAAATCTTTCAAATAAATTACAAAAGCTCAAGTATAACGGTGCTAACAAATGTTAAGCAGTTATTCAGGCAGACTTCTGGTTTTATGTTTCAGGAACTGCCGTATGATGCCTTACGGTATATGACTGGAGAATGCAATTATGGTGGCAGAGTTACTGATGATTGGGATCGGCGCACGCTCCGTAGCATTTTAAACAAATTCTACAATTCTGAAATTGTTATGGACTTAGAATATAAGTTTGATAACAGTGGTCTTTATTTTGCCCCACCTGAAGGAGACGTAAGTATTTTTAAATAAATGAACTGACCCATAAGCCAAAGTGAACATTTAATGCACAGCAGCAGAGGCCACATGGATTGTTAAGGCATGGTAAGCTAGTGCAGGGTGAAGTCACCCCCGCCACACACATTCTTCTCCCCCACCCCCGCACTTTGCCATGAACTAAATGTTGATGTAGACAAGCCCTTCTTAACAGCATAGTTTCCACTTCTGTAAAATGTGGCAAATACAGTCTGCAATGTAACTCAAGGGTGTTGTATCTAATATGTGATATTTCTAAGGTGCTTATTACTGTGTCACCTAAACACTGAATTCATAAGAATTAAGGATACCTTTTTTAAGGTATTTATATGGCTAGTGGGATTTTTTTCTCTGAGTGTTAGATACCTAGATGCATTTGAAAAATTCCACTAGGTGCTGAAATATCTCAAAAAAGCTGAGCCTTAGTGCATGTTTGGTGTTTCAAAAGTGTTAGTGTAAACAGGACAGAGCTAGAATCCTGCCACTACCTCAGAGTTTGAGGTGCTCAGCTTTCATGATGATGGGCATGGTATAAGAAACTAATTAGAATAAAATTCTGCTCTAAAATTGAGGCCCACTGCATTTGGTAAATCTGGCACTAGATGATCCATTTGCTTAGGACGACTGGACAGCAAGAAGGAGATACTTCTTGTTTTGTTGGGGTTTTTTTTTAATTGTTTTTTTAAACTATACTGATCACATTAGGGGCCTTTAGGGGTGTTGTGTTTGAGCTGCAGCTGGCATAGACTGGAGTGCCTGTTTGATTTCTGACCCTTCTTAACCTCCTGTCAATGATCTTTTAAGTACCAAAGCTACATCGACTACACAAAGACCCTTCCATTGAACACTTCCCCAGAGATTTTTGGGATGAATGCTAATGCTGATATTACCAAAGATCAGTCAGAAACTCAGATGCTCTTTGATAACATTCTTCTTACTCAGGTATGTAAATAACCATTGTGTCAGTTAGTCAGTACATTAAAGATACTGCTTACCTATTGTACACGTTACTTAAGTTTACTGTTCAGCTGTACCATATTTAAAAGTGTTCCAGGAAGTTTCACATCATTTCGCCGTGTCCCCACTGTGATTACAAAACTCACTGTTCTACTGGTGCTTTGTTTTGTGGAAGATATTCAGTTAATTCTTTGTAACATCAATTCACAAAATTATGAAACAAGATTATTTCTTTGAAATTCAAAGGATTGAAGGAGAACACTCAGAGCACTAGCTGAGCTGAACATTCCTAACTATTGTTCTTAGTATTGTTAATATAATAATAAATAACCTACAGGTTTAATAATGATTCTTAGGTGATTTTCATTTTGTTCATACAGGAGGCGATGAGTTACTAATTTGGGCCCCAATCTTTCTTAGACTTAAGCATATGCTTGGCTTTACTCGCAGGACAATAGCTGTTGCTACCTTTGCAGCATCATAGAGTTACTGAAGTTCTCATGAAGACACTGAAAAACATCCTATTAAATGACAATCTGTCCATAACCTCTGCTTGCCAGAAGATGGGATTAAGCAACAGGACTGGATCACTTGATGATTACCTGTTCTGTTCATTCCCTGGCACTGGCCATTGTTGGAAGACAGGATACTGAGCTAGATGGACCTTTGGTCTGACCCAGTATGACTGCTCTTATACACAAAATTTAGGATGCTGACAAATGAACATAATGTGTACCGTCTGGGGAGGAATTGAAAGGAAAATATTTTTTAAAGGGTTCTGTTCTGACTACCCCCATGTGCTGTGCTCTGTTCTATGTGAACTGTAGCAATCTGGCACGGCCTCACACTTACACAGTTTCCTTACTTTTAGTGCATATAAAAATCTTCATGTTTACATCAGCAAGTCCCATGTTTATCCACAAAACATTTGCAGTATGTGCATTTATCAGCTGTGTAAGGTTCCTTCAGTGCCCTGCCAGTGTGTTATATGACAGACTCCCATTGGGTTAGAGGCTCAGTCTGTTTTCATTCAAGTCACTGGGTGTGTTGTCTTGAATGGGAGCAAGATTTGCCTTTCAATCTCTGTGCCCAGTCACTTCTTGACCTCGCTAGGCTTGATCCTTCATGACTATCAACAATCCTGGGCGAGAGTTGTGATGTTAGAGTAATTCCAACACACCAAAATACTGAATGAAAACCCCCTTTGCCACTTCTACAGAAGGAGTAGGTCATCAGAATGGTCATTGCCTAAATGTACTTAGGGGTCCTTCGTTTCAGAGCGTGTTCTAAGCCTTTTGTAGGTGTCACATATATGCCACATACAATGGGGGAATCTCCAGTTTGGGCATTGCACTGCGTGATTGTTTCATCCCAGGACTGTTTTTTGAGCAATAAGAATTTTTACAATACTGATTTAATTTGTTTCTGTGTTTAAATATTTACTGGTCTGTTCAAGGAGACCTCATGTTTAATCTTCGGTTGTTTATAGTCTCGAGCCACAGGCGTTGGTGCAAAATCCACAGATGAAATTGTTAATGAAGTGGCAGGTGACATCTTGAGCAAACTTCCCTCAAACTTCAGCATCGAGGCTGCAATGAGGAGATATCCGACCACCTACACGCAGAGTATGAACACTGTACTTGTCCAAGAGATGGGGCGATTTAACAAGTTACTGCAGACAATAAGAGACTCCTGTGTTAACATCCAGAAAGCAATCAAGGTGCACTGCAAAAACCTTAAAAATTAGTAGGGGATTAGTAGGGGGCTAAAGCCTGTGAACTGCTGAGCCATCAACTTCAGTTGCATTTAATGGCACTTTGCAGGATTGAGCCATTTGTCTGATGCACTGTGGCAGTTCCTATGGTATCAGCTCCTCAACAGTCCAGGTTCCAAATGGCTGTAAGGCATTTGTATCACTCAGTTGTCTATATGTACAATGGACGAGAGAAATACTGTCCTGTGTAGTGCAGAGAAGTCACACTCGCCTTCTGTGTTAGCAGGTTATAGCGCTGGAGTAATTTTTTTAATGGACCTAAGCAACTTAGGACACTAAGGCCTATTTTCAAATGAGCTGTAGGTGCTTAACTTCCATTTCAGCTAAGTCCACCTAAGATTTAGGTGACACTGAGCTCAGAACCCCTGCTCAGCGGCTGCCTAACCATGGAGGATCATAAAAATCTCCATGTGTTTGAGTTTTCACTGTTACTGTCACCTAAGTGCCTCAGGCTAGGTGGCTAGACACTGATGCCCTCCCTGCCGCCCGGATGTGCAAATGAGACTTTTCACTACGTGTCTGGCCTACAGGCCCAAACCAGTTGGCAGTCTCAGGCACACACCCTCACACCGAATGGAAGGGGAAGGGGCCCTTGAGTACCCTAAACCATTGGCTGAAAGGTTACAACTGGGCTGTGCAAGCCCCAGATTGGAGTCCCTGTTTGAAGAGATTTGAATTTAGGTTTCTCACCTCTCAGGGAGGACCCTAATCAAAGTGTGGGGTGTCTCAATTGCTCCTGTTTCAGCAGTTCCATGGTGTTTTAATAGTAAAACATGTGGAGGCAGAGAGACAGCGAGAAGGGTGCTGGAGTCCAGTCTCACCTGTGAATCCATTCCTGGAGTTAGGTGCCTAAACTGGGGCAGCTGCCCTAAAAGCCAGACCATGCTTGCAGAAACAAGGAACATCACGCCCCATTAAAGCATAGAGGTTAGGGTACTGCCCTGGGATGGGAAAGATTTGTATGCAAAACCTGCTCTACCTGCCTTGGAGCAGGGGCTTGTACTCATCTCTTCCTCCCAGGTGAGTGGCTATGCTTGGGTGGGTGGCTCTGACTCTCTCTTGTTGACCCTGTTTGAATAAATAAATATTAATTGGAGCAGGCAAGTGCAATGGATCGCCCACATCACTGCCCTAACCACCACGTAGTAGAGTCAGTCTCGCTAGCCCAGTGGCTAGTTATGTATACAAAAAGTGAAAAACCCACTGGATTATAGGCAATAGCCTGGTGGGTAGGACCCTCACCTGGGATGTAGCAGGGTTGGGTTCAAATTGATCAGAGATTTGAACCCAGGTTTTCCACGTCCCAGCTGAGTACCCTAATGACTAGGTTATGCTAGCCTCATAAGCCTGCTTTACTCACCCCCACCCCCCCCAGCTGCATTTAGCTGGTTTCAGAGCATGCCTGTGGTCTCCGGCCCCATTAAGGAGGGAGGTCTTGGACTGCCTACTTGGCAGAGTGCTGCCAGGGCTTCAGCCTGTGCAAGTGCTCTGAACAGCTTATCAGCTGTGGAGTGGCATCAGCACTTAGGGTTTTGTGCCTGTCTACGAGCATAAACATGGGCCTAAGGCACATGTATGGTTAGGCAGCAGCGGTTTTGAAAATCTCAGTGATACCTTTGAATATCTGGCCCAAAGTTACTGTTGAAAATAGGATTTTTAGATTCCAAAGTCACTTACTTAGATGCTTTTGACCATTTTATCTAGGGACATGGATGTGATTTCTTCCAGTCACTATGAAGTCACTGCAGGCTCCCACAGGGACAGCCAAAGGGTTTGGGAGGAGTGACATCTTGTCTAAAAACATGTATCACTATTTAGTGACTGTGGCAAGAAAAATTAAAACGAGC
This sequence comes from Gopherus flavomarginatus, assembly GCF_025201925.1. Classification (NCBI taxonomy): domain Eukaryota; kingdom Metazoa; phylum Chordata; order Testudines; family Testudinidae; genus Gopherus; species Gopherus flavomarginatus. The sequence continues at coordinate 26,566,247 of NC_066626.1, forward strand.
TTTGGATGCAACAGCAACTGAGTTGTTGCTGAGGAACACTGAGGCGCCTCACACAAGCTGCTGAGTGCTCTGAGCGCAAATGAGAGTTGAGGGTGCTCAGCCCTGCATCACCTTGGGCCCTTAGCCGTAGTAACTTTCAACTATATCAACGTCCCTTTTCAAATCTTATTTTAGCTAGGTGACAAGTCAGCAGGGACAGGATGAATGCATGTAAAATAATGAAAGGCATGGGGTGATGCAGTGGGGACTTGGATTCACATAATACAAGGTCAAGCAGACATTACAAAAATTGAAAGGACGTTAAAGTGAATGAAAAGGAACTTCTTAGTCCCAGACATAGGTGTGGCACTTCTGACTAGTCAGAAAAGGCAAGAACATTGATACTGGTAAGGAGAACATCCAGAATAAGTCTTGCCAAAACCACTAGGGCTCTGGAAGGGCTATAAACCCTCACATTTCAGGACCATAGTGGGGGTAGGAACACACTTTTCTTACAGGCTATTTATTCTATGAGGGCATCTTGATCCTTTCTCTGAAGCCTCTGATACTGGCCACTGGTCTGATCAGGGCCGGCTTTAGGCTGATTTGCCCGATTCCCAGGAATCGGGCCCCGTGCCTGAGAGGGCCCTGCTCCTTAGGCACTTTTTTTTTTAAGCTTACCCCGGCTCCCTTGCTGCGATCTGCTCAGGGGCTTTCCATGGTCCCGCTCCCTTGAGCGAAGCGCAGCAAGCCCCACGGCCCCGGCCAGAGCGCGGCAAGTCCCGCTCTCTCGGCTGGAGCTCTGGCCAGAGCACGGCAAGCCCCGTGGCCCTGCTCTCCTGGCTGGAGCTCCGGGCCTTTAAATAGCCTCCAGAGCCCTGGGGTAGTGAGGGGCTCCGGGGGCTATTTAAAGGGTCAGGGCTCCAGCTGCCTGCCTCTGCCACCCCGGTCCTTTAAATAGCTGCCAGAGCTCTGCCACCCCCATGCATTCCCCAGTGCTCCCGCGGCTATTTAAAAGATCCAGGGCGGGGTAGAAGCTGGGGAGCCCCGGGCCCTTTAAATAGCCCCAAAGCCCTGGGATAGTGGGGAACTTGGGGGCTATTTAAAGGGCTGGGACTCCAGCTGCCTCTGCTGCACCCCCTGCCCTGCTTACACCAGCCCCGCTCCACCTGCCTGCAGCCAGTTCTGCACCCCGTGCCCACAGCCAGTCCCTGTCAAACCCCCTGCCGTGTCTCCAGTCAACCCCTGCACACACCCGTGGCCCTGCCCAAAGTCAGCCAGCCCCACACACACTGCTGCCCGCACCAGCCCTGCACACCCTGCCCTGTCTCCAGCCAACCCCTGCTGCACACCTGTATCTGAAGCCAGCCAGTCTCACACTCCTCTGTCTCCAGCCCTGCCAACCCCTGCTGCATCCCCCCGCGACCCTGCCTGAAGCCAGCCCGCCCCCCCAATCTCCAACCAGCCCCACACCCCTTGCCCTGCCTGCAGCCAGACCCTACCTCCAGTCAGCCCCTGCCTCCAGCCAGCCCCATGTCCACTTGTGCCCTGCAGTTCCCAGGGCAGTAACCCTGCACACCTGCTTCAGTGAGGGGGGCAGGGAGCAGCTGGAACCCACACACGTGAAACGGCAGTCATTAATAACCAATCAACAGCATATATGATGCAATTTACGTAATAGATAATTTTATTATTTATATAGTTATGGAAAGTAAATAATACATGGAAGAAATGAAAGGCTTTTTTTTCCCCCTTTTTTTTTTTAAGTCATCCCTGCCAGGGCCCTGCCGAAAATGTTTGAATTGGGCCCCGCACTTCCTGAAGCCGGCCTTGGGGCTGATGCAGTATGGCAAGTCCTATGATTTTAAGTTCCCTCGGTCTGGTGTGGCTAAAACTTGGATTACAGCTATTGGAATAAGAGCACGGGTTTTTTTATTACAGTTTTGGGGTGGGGTCTGAGCAGACAAGGCAGGGTAACTGTTTCCTTCCCAACATCTGCTTTAGGGATTGGTGGTGATGTCCTCTGAACTAGAAGAAGTGGTAAGCAGCATCTTGAAAGGCAGAATTCCAGGAATGTGGATGAATAAATCTTACCCAAGCCTCAAACCACTTGGCAGCTATGTGAATGACTTTCTTACCAGATTAAAGTTCTTACAGGTGAGTACACACTGATTATGCAACTCTGCTCTGAGTTTTCTCTTGGTCTCAGATGACACCATAAGCGAATAGAAACAATGTCTTTTGCACAGTGAATGTATAGTTTTGCACAGAGTTGTGCACAGCAGTGTGCTCATCAGTGCATGTAATAAACAACTAAACTTTGTTACCTACCAGACACCTCATTAAGATAGCTGCTGTTAAAACTCCTGCATGACAGATGGGCAATGTTGGTGCTCACAGTGGATTCTCTAAAGGCCTCTTAACTGCCAGCTGTTACTGGCACACACAACGTTGCAGTGTTCAGTCAAGTTTAATAAACAACAGTACAACACTTATTAAAGCATAAGACAAAAATACTGTTGATGGGCCTTTCCACTGAATTTCTGAAGTTAAGAAATCATTGTAATGCTCACTCTCTAATACCCAACAGGCCAAATGCTGTACTTTGGCCTTGGCTACACTGGCGGTTTACAGCGCTGCAACTTTTTCGCTCAGGGGTGTGAAAAAAATACCCTCCTGTGCGCTGCAAGATACAGCACTGTAAAGTGCCAGTGTAAACAGTGCCGCAGCGCTGTGAGTGCAGCTCCCAGCACTGTAAGCTACACCCCACGAGGAGATGGAGTATGTGCAGCTCTGGGAGAGCTCTCTCCCAGCGCTGGCACTGCGACTACACTCACACTTCAAAGTGCTCCTGCGGCAGCGCTTTGATGTTTCGAGTGTAGCCAAGCCCTTACAGTAAATTGCGTGGGAATCTGATGGCTGAGGGGAGTAGCCACAAACTATGGAGTCCTTCCCCTCTAGGTTGCTGGTTCACAAAGTCTGATTCAAATGTTATCAGGTTGCTATGATTATGTGATCTCAATCAATTCTAAACCGATGCTCGCATTAAAAGCTAATTGAGGAACAGAACTGTCCTTTTTCAGTAGCCAGTGGCATTTTGGACAATGTGGTCGATAAAACAGTGTTTTTGTTGGCTGTCTAAAATACCAGTGGCCTCTGCAAAAAGACAATTTTTGTGATATGTCTTTTAATACTATTCTAAATTATTATTTGCCTCCTAATAATTTCAAGGTACCTTTTTTTTTCTCATTTTTTCTGCTGTAGCTGTGGTACGAAAATGGAACTCCACCAGTCTTTTGGCTTTCAGGATTTTTCTTCACTCAAGCCTTCTTAACTGGTGCCCAGCAGAACTATGCCAGAAAATACACTATTCCAATTGACCTACTAGGGTTTGACTATGAAGTGCTGGAGGACAAGGAATACAAAAATGCCCCAGAAGATGGTAAACAAACAAGCTTTATTAGCCACCTACACTGATGTACATGTAGGAAGTGTTATTCAGAGGTTACAGGTAGATACATGCCTGGCATTAACAGGCATTAAGCACTTAATGCACAGAATCCTGGAAAATATAGGCCACAGTGTGATTCACTAATGTCACTAAAGGAGGCTTGCACATTAAAGGCAAAAAAATGACACCATTCAACAAAATACTTTTTGAATAATCCTAGTAGAACACCACAAAATAAATATCAGCAAGACCATGCAGGCTACCTAGTGTCTGGCCAGTAGACTACCTGAAGCAGGATTGTTTCATACACTATGTTAACTAGGGCAGATCCTCAGTGGAGCTATGACAATTACACCAGCTGAGGATCTAGTCAAGTGCTTTACCCAGTATCTACCACTTGCCTTAAGACACTTTTCCACCATCTAACATATTTCAAGTGATATTTAGCCTGCATTTTCCTGTCCTTCATTTCACCCTATTACTTTAGTTCTATGCCCCAGTATTTAGAACATTTCACTAACCCAGCTGTGGGTCATGACGCTGTTTTAAGGCAGTCGCCAGGGCTGGCTTAGACTTACTGAGGCTCAGGGCTGAAGCTGTAGCCCTAGGTGGTGGGGCTTAGGGTAAAGGCCCCCTGCCTGGCTTGAGTTTTATTTTTGAGTAGCTATTTACTGCCAGCTAACATTCAGAGAGCGTTGGATACAGTATAGTTACTAAGTACCTACAGTAAGGGAACATGAAGAAAAGACCGTACCCAACTGAAAATTGCCAAACTACAGCCACAGCCATCCTGCCTTATAATCAGGGATTATGAGGCAGGAGGCATAAAAGTCAGCCCCATTCCAACTAAGGACTCCAACATAGCAGGGCTACCCCCATCAGAGGACATGGGCAGTGTCAACTCCCTTTGTACCACCTGTGGGGTACTGGGTCAAAAAACTGGCACATGGGTTTCTGTATTATTCAGTTGCACTATAGCCTCATGCATGATCTAAACAGTGTATGAAAAGAAAAGCTGATCTAATTTCACATAGACTTCTAGTACATTTGGTTTCTGTACCCAAACATCTTTTTATAACTTTCTGCTTAATTCAGGAGTCTACATTCGAGGATTGTTCCTGGATGGAGCTCGCTGGGACAGAAAAACTAAGAAACTAGCAGAATCTTATCCGAAAATCCTCTATGATACAGTACCTGTGGTCAGTATGACAGTCTAACATGGCAGGCTTAGCTTCGAACAATCATGTTTTAAAGGAGTACAAAAAAAACACATTTTTTTCTAAGTAAAAACTTTTGCCATCAGAGCTACCTTAGCCACGGTCTCCACATGGCTGTGTGGTAACCAATATGAAGTAGCAACTTGTATATTTTTTTTACATATACTGAACTGAAAATAATTTGGATCAGGCAATTTGTATGCAACAGAGCACTGAGCATCCACAATTCATACTGAAGACCCGGGGAGGACTTTTTGCAGGGAGGGGAAGGAGCACTCAGCTCTTGTCTGGATTATGCGCAAGTTACTGGTGAACTACAGTGGGCCTAGGAAGTATTTAGTGAGTTGTGATCACATTTAAAGTCTTACAAACTTTACCCAGAAAGGTAAAGGGTTTATTCTGTACTTTATCATAGATGTGGTTAAAGCCTTGCAAGAGGTCAGACATTTCACAACGACCAAGTTACGTTGCTCCAGTGTACAAGACCAGTGAGAGAAGAGGAACCCTCTCCACTACGGGACATTCTACTAACTTTGTGATAGCAATGATTCTTCCCTCAGATAAACCAGAACAACACTGGATTGGACGGGGGGTGGCACTATTATGCCAGCTTAATTCCTAAATTTAGCATGAATATTTGCAGATGCTTATTTTTGAGATGAATCATTTGTGTAAGAAGCATTTCAATTTTTAAACACTACTGTCTAGTGAAATCACAATATTTAAACAATCCATTACATTTCTGCCTTTCAAGAGATTTTTTAATATACTAAAATACAAAATAAAGCTGTGTAATAAAAAACTTTACAAAAACGAACCAGTATGTTTGCTCCTTGAATAATTTTATTTTCTGAAGCTCCTTATAAATAAGGAACATACATAAAATGAACACAACAGTGCTGACAATGAACCAAACAGCAGTTGATCATTCCCAGCTTTATAAAAATTATTTAAATGATTTAGTTATAACAAAAAAAGATTTATAGCTCAGCAAGTATCTTGTAGGACCATAATCACATTTTTAAACTATAAACCATAATGGAAAAAATTCACACTGCATCTAGCTACTATAGTATTTTCTAAGCATAATCACTGCTGATTGAGTGCAATGTGATCTACATCAAAATTCATATGGGATGTCACACAGTGACAGCATTGTAATATACAAGTAACATTTATGCCCTCCAACGAATACATGTTAAATGAGACTGTATTCAAGCAGAATGGAATGCTGAAGCCAAGTATACTGAAATTCAGATTGTCTGTAACTTGACATAAAACTACATTGAATTGGTTTGAAATTAACACTGGTGGAAACCTACAGAAGCCACAGCTGTTATATTGCTCTTCACAATCACAACAGTAGTAAACAAGGAAACAAATTCCATTCTTAGTGGAAAATGCAATATCTAATGCTTTAATATGACCATGTTTTTCCAAGTGGGAAAAAGGTCTTCTGGAAAGTTAGTACCTTAGTACCATTTTCAAATGTGAATTGGGCACTTAGCCCACTCAATACCTTTGAGGCTCTGGGCCTAACTCCCACTAATTTCAATAGGAGTTAGGCACCTAAATACCTTTGAGTATCTGGACCTTCGTCTCATTGAAATTCAGTGGCACTTATGCTCCTAAAACCTGGTCTACACCTACAACTTAGCTCGACCTAGCTACGTTGGTCAGGGATGTGAAATAAGAGATTTAGTTAGACTGATCTAAGCACTGGTATAGACGCTGCTAGACTGACCGAAGAATTCTGCTGGTGACCTAACCACTGCCTCTTTATTTACCAATGACAGAAAAACCATCGCTGTAGCAAGTGTCTACAGAACAGCAGTGCAGCTGTGCCACTGTACTGTAGACATCTCTTTATACTCCTACATCATTTAGTTGCTTTTGAAAATTTTACCTAGCATATTTGTTACAAAAATCCACTCTAAACATTAAATGAGATGATGTCTGTGCTAATTAGGGTCTGAACTAGTCTTTTTCTGTGCAAAATTCCAACTGAGTTCAGTGTGTTTTGTGCACCAAGGACTGCAGAATTGTACCCCTGACTTTGACGTCTTCACTGAGGAAGCCACACCTTTTATAGAATGAACACTTAATACTGTATATGTCAGTTTCTTGATACTGCAATAGGAACAAATACTGGCAGGAGTCAACTTATACCTTTAAAATGTACAGACTGTTCCTGGGGGGAAGGGAATGGCCGAGAAAAAGGAACAACTATATCGCTAAAGTGAAGGGTCAAAAGTAAAGAGGAACAGGAACAGGGATTAATTTTAAACCAGAATGACGATATTGACTGGCTCGTTAAGATGTTAAACCAGTGCAATTTTAGCAGGACACTGATGCTAAGCAGACTGAAACAAAACTTGACAGTATACAGCAAAATACAGCTTACCTAGCATACATAAAAACAAAAACTAGAATAGCAAGTTAAAAAAAGACCACCACCATGCTTAGGATTGGTCCTAGATTATCAAATCAGACTGCAGAATTCACAGGGCTTGTACATCGCACAAATTCACAATTTTAATAGGACAGCAGGGGAGAAAAGAAACTAATTCACATCTGGCAATACAAGCATCTCGGCAGTAAGCAACAATAAACTGATTCTATTAGGTTAAGAATTCGGATGGTTCACCCTATCCTCCCAACTCTCACGTACCGGTAATTCAATGACAGCTGCATTTATATACCCTAGATACCTAAGATAACAAATGTTAAAAAATATTAACTCCTTTATGCTGGAAGTGAGACTCTTCTAGCACACAGTCTATTGCCTGCAATGCTGGTGCTATAAACTCTGATGCCAAGGCATGGAATTAATATATTCAGACCTGATATTACAGCATTGTAAATGACCCACCAGTACTACATATACAGGGCATTATTATTATTATTTTATAATCTTTGTATCCGGGTTCAGTACATTGGATTTCAGAAGATATTACTGTAAAAAGGAGAAAAAAATTGAATCCCAAAATAAACTGAACTGTTAAAACTGAGGAATTCCATTATGGATCCTTCGTTAGAAGTGCATTTGCACAAACTCACAGCCACAATTTATCAGTAGTTTAGGTTGTAAGTGGCACCCAATGTTTAGCTTCTCAAACAAAGAATCAGGAATAGCCCATTAACCTTCTGATATTGATATTATACCGATTGAGCTACCTCCCCAAGTTAATACTAACTCTACTTTATTTTCCTACCAATAGCAAGGACCTAACATCAAATAAATCTTAAATCAGGAAAACTGATTCTCAATGGAATATAGCTCTTCGCAGCCGATTACACAGACCTGTGCATATTGCAACAGTCTGCCTCCTTAAACACGAACTTTAAAACGATGAAATGCAGTTTAATATGTACCAAGATGTTTTAAACAGATTTTTTTAAGTTCAAAAAACACAGTTTTTCCAGTCAGGTGCTAAGTGTAGCATTTAATTGTCTTAGGGTAACATCCATCATTGTGCAGAGGGCCAGCAGGAGATATTTATGGCATGTAAACCTTATGTGGGAATTACATAGCAGGCCCATTGCAGAGGGATGGATTTCACCTTTAATGTTTTGTAGATTTTGTTCAACTGTAATGTGAAAAGACATTTCCAGAAGAGACTAGGTCTTTCGCTGCCTGCTGATTTGTAAACATTTGCACAATGCTTCATGTGCAGCACACACAACTTTGTCTTTTCATATGCACATTTCCTTCTTAAATTCTGTCATTTGAATCTGGAAGGTGCGGTAGGTGCACCATGTCTTATTTTAGTTAGCAAGCAGCAAAAGTTAATCTGTGTGGAAACAAATCGACTGTACTTGTGTAGTAGTGCAAGTCACTGCCTTTTCTCTGAGCAATGTGCATACAGTACAACAGTGCAGACTCAAAGCCATACAGTAACATCGTAACCACAGCAATTTCTGGAAATGGTCAGAACTGGATGTCAAACACAATTTTATCTTCATACAGTGCAATCACCAGCATGATAGCAAATCCAAGGAGCAAGCCTAAATTCTGGAGAACGAACTGCCCCACTGGACAATATCCATGTTCTTCATTATCACCATCTCCATGAAGCATTTCTGGAAGCTGAAAAAGGAAACATTTACAATACTTTACAAATATTGTGATGGAAGCGAAATAACAAGGATTTAGTAATAGCAATACCGAGATTCAGTTAGAAAAATGATCAACTGCAGTACAGATGGAGTAGCAGCATGCTTAGAGGTAGTCAATAAAACACCACTTGATCCTGACCTTGAGTTTGATCTTATGAAACCATTGTCACCAATCCATTATATACTTTCCAGAAAGAAACTAGCAGGCTACAGCAACCTCCTTTGGGCATTCAAATGCGTTTTTTTGGCCACTGCGTTGCTTGCTTATTTTGAATGTAAGCTCCTCAGTGCATGTCTACACAAACTCTTACTGTGGGGTAAGTTAGGACATAAGTGTAGCGTGCTACACACTGACCATCCATATGGACCTGCTGATGTGCACTAATGTACAGTGGTTTGAAACACCCCAGCTTGCTGCACCCTGGGTAGACATACCCTTAGGATAGGAACCACGTCTACTTCCATTGAGCTTTGTTCCTTTGAGTTAAAAGTTAAATAATTCTATTCAAGAACACACACACACACACACACACACACACTCTCTGAGGTAAACACCTCTATCACAAAGGAAGTGTAAACATGCTCTGTATATTGCTCCAGTAATTAAACTGCTATCAATACACTGTTGATATTATACTGATTGAGGTAATTAATTCTGCCATTTTTTGCCATACTGCAAGCTTACTGGTAGGAAAGATAAGTTTTCCCCTTATGAGTTCTCAGAAAATCCCATAATCTAATTTTATTAGTGCATCCAAAGCTCTGTTACTCACGTTTAACAGCCATATATGACTAATTACTAGTTTATAGTCAATATATTTACCTCTAAAGTATAAAAGTAATAGGAAACAACATGTAATTGTGTCAATTCAAGAGAAATTCCACATAAGCAGTTACAAAAAAGTGGATTTTCTTGACATGCCTCGTTAGAGATGAAGGCCAAACAGTACTGAACACCTGCAGCTAAAAGAATCATGAACTTAACATTGGAAGCTCTGAAATTAAATGGGACACTTTCTAGTACAATCACCATGTGTATAAACAGAATTTTTGTTTTAAATGCTATTTGAAATCCCTGCACAAGAAGAGCATGAGGAAAGATAAAAGCAATTCTTTCCTTCATCCAAGGAACTCCTTACCTCAAGAAGAGACTTCCATGCATAATGCAGGAGAAAAATACAATAAAGGAATTGTCTTCTAGTTAGAAGACTTAAGTAATCCACAGAGAAATCAAACTTGCTGATCCAGAATTCCCATTGATAAATTCCTTAGGATGACAGGCATTGCTTTTCTGTGTATTGGTTATTCTTAATACCTGAATACACCACAAGTATCAGGAAAGAATGTGACAAGTTGTCAAGCCTGTGGCCTCTAACAGGACATGCATATTGCCCATCCATCTTATACAACTCTCTGCTAGTAGCAATAGACTGCACAAGGCATCTGGTGACTTTAAAAAGCACTGAGACCTTAAATTTCTTTAACACCCCCCCTCCACTTTATGGATCAATATGTTTATTACTTAGCTCTGCAGTAGGCTAGACAGCTGAGCAAACAGCTATCGATAAGTCACTATAGTGTCGTTATAGGATATCCTAGGTCATGAAGAATAATGAGTCACAGTCTTACACTTTGAAAGATCACAAACCTCCTATTCATGTTAGCAGACAAGATTTGTTAAAGAAATTAATTGCCATTGCAAGTGAGTTCTTTTACCAAATAATACAAACACCGAATCAGAGAATTGTGTGGGAACAGCTACTGCCAATTCTCTCTTCCACATCTGCACTATCTGGAAGAAGCAGCCATAATTCAAGTTTTGTAATCAACTTCTACAAAGAGACAACACTGGTATTCTACATTCCAAAGGTCTGTAGCGTATGCTTAGTGCCATAAAAAGGGGTGGGGATAATTATATCGAGTATATGGGCATTCACATTACTAACTAAGGGTCCTGGGGGTGTTGTAGTAAATGTGGGTATTTACATATTAACTTAGATAAAAGTGTGTGATGTGATTAACTCGGGGCTCACTGCACAATTGGGTTGAGGGGAACAAGTACCGCAATAAAGAAGCCCGTTTGCTCAATCCACCTGTAGGTCCTCCTGCTCCTTCTTTTAATCTCTAACAGAACTGTGTGATTTTTCATACACTACTTCTACCTGCCTGTTCTGGCCATTCTGAGCAGATCCCGGCATGTCTTGCCATCTAAATGCGATGGAGCAGATAGGACTACAGCCTCATCAGGGGAAGAGGAAGAGGTGGCAGCTGGTGCAAGTTTGGAAGAGGGGAGATATTTCTCAGTGGTCTGAAGTGGTGGTGGTGGAGCAGGAAAGTCCTGAGGTTACTGCTGGGTTGAACTCTCAGACTCTACAAGGGAGGGGGATCTTACCCTGGAGTGGATAAAGGAGATGGGGCTTCTAAAGTGAGGAGAGCCCTAGGAGCATAGTAGGACCAGGAATGAGAGCCACAGGCATGTTGTCTACAAAATGTGTGCGCACACACCAGGTGGAACACCATTCCTTATAATGTCTTGATTGTACATACACCCTTGGGACTCCCTGTCAGAGAAGAGACTCTCCCTGCTCTTGCTTGAGACTGATGAAGAGAATGCATAGTCCTGCTGTAGAAATGGAGCAGACCTAGCAGCAGTCCCTAAGCATTGTTTAGGGACCTCCCTTATCGGTGCTGTACACACAATCTGTGCCAACAGCCTGCCAGAGCTTGGTATTCTAAATGCTGAAGATAGTAAATGACACTCAGGAAATTCAGACACCACCAGATCCCTCAGTACCTCAAAGCTTAGTGTTGATACAGCCAGTACTGATGAAAATAAATTAGAAACCTTCAAGGCTGGAGCAGACAGTGTCAATGGCAATGACACTGATGAAGCTGGTACTGATACAGAAAGCACTGTTGCTGAACTCCTCAAAAAAAATACTCCAGCATCAGTGCAGGTGAATGATATGCGCTGTTTTTACGTCAGTACTGACATATGGGTACTAGGGTGCCATGGAAAACCAACTTCATATTCAAGCCTTGAGCAACCCTTAAGACAAGGCTAAGCAAGGCTATCTCTGCCCTTTTTTCTTAGGGAGTCCTATTCAGTGATCTATTCTTCGGAAGAGCAATGATAAGCCCCCACCAACTCTCAGACAAGGATTTGGGAATGGAAACCTCTGTGGACTAAGATGCAGTGGCTGGAGCCTGGAAACTGGTAGTAGCCAGGGCACTCTTGGAAGAAAACTGCTCAGATCCGAGTCTGTCTTGTGTACTGGATCAGAAGCAGGTATGAGATCTATCTAGAGAAACAGTGTGCATGAGCATCTCTTACTCTGAGTTTGTTTTGAAAATGAACATCAAATAGAACATTTGGCTAGTGAAGTGCTCTCCCCTAAACAAAATGAACATTCTGAGTGACCAGCATTAAAAGATATATAGTCATCTTGCATAAGGGCCAATACTTAAAACAGGGGGATTTTTGTTCAACCATAAAGGATAAAGACCTGGTACCAGGTAACAAAGACGAAAGTAAAAAGAGAGACTAAAAAGGGAGCTTAATAACCCAATCTACAATACGGTATTAAAACTAGCCTACAGTCACTAGCTATGCTGGTGCTCTAGAGTAAAGGACACTAATAGCAGTTCCATTTTCCAGCCATGTACAATAATAAAGATCTGAGGGAAGGTTGTCCTTGCTCCACCCTTTGTGCTCTTGGGAGGAGGGGTGTGAGGGCACTTAGGGTGCCTACATGGGCTAAAAGACTCCACATCAAGAGTGGAACATAAGTCAATCATCACTGACATTAAGATTTTGTCACGATTATTTTAAGTAAAAGTCAGGGACAGGTCGTAATAATAATTAAAAAAATATTAAAAGAAGCCGGTGGCCTGTCTCTGACTTTTACTAAAGATAGGGGGAGGGCATGACAGGGGATAACAGAAGCATGAGGGATGTATGTGAGAGAATGAACCCTGCTGTGCAGGGGGAGGGGAGGGGAGGGAAGAGCACCTGTTGCCCGTGTGGCTGAGAGCTCCGGCCCCACTGGAAGTCCACGGATAATCATCACGTGAAGAAGCAACATTTGTTAAATTTGACATCTGTCAAGAATTAACCTGACAGCTATCAAAGCAGCATATTTACCAACATCTATATTGGATCTGTTTGGGACCAAATATATGCAGTTTTAGGATTGACCTCCACTTAAAATCAATCATGGACTGCCTTAGAGTATCCAAACACATCCTCACACAGCAGCAAAAACCAAAAGATAGGCTAGGATGACGACTTTGTCATTGGGAGAGCAGCCAGTGGCATTAAACAAGTTTTAATATCTTAACATGCAACCCTGAGAGTGAAGGGATTTGGTTAGATGAAAACCCAAACAGGTGGGACATTGCAAAACGCTGGAGGCTTTCCCCATGAATTTACTAGACTACATTTTTTAAGCGACAGCAACGTATGAATGGCTGTCTAGATATTTGCCTGTAGGTGGTTTGCTTTATTTTGTGCAATACAAAAAAATAATTACACTGTTGGGTTAAAGTCACAGTTTTCATACATGCAGAATAAGGTAATACAAAATGATAATCTTACCATATCTACCAATGCAACATAAAGGAACATGCCCGCGGTGACTGCAAAGATCCATAAAGTGATGTTATTGGCATACTGTCCAACAGCTGTGCCTATCAGCATCCCTACGTAAGCCATCATAGCAGATAGGAGGTTGTACACAATGGCTTGCTTTACTGTCATACCTGCTTTAAGCAGCACGGCAAAATCACCTGAAATTGAAATCGAATAATGAAAGTTTTTAATTGTTATAATCCCACAAGAGACTAAATAGATGCATCTGCCCTCAGTTATATTATCTGATCTATCTAAGGAACTACTGAAGTGCCTATCGCTGTGGCAAACATACCGGAGGCTTTTTTTAAGGGGAAAAGGAGCAACAGTATATGACTACATAGCCTACAATACATATCCCTTCCTTGATTAAAATTTAGTTTCAAAGGCAATCATGACTCATACTAGCTGATGAGGGGCATTAACAGAGCTCTAAACGGATCCCAATCCAGCCCTCCCAGGTACAGTGCAGTTGGAGTCAGTCAGGACTGTATGTACAAAAGGAGAGAAGTTCCGAGAGTGGGGTGCTGGCTTTTTAATGAAAAATGCAGCTTCGTTCTTGACCAGTCCTTCAGATCTTATTAGCGTTCCTCTCATCTTGACAGATTCTACTTCGCATGTGCATAAGGATGACAAACAGGCATTAGTGCCAGGAGGGAGCTACAGCATATGAAGTTGAAAACACTGGTGTCCTTTAGCCCATGAAGCATCGCATCCGTCTGGTCCAAAAAGAGACCATTCCCCCTGGATGGAGGTTTGTATTTCTTGGGAGAGACCAGTGCTGCCAGGAGCTACACCTCATTACCACTGCTAACGCAACCACCATGGCTGCCGAGTCCGCTGTGTCCCATGCCATCTCGAGGGAGCACCTGGCAGCCACAGTGCCCTCCTCTGCCAGGGTGCCAATTCTTGGGCCAAACCCTGCAGGAGGGACTCCTTGAACTTATGGATGGAGTCCCTTAAGTTACAATTGTATCAGCCCAAGAGGGCCTGATGGTTTGCCACATGGAACTGCAAAGTGGTCGTTGAATTCATTTTTCTTCCAAACAGGACCCTCAATTGTTTGGCCTTGTCATAAACAGATGGTTACGGGTTAATGTCTCTTTTACCTGTAAAAGGTTAAGAAGCTCAGTAAACCTGGCTGACACCTGACCAGAGGACCAATAGGGGGACAAGATACTTTCAAATCTTGGTGGAGGGAAGTCTTTTTTTGTGCTTGTTTGTTTGTTGATTGTTCGCTCTTGAGGCTAAGAGGGACCAGACATACACCCAGGCTTTCCCTATCTTTCTGAATCAGTCTTTCATGTTTTAAAATTGTTAGCAGTAGCCAGGCAAGGCAGATTAGTCTTATGTTTATTTTCTTAAACTTGTAAATGTGTCTTTTTGCTGGGAGGATTTTTACCTCTGTTTGCTGCAACTTTGAATCTAAGGCTGGGGGGGAGGGTGTCCCTCTAATCTATATGAATCGGAGTACCCTGTAAAGCATTTTCCATCCTGATTTTACAGATAACTTTTACTTTTTTCTTTAATTAAAAGCTTTCTTTTTAAGAACCTGATTGATTTTTCCTTGTTTTAAAATCCAAGGGACTGAGTCTGAACTAACCAGGGATTGGTGGGGGGAAAGGAGGGGGGATGGTTAATTCCTCCTTGTTTTAAGATCCAAGGAGTTTGGATCGGTGTGAAGCCTCTCAAGGCAACCCAGGGAGGGGAAAGTCTGGGGGGAAAAGGAGGGAGATGGTTAATTTCTCCTTGTTTTAAGACCCAAGGGGTTTGGGTCTGGGTTCCCCAGGGAAGGTTTTAGGGGAACAGAAAGTGTGTCAGACACTAAATTCTGACTAGTGGCAGCGTACCAGACCTAAGCTAGTAATTAAGCTTAGAAGTGTTCATGCAGGTCCCCACTTTTTGTACCCTAAAGTTCAAAGTGGGGTAAAAACCTTGACAGGCCTCTTTATTTTTGGGGGTCAAGCTTATATGCCCATTTGTCTCTTTCATTGGCCACAGAAACCACCAGCGATCCTGGGGGAGGCTCAGTGTAAAGGTATTCAAATCCTTTAGCTGGGACAAAGTATTTCTTTTCGGCTCATTTTGAGGTCGGAGGGATAGAGGATGGCATTTGGCAGAGGGTCTCAGCAATTTTAAGGACACCACCATGAACGTTAGTGTGACATCGTAAAAACTTTGAACACAGGTGTGTGGAACCCTTAAGGTATAGCTATAAGTCTTCAGCATTTCAGTCTGTAAAAAATGGATCTTCAGCTAAGAGAATGGTTCTCACCTAGATTTTACTTAGAGCATCCAAAATTCCAACTTGCATTTGCCCCCTCTAAATTAGGTCTCATTTCTTCCAAAAGGCCTTAAAAAATCCAATCACCACCAACTTATCATCTGACTGCAATGGGAAATTGAATAACTAAATGCTGATGTGACCCAACCACAGAGTGACAGATGCTATACAAGTTTGCCTATATAGCTCTTCCAGAACTCCACCATACTATGCCTCCCCTGAGCATAACAAATGCAGAGCTGAAATGTGGGTAACTGTTATTTTAATGTTCCTTTCCATGTGTGACTCATCTTGTATTTCAAGTTTTGAACTCTTGCCAGAAGCGTGGCATATACTAAGCCACTTAGCTCCCTCTCCACCTACTTTAAAAGCTAAAAATCTTTATTTTCTCTGTTTCGTGTTTGCTTTTATTAGCTTACTTTCCTTCTTCAGGATGCTGAACACATGATGATGCTAAAAATTCTCATCTACTCAGCATATCAGTCATGCTGACTTTTATACTTCGTTATTAATATTACTTTATCTCCCAAGTGCATCTTGAAGTAACAAACTGTGGTAGGATTATGTTATCTGAATAAGGTGAATGTTTTGTTTACAGAAAATGAAAACAGGGAAATATACAGTGTATGTATTTCCTTGATTTAAAAGAAGATTTTATCTTGCATAACACTGAAGTTTGTACAGGGAGTCTGGTAGAGAGAGCACTGAACTTGGACTCAGGAGATCTAGGTTTTCTTCCCAACTGTGGCACTGGTCTGCTGGGCGACCTAGGGAAAGTCACTTTCCCTTCCTGTGTTTCAGTTTCACCATATGTAAAACAGGGAAAAAACTGACCTCTTTTGTAAAGCTTTGAGATCTGCTGATGAAAAGCACTATATAACAGCTAGGTATTATTATGATTCTTCATATGGCTCAAAAAATCTTTTGGCTTTAGAGAAATACGAGACTGATAGAATCATTATCTAGTCCAGGGGTCGGCATCCTTTATTCACTCTGATTTAAGGTTTCACGTGCTAGTAATACATTTAACGTTTTTAGAAGGTCTCTAAGTCTATAACTAAACTATTGTTGTATGTTAAGTAAATAAGGAATTGACGTGAATGAGCACTCGAAGAAGAATGGGAAATTTCACTTCAACCAATGCTCATAGATCACATTAAGCCTGTTTGTAGTGTAGACCTGGCCTTAAGGTATTCAAGTAATGGCTACAAATAACATGCATGTCTAGAAAGTACTTAAAATGGTAAAATGAAGTCACTAAGAAGAAAAATATTTAAACTAACTTCTGCATACCTGGAATGGTTCAGTATTATTCTTTAAAAGTAGGTCAAAAGTATTTGCTAATTTTTAACCCACCTTTTTAAGTGTGTATATAGAAGTCTCCTCTCTCATCCAGTGAGAACCACTACAAGCAACATATCCTGACTGCAACTCTCTCAGCTTGCCTGAAACGAATTGTGAGTGATCTTTTAAACCTCAGTATAGGTCTTTTGCCCTCCACTTCTGTCAGAGCTGGGGCTCTAAGAGGAGGCTCCCTACAGTGATAGATCAGCCAACCATTACCCTGCACCTAGACAAACCTTCTCCAGCCTCCTGGACAGGAAGCAGAACACTTGTCATCTCTGGAGTCTGTCGCTGAATTTGGCGAACAGACAAAACTAAGTAAAAGCACAAAAATGACTGTCAACTGTTTACACCTAGGCTGAGTTTGGCCAGACCATCCAAGTGATTCAGTGCCACTCAGTGAACCCCTGCAAAATACAGGACTCAGTCAAATCCAAGCCAAACATGGAAATGTGTTATAAAGTTATCTCCTCTTGTTCTCCACTAATTTTGCTCCGGGACCCTCCAGTGCAGAATGCTAAATCACTGGTTCCCTCCCTCTCTTTCCGATGAAATGCAAAACCCATGGTCCTGATCATGTGAAGTAAAATCTCACAGTTGCGTCTCTCAAGAGTGGAGGTGTTAAATTAATTTCATTATCCTGAACAAATTCTAACTCCAATAACATACATTCCAGTTCCTTAAATTCCCCAGCAGATTCACTTCTTGTCCTAAACTGTTGTGTGTAATATTGTTGTCCAATACTACTAAAAACTTCTGCAATACCCCATCTGTAATCTCTTATCTGTCTCAGAGAAATGGTGGCAGGTTAAATCTGTATTTTACTTCTATAGTGCTTTTCATCCAAGGATCTCTAAAAGCTTTACAAGTATTTTGTGGCTTTACTCCTCTCTTGGAGGGGCACAACCAGGCCCCAGCTAGGTCCTCTCTGGGTAATAACAGACATTAGCTGGATGAGTCATTCATGATATGCTTGTTTGAAACACTAGAAGTGATCTCTACTACTAAAGTATGGTGTATTGGAGACAGCAAGAACAAACACAGAGCAAAGACAAAAGCATCATTTTGAAGAGAGAAAACCTGCCAACATTCTTTTAATCCCAGTATGATCATTTTATCCTTTCACCCAGTCTTAAAAATCTCTAGAAATGAAACCATGGCCTCAGAAAATAGTGCCTCAAAAGATCTTCCAGTTACAAATCTGTTAGGGGGTAGAGAAGATTGCAAACAGCAGAGCTGTAATTCAGCAAGGGAAAATAGTCAAGGAGAAGTGGGATTGTAACATTACCCACTGAACTGTCAAAAAATATCTGCAAAACAGCAATGCTAATGCTAGCCTTAAAGAATAATTGCTTTAAAAATTCTGTCTTAGTGTCAATGGATTTCAGATACATATAGCAATCTGGAAGCCCTAATTTGCAAGGAAGCAAAATATTCTCCCATGTACTCAGTCTACTATGAATTGTATAGACCCTGATAATCCATACCCACCCCTCACCAGGGCTGCCAAAACAGCAGTTCAGCAGCAAGATAGCTGCATCTTAAAAAGTCATGTTCATAAAATTTTCCTTTTTGCCTATGCAATTTTTTTCTCTAATATCACATATGCAATGTGATGCAGCACACCTCTTCTATTTGCAGGACCCCATATCAAACAGGGTTGACTGGTAGTGGACACAGTGTTCCTCCTTATGAGCTCTTAGCTGAATGAAATTCACAGATTCCTATCCCTGACAGAATAATAAATTCAAAAGTATGTCACCAACCAACAATGTACTCAAATGTATTCAGTAAGAACATTCTAATAACATGCATTCTGAAAGTTTCACATGCAGAATGGATGGTATACTGATGGCACTAGATTCCTAGTAAAATACAGACTAATGTTCTGATTATACACATTGAATAAATGGCATAGTAAATTGTATAATCATGTTCTGTGAGTTTCTACTGGTGTAAATGGTCACGCTAATGGTTTTCACACTGCATTTTGTTTACCTTCATTACTACTGTGATGACCTGTGGATATATTTTTCATATAGCAGCTTTTCATTCAATGTCAAAGAGACTAAAAACAACCACATTTGAAGTTTACAGAATTAATTACCTAATTCATGGGGAAGCTCATGACAAAACACTGCTACAGATGTACTAATTCCTCCTGTCAATCCGGCACTAAAAGCTGCTCCTGGAAAAATAAGACGCAAATAATTGTATTTTAATTTTATTGGCTATGCTAAACAATAATCAATAGATAGGTAATGTACTGAGTTTCCTTTGCAGAGATTCCAATATTTTTCAGCATACATGTGAAATATTCAGAACAGCGGACTTTCTACTTCCAAAGACACTAGTAAGATCTGGGTGAATCCGGATGGATGATGCTATAACAGAACCCAAAAAGCCATAAAAACTGCTTACTTCTGTTCCAATTTCTCTCTCTAGAGGATTGTCTATGCTACAAAATTAGGTTGTCTTAAATTAGGTCGACCTACAGCCACCACAGCAATTAAATCAACTATTGACATCCACACTGCCTTTCTTCTGCTGGTGGTGCACATTCTCACCGGAAGCGCTTACACCGACTAAAGTGGAGAATTGTGGGGCACTGAGAGCCAGAGTGTGGCACCAATAGCCACAGGGGGCTTACAACTAGAGCCCCACCCCCGGGCTGACCGAGATGTGAGCCCAGCATGAGGCTGAATTCCACAGCAGGGACCCTACCGGGAATGAAATTGACAATCTTCTCAGTTTTACAGTTGCTATTATTTCATATTTCCTCTCCAGCTCTGGCTGTCAGTGTGGTGCTGGGCTCACAGCTGGCGCCCCGGCCCCAGGGTTGACAGCAGGAGCCAGAAACAAAATGTGAAACAATAGCAGCTGTGAAGCTGACAAGAATGTCAATTTCACTGCTGGTAGGCTCCCTGCTGTGAAGCTGAGCCCTGTGTGGGGCTCACAACTGGGCTGTCAGCTCCAGGGCAGGGGGGCGATTCCAGCTGTGAGCCTGGCACCTGGCTGACAGCTTGGGCTGTCCGTGCTGGGGCTCAGGGATGTCCAGCTGTGAGCCCGGCACCCATTTAACAGCTCAGGCTGTCAGCTTCAGGGCAGGGGTGGGGGCACACAGACCCAGCTATCAGGCCACTGAGTTGCCCTAACTACATCAACCTAAGCGCTATGCCTCCCGCAGAGGTGGAGTTATTAAGTCAATGTAATGGGCAACTTACATCATTGGGAGTACCTCTGTAGTGTAGAAACTGACAAGAATCCTCTATGTTTTTTTCAGTTTGGGTACACATTTAATTTGAACCTTTATTAGGGTGTTTTTAAAAGTTTCCATGCAGCTTGCAGGCATTTCACTTTTATGACTTTACCTTTTAATTGCCATTTAGCTAGCTTCCTCATTTTTGTGTAGTTCCCCTTTCTGAAATTAGTATATATAAGGCTTGCACCATAGTGCTGGCATTTTTAAACACCAAGGTTCTCAAACCTGCTCTGAGCAAGATTAAACAAAATGCTAGTGGCCACCTGGAGCCTTGTCTGTACTAGTCCTCCTGATATTACTATCACCTATAGAACTTTACCAATGGGAAATTTTACCAAAATTACCTATGGTAGGTACAGCCATAGAGAATATGCTCAACACCTTGTATTTACTTACCTATTGCTAAACCATCACTAAAATTGTGGATGCCATCTCCCATAATTACCATCCAAGCTATATTAGCAATTCCAGTATCTTTCAGGTCCTTTCCAGAATGGCAATGACCATGAGAATGTTTGTGATGCCAGTGATGGTTGTGTTTCCTAGCTGTTTTATCCTCTCTATGGTTGTCATCATATTCTGCATCATGAAGACCATGGCCGTGAACAGAGAGAGAGATGTCATTGTGAGAATGATGCACATGGTTTCCATCTTCTATAGAGAGAAAGTTTTTAGGAGGGGATTCCAACTGGCCATCTAGATCAGTTAGTTCAGTTTCATTAAGTCGATCTTCAGATACAACTGAGTCATCGGCACCTGTATTAAAGCCAGAGAGAGACACGGTGCATTTATTCTTAAGTAAGAAACCATGAGCAAGCATGCCATTGCATATCAATGTTTTCAGATACTCAACTGCTTTGCTAAAACACAAGAAGAAAACATAGAAGCCTATTAAACATTCCAACACTTCCCAAGCTAAAGATCATTGTTTCCGCATGCAGCTGGAGTAACAAAGGATTCTCTCTTGTTGCTGTTTACTGTGGAATGTTTGCAGGTCATGCAGAAATCTCAATGCAATGCAACTGTTCTGCACAATAAATCATCTGCAGTACACAGAACCACTTTCAGCCTGACCTAGCTTGTACCTGATAATTTGCTACTGACATATTTAGAAAAAGCTCATGTTTTAGCAGAGTTAAAAGCAGAAAAAAATATGTCAAGAATACAATAATAAAATCTCTTACAGGCCAAAGTGCACTGAAAACTTTACATGGTTATTTCTGTATGCATGCGCACACACAGGTAATCTGACCACCACTGGAGTGCAGCAACCTCTGTGTCTGAACATGGCAGCTCTTTAAAGTCATTTGTTCTGCACCCTTTTTTATAAGTGCTCATTTCACAATGTAGTAGATCAGTGTGATTAGTTTTACAGGAGTGCCAGAACTAATTTTACTCAGAAGTCACAATGACAACAAAGAACAAGGAAAAAGGTGAATCAAATTCTGGAAAGTATTTAGCATGTTCCAGGTACAATAAGTTTGCTGGTGTTAGCTCAGGTCGAAGTGATAAAATAATCTAGCTGAGAGAGAGAGGAACAACAGTTACAAAGGTGAGTAATCCTCTTTTCTTCTTCGAGTGCTTGCTCATATTGATTCCAATTAGGTGATTCCCAAGCCTCACCTAGGCAGTGGGGTCGGAGTCTGATGTTGCAGAATGCAAAACTGCTGAGCTAAAGGCTGCATCATCTCTGGACTGTTGAACCAGAGTATAAAGTGAAGCAAAGGTGTGGACCGAAGACCAGGTGGCTGCGCGACATATCTCCTGGATAGGTACACGAGCCAGGAAGGCAGCAGATGAAGCCTGAGCCCTGGTAGAATGCGCGGTGATGTGGCTGGGGGAAATATGAGCCAAATCATAACAAGTGCGGATGCACGCCGTCACCCAAGATGAGTTCCTCTGAGAGGAAACAGGTAGGCCTTTCATTCGGTCTCCTACCGCGACAAAGAGTTGGGGCGTTTTACGAAAGGGCTTTGTGCGCTCAATATAAAATGCGAGTGCTCTACGGACGTCCAGGGAGTGCAATTGTTGCTCCCATCACGTTGAGTGTGGCTTCGGGAAGAAGACCGGGAGAAAGACGTCCTGGTTAACATGAAAGGCCGAAACCACCTCAGGGAGGAATGCTGGGTGTAGTCGCAACTGCACCTTGTCCCTGTGGAACACAGTGTACGGCGGATCCACCGTAAGATCCCTAAGCTCGGAGACTCGTCTGGCCGATGTAATGCTTATGAGGAAAGCTGTCTTCCAAGACAGGTAGAGTAGCGAGCAGGATGCGAAAGGCTCGAATGGGGGAGACATAAGTCTGGTTAAAACCTGGTTGAGGTCCCAGGTCGGGGCTGGGCGGCATACTTGGGGGTATAGGCACTCCAAGCCCTTGAGGAACCTCGAAACAATAGGGTGTGAACACGGAACGGCCACCTTCCCTTGGGTGGAAGGTAGAGATGGCTGCCAAGTGTACCCTCAGTGATGATACTGCTAGGCCCTGCTGTTTGAGAGACCAGAGGTAGTCCAAAATAGAGGGAATCGGGACCTCAGTGAGAGTAAGATTATGCGTTTTGCACCAGCAGGAGAAACGCTTCCACTTGGCCAGATACGTTGACCGGTGGAAGGTTTCCTGCTACCCAGGAGAACTTGTTGTACTGATGCACAGGAATGTAACTCTGACTGGTTTAGCCACGCAGCAGCCACACCGTGAGGTGAAGGGCCTGTAGGTCTGGGTGGCGAAGTCTTCCGTGCTCCTGAGTTATGAGGTCTAGGTGGAGTGGCAGGGTAACTGGGTTGGCTATCGACAGGTCGAGCAACATGGTGTACCAGTGCTGCCTGGACCACGCTGGAGCGATCATGATTAGGCGCACTCTGTCCCTGCGGAGTTTTAGCAGGACCTTGTGAACCAGCAGGAACAGTGGGAAGGCATAAAGCAGCTGGCTCTTCCACGGCATCAGGAAAGCATCCGAGATCGATCCCGAGGAGAGACCTTGGAAGGAGCAGAACATCTGGTATTTCCTGTTTGCGCAGAAAGCGAACAGGTCTATTTGGGGAAATCCCCACTTCTGGAAAACAGAATGAATAACGTCCGGGCGGATCGACCACTCGTGAGACAGGAAGGACCTGCTGAGTCGATCCGCCAGAGTGTTCCGAACCCCTGGGAGAAAGGACGCTACCAAGTCTATCGAGTGGGCTATGCAAAAGTCCCAGAGTTGGATGGCCTCCTGACAAAGGGGGGACGATCGTGTCTCTCCCTGCTTGTTTATGTAGTACATGGCCGTTGTGTTGTCTGTAAACACTGAGACAAAACGGCCTTGTAAATGTTGCTGGAATGCCTGGCACGCCAGGCGGACTGCTCTCAGTTCTCGGACATTTAGGGGTAATGCCAGCTCCAGAGATGACCAGAGGCCTTGAGTACCGTGTCCAAGCTGAGCACTCCAGCCGAGAGATGACGCCTCTGTCGTCAGGGACATTGAGGGTTGGGGCGGATGGAACGGCAGCCCTGTACACACCAGGGAGGGAGTCAGCCACCAGTCTAGGGAGCCTAGGGTGCTCAGGGAAATGGTGACTATCGTGTCTATTGGGTCCCTGCCTGGGCGGTATACCGAGTTGAGCCAAGCTTGGAGAGGACGGAGGCGGAGCCTGGCGTATTTGGCCACGAACGTGCAGGCAGCCATGTGACCCAGTGCGAGCCGAGGTGCGTCGGGAAATTCTGTAGACCTCGGATGATAGTTGCCATCGCCTGAAACCGCGGCTGTGGTAAGCAGGCCCAGGCTAGATTGGAGCCCAGAATGGCTCCTATGAAGTCTAACCTCTGCATGGGAACCAGAGTGGATTTTTCTATATTGGTCATCAGGCCTAGACATGTGAATACGTCCTTGACGATGCCCACATGCTGGGTGACTTGTGTCTCGGAGGCCCCTCGGATGAGCCAATCGTCCAGATACGGAAAAACGTGTATCCGACGTCGGCGGAGATAGGCGGCAACTATGGCCATACACTTTGTAAACACCCTTGGGGCTGTAGAAAGGCCAAACGGCAGGACCGTAAACTGGAAGTGCTGATGGTTGGCTACGAAGTGGAGGTACCTCCTGTGCAGAGGAAAAATGGCGACGTGAAAGTATGCGTCCTTCATATCAAGGGAGGCATACCAGTCTCCAAGGACAGGATAATGGTCCCCAGGGATACCACGCGGAACTTCAACTTTGTCATAAACTGGTTGAGTTCTCGCAGGTCTAGGATAGGTCTGAGACCTCCCTTCGACTTGAGCATTAGGAAATAACGGAAGTAAAAACCCTTGCCCCTTTTGTCCTTTGGTACCTCCTCTATAGCTCCCATGGCAAGGAGCGTCCGCACCTCTTGCAAGAGGAATTGCTTGTGAGAGGGGTCCCTGAAGAGGGACAGGATTGGAGGGTGGGAGGGCAGGGTTGAAATAAATTGGAGGTGGTACGCATACTCCACCATGTGTAGGACCCAGCGATCTGAAGTTAACTGGGACAACGCCGGGAGGAAGTAGGCGAGACGGTTGGAGACGGGAGGAGAAGGATCCTGGCCTGTAACTGGTATGCCGCTCTCAGGTGCGCCTTCAAAAGTTCGTCTTTGGTCCCGCTGGTGGTTTCGAGGGACCTTGATTTTGGCCCCCTTGGGGTCCTGACTGTCATCTATGACCACCTAGGCCGCGCCGCCTGCCAAAGTCCTGTCTCTGTGTAGGTGCAGAGTATGGGCGGTGAGGCTGGGGACGGAAAGGCCTGCATTGGGTCACCGGCATATGCATGCCAAGAGAGCGCATTATGACCCTGTTGTCCTTCAGGCTTTGCAGCCTCGAGTCAGTCTTTTCCAAAAAGAGACTTTCACCATCAAATGGCAAGTCCTGAATGGTATACTGGAGCTCCGGTGGGAGGCTTGAAACCTGAAGCCATGAGATGTGCCTCATGGCAACACCCGAGGCCACAGTCCTGGCTCCTGAGTCAGCTGCATCCAACAAAGCCTGGAGGGAAGTTCTGGCCACCTTTTTCCCTTCCTCCAAGAGGGCAGAAAACTCTTGGCGGGAGTCTTGAGAGAGCAGCTCCGTAAACTTACCCACCGCCGCCCAGGTGTTATAATTATAGCAGCTAAGCAGGGCTTGTTGATTTGCCACTCGGAGCTGTAGGGCACCTGCCAAGTACACTTTGAGGCCGAGTAAGTCCATTCGCCTAGGCTCCTTCGACTTCGGGGCTGGCGCCTGCTGGCCATGGTATTCCCTCTCATTAACAGATTGGACAACTAGTGAGCAGGGGGGAGGATGGACATATAAGTACTCGTACCCTTTAGAGGGCACCATGTATTTACGCTTGACTCCCCTGGCTGCAGGAGGAATAGAGGCTGGAGACTGCCATATAGTATTGGCATTGGCCTGGAGAGTCCGAATAAACGGTAGGGCACTCTGGGGGGGGGGGGCGGGGGCATCTGCCGACAGAATGTCCACTACCGGGTCCTCTACCTCCGGGACCTCCTCCACCTGGAGGTTCATATTGAGTGCTACTCTCCTCAGGAGGTCCTGATGGGCTCTCAGGTAGACTGGAGGAGGGCCCGAGGAGGATGTTCCTGCCACCGCCTCATCTGGAAAAGAGGAAGAGGAGATGCCGGGGATGAGCGGGTCCTGTGTGGCCTCTTGCTCTTGGGCGACCTCCTGCTCCAGTGGAACCTGGGAGTCTGGAGGGTGAACTGGGGCTTCCTCCATAGCAGTCGGAAGGGGACGGCTAACTGTCACCTCTGGCACTCGGTGCTCTGATGGGACAGAGCGGGACAGAACTACTGGTACGCCTTGGGCCTGGTGGTACACCCAAGGTGTCCACGATGACCACTGATGGGGACCTTGGTCCTGGTCCTGGGTCTCTTGGAAGACTCTGGTGGGCACATCAGAATTGCAGTCCTGTGCATAAGAGCTGTCCGCGTGGGACAACACTGATGTGTGTCTGGATGGCCATGGAGGGGTTGAAAAGCCCTGGGCAGTCTCTCTGTCTCTAACGGATCTTGCTCTACTCGGCATCGGGGACCAGTACCGGGAGGCATACTGGTACCGGGAACGATATCGGTACCTGTGACCAGAGCAGTGCCAGGAGGTCAACCGAGATTTCAAGACTCGACGTTGGGAGCAGCTACGGGAGTCACGGTGCCTGGAGCGGTGCCAGGAGCTGGAGAGGTGCCGAGAATAGCGGGCCGGCGAACGGGATACTGAACGGTGCCGTGAGTGCGACTGGTACCGAGCAGGAGAATGGGGCCAGGACTGCAAGCGGTGCTGAGACTGCGAGCGGAGACGGGAGCAGGAGCGGCACCGGGACCTAGAATGTCTGTGGGACCGTGATCGTGAACGGTGCCGCTCTGCTGTGCCAACAGAGGATGGTCTTATCAAGGCAGGCTTGCCGATAGACTGTATTACCTGCACCGGCGATGCCGGGGGTTGAGGCAGCGTCGACTCTGTTATGGCAATCAGATCCCTCGCCGTTGAGAATGTCTCCGGCGTGGATGGAACAGTAAGCTCAACCACAGCTCGCGCCGGGGAGCTGACAGGCACCGGAATCGACAGCCCTTATGGGACTGGAATCAACGGTATCGACATCGTCGGTGCTGCGGCAGGTGTCGGTGCCGCGGCAGGTGTCGGTGCCAGGTGATTGGACTTAGACGAGCTCTCTGGCTGCTGCTGCTTCCGTGCCACCTGCACCGGAGTCTTAGGCTTTCTCGATCTCAGGGAGAGGGAGCGATGCCAAGTCGACTTCGGTGCCAGCGACGGCCGTGCCGAGAGGCCTTGGCAGTACCGGGCGGTCCAGTGCCAAGGAGGCGCTTCTGCCCGCCGATTGTCCAGCGCTCGGTGCTGAAGGCGAAGGGGTAAGAGCCGCCTCCATGAGGAGCTGTTTTAGCCAAAAATCCTGCTCCTTTTTTGTTCTCGGCTTAAAGGCCTTGCAAATGTGACACTCGTTTGCCAGGTGAGAATCCCCGAGGCACTCAAGACAGGAGTCGTGTGGCTCTCCTGTCGGTATCAGCTTGTGACAGGCTGAGCACGGTTTGAAACCCAGTGAACCGGGCATGGGCCCCGGCACCGGGTGCGGGGAAGGGGCTAATCCCTGAACCCCTCTTAACTATAACACTAACTATGAACGATAAGAATTAACAATAACTATATAACTGAACTATATACACAAAAAGTAACTAGAGAACTATGAGTAGCTAGGGAGGTGGAGGTCAGTAAAACCGCACTCCACAGTTCCAACGACCGACACGGGCGGTAAGAAGGAACTGAGGGACGGTTGGGTCGGCAGGGGTATATATCCGGCGCCATAGCGGCACCACTCCAGGGGGTGCCCAGCCGACCCACCGAGTGTTGCTAGGGTAAAAAATCTTCCAACAAACGTGCACGTGGCGCGCGCACACCTAATTGGAATCGACATGAGCAAGCACTCGAAGAAGAATAATGGGTTAAGCAACTCTTAAATGTTCTTTGACATTTTCTTAAATCAGACAGAAAAAAATAACTGGACAGTTTCTCACATATTATTTTGAGACTATTTCAAGAGAAGGACCTTAATCTAAGTGGGATGATCCTTACAATGACAATGGTATTTCAATTAAAAAAAGATGTAGGCTTCTATAATAGTTAAACAAAATAATTGTTTTGTTTTTTATTATGGCGGTAGTGGGGGAGACTTACTGGGTGGTTTCAAATTCATTTGTCTAAATCAGCACTCTGACAATTAAGTGAAAAGAATATTTTATTTTTCCTTAGAGGTCAAATTCCCATCTTGTAGTAAAGGAAAGTAAAGCCACCTAACACACCAAGGGCTGTCATAGCAGAGAGTGTTTCAGTGTTTCTGTAACTATAGCTGGGGCTTGCAGTCTCATATGAGGACAGTTGATTGGGTAATACTAGTCTTATTAACAAAGATTTACAGAGAGGAGGTGACAATATACAAAACGATAGGTTACATGCCGTGACACTCTTTGCTTTGAGTCTCAAATGTCAAGGACAAATTCTCAACATTAATGTCTACCTGCCAGGGGTTTGAGCTGAAGCCAGTCAGCATTTGACCTATTATTCAGTTTGTGTTCTGAAAGCTTCCTTCCAATTGGCGATTCTTCAGTCTTCTGTTTTTCCTTGCACCACTTCTGTTTAGACTGAAACACACAACTGTCAGTGTCTAGTTTGTAACAAAACTGAAAGGAAAGGAAGATTCACTGAAGTTGTGTCATACATATCACTTCAATATTCATTAAGATTATCTTTTGATGTGAATCTCAGAATTACAGAATTTCAGATATTCACGAAGATCATCACTGCTACAGATTATGGGAATTTTCTGCTATAGACCACAGACCTACATAATCAAATAACAATTTCCTAAATTAGCACAATTCATATACAGAATACACCATCAATGCCTGTTGTATTAGCCAAGAGACACTTCCCATACAGAACTGTTACATTCGTTTAATTTGTTCAAGTTTAAAATTTGCATTTAATGAAGAAAATTTGCTCCCTTCCTGTTTGGTGTGCTTTATGACCAAGACTACAGGCTGTGACCACAGGTTTTCCACACCAGTTTGGAGGATTTAATTCATTAATCTTAGTGGAAGATATATGTAAATCCATGCACCCTATACTCATAGCCTACGCACAATTGTAATAAACTTTGTACAGAATACACCTTGTGAAGTATCACTTGAAAACTAATAACTTGCTGGTCAATAATATCATATTGAAATGTATATTGCAACATTATATGTAAAGTTATGAATATAAAATAAAGTTACGATGGAAATATGTTTACCAGACAAGTCTGGGGAGGGGTAAACCTGTTTCTTAAAAACAAAAGACAAGCTGATGCCTCTAGCCAGATGTCAAAGTTTACTGACAATCAGCTATCAAGTGGTCATTCTTTGGCAGGGAAGGGGAGCAGGAACAGATCAGTCAGCATTTTAGAAGACAACATGGAACCTCTTTCACTAGCAGACTCCATATCTGCATCAGCACAGCAGGCAGGAACTTGATCTAGGGGTAATGCTCAAGAAAATCCATTTCAAGCGGTTACTGAACTACAAAAGTGAAGGGCAAAAACACCCCAAGTATTCTCTCTCTCTCTCTCTATCTCTCTCTCTTTCACTTCAGATGACAAAGAAACCAGCCCTTCAGACTTTGAGAGCAGATCCTGACTTGAGAATTTGATGCCCCTATGTTGCTGGGAACATGCGGTAAGAATTTTAACTTGAAACAAGTCTAGTTTGTTAAGTTTCAGTTACTAGGAAGCATTTTATCTTTATTTCTCTTGTAACCATTTCTGACTTCAATGCTTTATACCTGTACTCACTTAAAAATCTATATCTTTGCAGATAAATAAACTTGTTTTATTCTTTAATCAAAACTAATTCAGTGTTGTGTTTAAACCGAATCGTTTGGTAACTCCAATTAAAGCAGCAAACCTTTCCACTGATCCCTTACAGGGGCAATGGACCTCTAATATCTATCCAGGAAAGAACCAGGCAGTGCAGAATACACATTTTGGGGGAAAATCCAGGACTTGGAGCATGTTGGGATCATCCTGGAGGTAGTGATCAAGGCTGCTGGAAACCAGAGTGTGTCTGATGTGTAGCTGACAGGCTGCTGGGGTCAGAACTGCTGGATCAGGACTGTAGCTAGACACAGACACACCCCCTTTGTGAGAGGCCCATGTTGGAAGCTACAGCCACAAAGAATAGTGAGGAACCCAAGTTGCAGGGCAGGTGGGGTCACAACCCCTTCAGTACATTCCACTTTCATCCCCTTCTGCCACATTTTCTCAGAAATAAATGCCTTTCATGTGAAAAAGCACTATGAGAGGAAACCATATCCTTTTTAGACAAAGAGTGTTACAAAAAGAGTGCTAGTCAAGTTTTAAATGTAAGGTCTGTAGTTCTTGATATTTTCTTATGGAGAGAAACTCCTGATGATTCAGAAGCCTTGCAAATGGATTCATAATTTTGTACACCACCACGTTATAGTCAGACAAGGCACTACCAGATTAACTGAATACACTACAAGGAGTACAGCTCCCTCAGCTGAATGTGTCAGTAATATCTCTTCTTAAAATAAGACAGCCTGTCACTTAAGTCAGCCTATTTACCTAGGTACAGATCTGACCCCTATTACTGTAGTATCTGAATGTTCCATATACTTCAGTTCACATTTTCGCAAGCAGATCACCCGATTCTGGAACAATATGCTGTGATCCTTATTTGCTTAAGCACTCCTCAGCCATCATCTTGGCTAGTGCTAGTCTATTATGACTGTTATGTGCAGGAGACAATTCAAGATATCCAAATCTTGTGGACGAGAACAGAGTCATTTACAGCTGGAAAAGCAATCCCTTATAGTAAAGGGTCCAGTCAAGTTTTTCACATGCTATCAATAGAATGAAAATAGGTGAGTAACAGCTAATAGTTTTTACAAAATATTCAAACTGCACCATTCAGAGCGCTTTCCAAGTAGAGTATTTAAGAATTTATCTTTCTAAGAAAATCTCTGGCTTTTTTATAGGATGCATTTTGACCAAGTATTATCTTAAATGACGGCATGGAGAATGAGAAAATGTGGCACATACCTTTTGTTTGTTGTAGTGCTTAAACATTCTTATACAGTGTTCAATGATGAACAAAAGATAAATGCCGGCAAGAGCTACGAGCCCTTTCAATACTGCATCATATTTTTCCAGAAAGCTTTCATTTCCTGTTCCATGCCCATGGGAATGTCCATGAGAATGTCTGTGCTCGTGAATATGACCGTGGTCCTCATGGTGACTGTGGTTATGGCCTCCTTGCGACTATTGGGGGGGGGGAGGGAAAAAGCACAGTGTGAATTTGCAATTTCAGTAAACTGAAGTGACTTCAGGTCCATATGACGCATGATGTTGTGCTGCTAAAAAAAAAAAAAAATACTACCAAAAACCCATTAAAAAAAAAAGTCTCTTTCCTTCAGAAAAGGTCCATCAAATATAGTAACTGTTTCATTGAAAGACCTGCCTTCAATGGCTACCAATAGAAACATTCCCCTAGAGAGGTTTCAGCAAGGCAGTTAGAAGGACAGACTTCAGCTCCTTTGTACCATTCAGGTATGAAGCAAACTAACTGTAAATCTGGCCCTGCTCATTAACTAAGGGCATGGCTACACTTACAACTTCAAAGCGCTGCCGCGGGAGTGCTCTCTCGGCAGTGCTTTGAAGTGCGAGTGTGGTCGCGGCACCAGCGCTGGGAAAGAGCTCTCCCAGCGCTGCAGGTACTCCACCTCCCCGTGGGGACTAGCTTACAGCGCTGGGAGCTGTGCTCCCAGCGCTGGGGCACTGTTTACACTGGCGCTTTACAGCGCTGTAACTTGCTGCGCTCAGGGGTGTGTTTTTTCACACACTCCTGAGCGAGAAAGTTGCAGCGCTGTAAAGCACCAGTGTAGCCCAGGCCTAAGCTTAAAATAACCAGTTAACATACAAGAGTCGATTATCCTTACAGTTCCTGCATCATTAGCAGCAACAACAATCCAACAACTTTAGCTCTAACCCAAAACACACTTCCAAAAACTCTTAGCAACACATACATCCCTAGAACATGTATATCATGGATTATGCAAAGTAAACAATATGTGAACTTTATAGTCCAGGGCCAAAGAAATTAATAGAATACATTCTCTCTGTTTTCTCCTTTCAAATAAATGTCAATATCCTGCAACTCATTAAAACTGCATTTTCCTTGGATTTATGAGCAATTTCCTGGTAACACTCCTGAGGAATTAGATTTTCTGCAACATATAAACCCAAACAAAATAAGGACAGGGCACAGTTCATAACAAAAAAGATCCAAAACCAGGTTTACATCCTTGTTACTAAAAGCACATACAAAAAATATTCAGTTGGGAACTGGTAACTTGTGACCCACCCTCATGAGTTTTCAAACCAGAATCCTCCCAAAGTACCTTTCCAAAATTTCGGAAACCAGAAGTTTCAAGAAGAAACAAAAATAGAAGGTCTACAACATTTATCATGCGTATTGAAAAATTCAGCATACTCTTGATACTTCAGTAGTTTTAACACTCCCATGTTTTTTAAAGAAACACACAGAGGTCAAATTAACTTAACAAAATGCTGCTTTAAAATTTCCTTTACAGTCCCAATCTACAGCCCAACCAATGAGCATAACAAATAATCAGTGTTGATGTTAATAGTGAATAGTCCTCTAGGAATTTTAAAACGTGTGTGGGAGTGGTACTTACATGTGGCAACAGATGGAGTAGTGCATCTCCACTCAGTGTTCCAACAGCAAGAGCAACCAGGAAGGTTAGAAGGAATCTGAAGCACCCTTGGTTAATGATGGGTATCAAGATCACACCTAGCAAGGAGAGCAGGCTAATGACAGTGATAGAAATGATACCACAAAGCCAGGCTGTAGGAGGGAAAAAATTAATACAGAATGGTTTATCAACAGAACATGAAGACAACTCCTGTAAGTGATGAATGACATTCTATTAACTGATAAGAAAGTGATCTGTCAACCTAAATTGTGCCTTTATAAACGTCCAAAATGCTTAAAAATGTAAGATGTAAGCCCATACAGAACCATTATAGTTAAGCATCTATCACTATTTCTCATTACAAACTCAAGTTTTCAGGGCTTTTATAATTTGTCTATTAAAACCTTTTAAACAATGTTTTCACTTCTCTGAGAAAGTTTTAGGGCCAAATTCTATTCTCACCCCAAGAACTGTAGATTATATTGGGGCAAGAAATCAGAATTTAGCCCCTGATTTGTTTAGCAAGCAGTTAATACTTTGTGGACTAGAGACTTTTTACATGTACAAAAGTAGTGAGAATTTGATAATCTATTTTACTGCAATATTTTAACATGGAAAGAAATAAAATCTTGTATTTATTCCCTTTATCTTTAGTTACACAGGTAAACAGTGTTCAAAGGTTTATTTCAACAATAAAACATGCTAGAGGGCATTAAAGAAGCCAATTTGCTAGGAGAGCACTAGACTTCAGTTATTCTTCCTAATGCAGAGTTGCAAAAGCTTGGTTCTCTAGTCCATTAATTAAACATATAAAAACACAGAGGAGCAGAAAGATAGTAAGCTAGAAGAAATGAGGCTATGTTTTATGGACATTTCCTACCTGCCACTAATTTTAACAAGATTTTTATCCAAGATTTGTGTGGAATAGAGAGACACCTCCTCTGCCACGTGATGGTTGCTCCTTATCTGACACACTATTTTTATATATATAATTTTCAGCTATGAAAAAGAAACAAGGCCCAGCCTTTGAGGGAGAAAATTTAAAAGTTAACTCTAATCCCACTCCCAAAATTAAAAGCTGTTTGCCAGCAATAAAGATGCCAGGAAAGCTTCAAGATGTACATAAGACAAAAGTACTAAAAAAATAAAAATAAAAAAAGGAAGAAAATGGGGTTATTAAATTGCTGAAATGGAAATTTGCTTTTAAGGGAATTATATCCTTTGACTCCCTTCCCCCTCTCCTCACCTATAGGTCATCCCCCAGAATAACTGATATATTTTTGTTTCAATTTGTTCAAATTGAGAGGAATCCCAGCCACTCCTGAATTCATCTTTTAACTAAAAGCAGACTACACTTGATTACATTTTAGGGAGGGAATGAAGATGGAAAGACAGGACTAGGAGTATAGGGAGAGAAGGAAATGTTCTGCACAATTACCAGACCAATGGACAGAAACCCCAGTGAGCCCAGACTCAAGCAGCTCCCCTTCCCAGGTGAGTCACGGCAGAAACACTCACCCAATTACTCACCATGTCTTTGCTGCTGTGGCCTCACTGTGCTATGTTTGCTATGTGTAAATGATGCTACAGATAGTATACAAACTCCTTCGCTGTGATAATATACAATGCAGCCTCTGTATTAAATGTTTCTATTTCTGTTTTTTTTAAGTGTCCTTGAATCCTATCTGCTGAAAG
Organism: Gopherus flavomarginatus; assembly: GCF_025201925.1. NCBI lineage: Eukaryota > Metazoa > Chordata > Testudines > Testudinidae > Gopherus > Gopherus flavomarginatus. The sequence goes on from NC_066626.1 coordinate 26,600,493, forward strand.
ACTACAGAACTTGAGGCGTAAACCAAGGAAAAGAAAAGAAGATTTGGTGAAAGCAGTTATGAATCATATGCCAGAGAGAATAAGAGGCTGCAGGACTGGAGAGAGAAAATGCATCAGTGGAGGGAAACACAAAGCAGGAGAAAGGAATTGGCTACCAAGAAAAGCACAAAGCAGCTGATAAGCCTCCTGGTGCACCAAACGGACTGTATGCAGTCTCTCGTAGCCATGCAGGCAGATCAGTACTGTGCTAACCCACCCCCCTCCCAAAGCTCTCTCCCTTGTGCCCCAGTGTTTGCTCAAAACCCCTTTCTCCAGCAGCCTGGTTCTTATCACCACCAGCTGCCCCCAACACCTGTACGTTCACCTACCAGCCCTGAGAACTACGACCCTTACCCTATGCACTCAACCCCCATCACCATGCAGCATATTAATCCTGAAGTGCAGCAGGCATTGCACAGCAATCCAGGCAGGACATATTCAAACCTCTGAATGTACAGTTCAGCACCCTACCCCCACCTGCCCTTTTATATACTGTATTTTGAATAAATGATTTCTTGGCTTTTAAAACATTTTTTATTATTGCAGAAAGTGAAAAATACTGTACCCCAAGGGAAAAACAGGCACTGCAAATCATTGTAACCACTGCATTTCATACCCGTGCAAGGCACCAAACATTACTGTTGGCTTTCAGCCTCAAATTGCTCCCTTAAGGCATCCCTAATCCTGGAAGCCCTGTGCTGGGCCTCTCAAGTAGCCCTGCTCTCTGGCTGTGCAAATTCAGCCTCTAGATGTTGAACCTCGGAGGTCCATTCTTTACTGAATGTTTCACCCTTCTCTTCACAAATATTATGGAGGATACAGCACACGGATATAACAACGGGAATGCTGCTTTCCCCCAAGTCTATCTTCCCATAAAGACACCTCCAGCGTCCCTTTAAATGGCCGAAAGCACACTCCACAGTCATTCTGCACCGGCTCAGCGTGTAGTTGAACCGGTCCTTGCTCCTGTCAAGCTTCCCTGTATACGGTTTCATGAGCCACGGCATTAAGGGGTAAGCAGGGTCTCCAAGGATCACAATGGGCATTTTGACGTCCTCTACTGTGATCTTGCAGTCTGGGAAAGAAGTCCCGGCCTGCAGCTTCCTGAACAGGGCACTGTTCAGAAAGATGCGTGCATCATGCACCTTTTCAGGCCATCCTGTGTAAATGTCAGTGAAATGCCCACGGTGATCCACAAGCGCTTGGAGAACCACAGAGCAATACCTCTTCTGATTAATGTACTCAGATGTCAGGTGGGGTGGTGCCAGAATAGGAATATGCGTCCCATCTATCGCCCCTCCACAGTTAGGAAAACCCATTTGTGTAAAGCCATCCACAATGTCCTGCACGTTCCCCAGAGTCACGGTTCTTCTTAGCAGGATGCGATTAATGGCCCTGCAAACTTGCATCAACACTATTCCAACGGTCGACTTTCCCACTCCAAACTGGTTCACGACCGATCGGTAGCTGTCTGGAGTTGCCATCTTCCAGATTGCAACAGCCACCCGCTTCTCCACTGGCAGGGCAGCTCTCAATCTCGTGTCCTTGCGCCGCAGGGTGGGGGCGAGCTCCTCACACAGTCCCATGAAAGTGGCTTTTCTCATCCGAAAAAGTTCTGCAGCCACTGCTCGTCATCCCAGACTTGCAGGATGATGTGATCCCACCACTCAGTGCTTGTTTCCCGAGCCCAAAGGCGGCGTTCCACGGTGCTGAGCATGTCCGTTACTGCCACAAGCAATTTAGTGTCTTGCGCGTCAGGTGAATCAATATCATCGTCTGACTCCGCACTGTCACTTTGCAGCTGAAGGAATAGCTCAACTGCCAAACGTGATGTGCTGGCAAGATTCATCAGCAAGGTCCTCAGCAGCTCGGGCTCCATTTCTAACAGAAATCGAGCTGCAGACTCACAATGGCGCCAAACTGCTGGGATGTGTAGCAATGCACCACGGGGCATTGGGACAGGAAGCGGAATGACCCGCACCCTTCCATCCCCTTCCCACAACCCACAGCGCCAAAATGGGACGAGGTGCTCTGTGGGATAGCTGCCCACAATGCACCACTCCCAACAGCGCTGCAAATGCTGCAAATGTGGCCACACTGCAGCGTTGGTAGCTGTCAGTGTGGCCACACTGCAGCGTTGGTAGCTGTCAGTGTGGCCACACTGCAGCGTTGGTAGCTGTCAGTGTGGCCACACTGCAGCGCTGTCCCTACACAGCTGTACGAACACAACTGTAACTCCCAGCGCTGCACAAATGTAAGTGTAGCCATACCCTAAGACATACTCCTAGTGCTAGTCTCACTCTCACCACACTGAGGGCTTGTCTACATCACAAAGTTGCAGCGCTGGTGAGGGGGTTACAGCGCTGCAACTTAGGAGGTGTACACATCTGCAGGGCATTACCAGCGCTGCAACTCCCTGTTTGCAGCGCTGGCCGTACTCCCGTTTTGTCTCGGGTGTAGAGGATCCAGCGCTGGTGATCCAACGCTGGTAATCAAGTGTAGACACTTACCAGCGCTTTTCTTGACCTCCGTGGAATAAGCAGGTATCCCAGCATACCTGAGGAAGCCTCTCTGGTAATCAAGCAGGTCTCCTTCCCCGGTTTGCTCTCGCGTTCCCCGAACCCCCGAGCAAGCAGGTCTCCTTCCCTGCGGTTTGCTCTCGCGTTCCTCGAACCCCCGAGCAAGCAGGTCTCCTTCCCTGCGGTTTGCTCTCGCGTTCCTCGAACCCCCAAGCAAGCAGGTCTCCTTCCCTGCGGTTTGCTCTCGCGTTCCCCGAACCCCCGAGCAAGCAGGTTTTCTTTCCCTGTGGTTTGCAGGGGGGTTTGGGGAACGCGAGAGCAAACCGCGGGGAAGCAGGTCTCCTTCCCCGGTTTGCTCTCGCGTTCCCCGAACCCCCGTGCAAGCAGGTCTCCTTCCCTGCGGTTTGCTCTCGTGTTCCCCGAAGCCCCGAGCAAGCAGGTCTCCTTCCCTGCGGTTTGCTCTCGCGTTCCCCGAACCCCCGAGCAAGCAGGTCTCCTTCCCCGCGGTTTGCAGGGGGGTTGGGGGACCGCGAGAGCAAACCGCGGGGAAGCAGGTCTCCTTCCCCGGTTTGCTCTCGCGTTCCCCGAACCCCCGTGCAAGCAGGTCTCCTTCCCTGTGGTTTGCTCTCGCGTTCCCCGAACCCCCGAGCAAGCAGGTTTTCTTTCCCTGCGGTTTGCTCTCGCGTTCCCCGAACCCCCGAGCAAGCAGGTTCTCTTTCCCTGCGGTTTGCAGGGGGGTTCGAAGAACGCGAGAGCAAACCGCGGGGAAGCAGGTCTCCTTCCCTGCGGTTTGCAGGGGGGTTCGAAGAACGCAAGAGCAAACCGCGGGGAAGCAGGTCTCCTTCCCTGCGGTTTGCTCTCGCGTTCCCCGAACCCCCGAGCAAGCAGGTCTCCTTCCCTGCGGTTTGCTCTCGCGTTCCCCGAACCCCCGAGCAAGCAGGTCTCCTTCCCTGCAGTTTGCTCTCGCTTTCCCCGAACCCCCGAGCAAGCAGGTTTTCTTTCCCTGCGGTTTGCAGGGGGGTTCGAGGAACGCGAGAGCAAACCGCGGGGAAGCAGGTCTCCTTCCCCGGTTTGCTCTCGCGTTCCCCGAACCCCCGTGCAAGCAGGTCTCCTTCCCTGCGGTTTGCTCTCGCGTTCCCCGAACCCCCGAGCAAGCAGGTTTCCTTCCCTGCGGTTTGCTCTCGCGTTCCCCGAACCCCCCTTGAAGCCGCCCAACAGCGCTACAGTGTGGCCACATCTAACACCACTTGCAGCGCTGGTTGCTGTAAGTGTGGCCACTCTGCAGCGCTGGCCCTATACAGCTGTAACAACCAGCGCTGCAAAATTGTAGATGTAGACATACCCTGAATGAGACAACAGAAGACAAACAGAAGACAAACAGAAAGCTTCACATCATTATCTAATCAAGCTGCCCTGCCTCAAGCCCAAACGGTTTTACAAATGACAAAGGAGTTTGTTTTCAGACAACTGCAAACCAGCAATTCACAGACCATTACATTCAACTGGCAAAATGTTTTATTTGCATTCAAGATATCAGATGCCATAAGAAGTGCTAAATGTTTGCAATGAGCTTCACTTATTTTGCAAATTAGGTCACTCAAAATGGTAAAGGTCTTCAAGCTTAGTTATTCATCAGCTCTCTTTCTTATTATTGAAATAGAAAATACTTTCTTTCAAAAAGAAGCGCTCATTTATGGAAGCTTTGTAATTTGCTTGGCTCAAAGCATGTATAAGATGACAGTTTTCCACACTGTTTCAACATTTTAATTGGTAGAAAATGCTCAGCGGCTTTTTCACAAACCCTCCTGATAATTAAGCTAGGGTCAACTCTGACTAAAATGAGCCTACCTTGTGAAACAAACAATCTGCTACCATACCCACCATATAGCACATTTGGTTTATAGCAATCTTTGAACAAAGTTAATGAGGTAGTAGCTGTGTCACTATGGGAGATTTATATAGAACAAGTTAACCTTTCTTAATGATGCTGCAGTCATTAAAAATAATGACTAGAAGGGCACCCTTCCCAACAATTATTAACATCTATCAGGACATAATTAATACAAGCTTGATTTTTTTTTTACCATTCTAATAAGCACCTGCAATCAACTAACCAATATTCACTACCAGTAACTGTGAAAAAGTGGGAATAATCTGTAATATTTTTTATAATCCTAAACATGCCTCAGTTTCCCTGTGCATTGCTACCACGTGAGTGCAAAAGCATTAACACTGCCCCTGGAACAGCACAGAAGACAGTAGGTGTGTTGGTGTCTGGACAGAATGAATAGAATCATTAAGTAACTGGCTGAAACCAACCCAAATCAACTGAGTCCAGCATGACAAACGGAAGCCCCAAGGACTGAACAATGAACACCTAAAAAGAGGAAACTCCAGCAAGTGGGACATGCAAACTGAGCTGGAGAACAAGGCATCAGGTGACTGGAAGAAGGGTAGTCCTTTTGGAGGAACTCAGTGACACAGACCGGAGATAACGAAGGGAGAGACAGGGAGGGACAGAGCCAGGAATGGAATCCATTACAGGTTGGCTAGGTCACCATGGGACTGGCTTGGCCAGGATGGACTACAGCTTAACTTTTGCCTCTCTGCGCCAACCTAAGGACTCTCAGATTCTGTGTACAGGTGACTAATAAAATGGCTACCATATTCTGGGCGGCTGACAGTACTTCTAAGTAAAATTAAGCCTCATTCTCAAATGTTAGGATTTAATTCTGACATTTGAGACTTCTATCGCAAGATCATGAGTGAGGATTAATTTTACACAGAAATTGCAACTCTCATGTTCAATTTGTGAGATCTGGCATATCTGTAGCCCAGACCTTGTGACTGACAATATCTTTATTTTCAAAACAAAGGCAATTTCCCTCAATTTTTTTTAAGATGATAATTATGCCTACTGGAAATACTACAGTTCCATTAGACTATATGGGTAATGGCCACAGTAAACCCTAATTAAAAAGACAATCCTTGTTAGGACATCAAAACAACAGATTACAACTTTAAAGTATTTTTAAGTTTAAAAACCATTAGAAAAGGGATACTTAGCTTACCTTCAAAAAAAGGGAAGAAAAGCCTATATTGTTTTTTTCTCAAGGTAAAGTGAAGAATTTAAAAAAAATGCCTTTGAGGAATCTCATTGGGGAATTCTCCAACATGTATTACAAAAACATCAGCAGTGAAATGAAATGAAAAACATTTTATTTTGATACTATGAAATGATATTAAATCACAGAAGTGTAAACTGTAACCAGAAACCATCAATTAAATTCTCTCAGCTTGCTACATCAAAATTGTCGATTTTGCAAAATAAGATCAATGCTAGAACTGAAGTGGAAGGAGAGGTTACTTTCCTTGTACAGTACCTCGAGTTCTTTGAGATGTGTCCCCCTATGTGTGCACCACATCAGGGTGTGCATACGCCTGTACGCTACTGATCAGAGATTTTCCCATCAGCAGTGTTCACCGGACTGCACATGTACCCTAGACACTCTCGTGCCCCGATATGAGGGTATATTGGGGGGGGGAGGGGGAGAGAGGTTTTATCATGGCAGCAGGAGAACACAGCTGCACTCCAGCCACATTTCCTCTCAACTGCTACTTCCCCTAAGTCTGAGAGTGTATTTATCTCAATTTTAATTTACAAAACAAGATCACTTGTCAAGTTTCAACCATTCTTTTACTGTGATAATTAAGTCATATGAATTGATATTCAAATAAAATGAAACACTAATTAAAAAAAACAAAAAAAACACTGAATTCCCTATGTACGGATTTATCTTTTTTCTGAGTTTGTATAGCACTTAGCACAGTGGGGTCCTGGTCCATGACCGGGGCTTGCAGGCACTATGATAATACAAATCAAATAAATAACAGAGTCATAACATTCTCTAAGAGCATATGGATACTATCTTACCTGATGCACCTATTTTATCCTTATTCGTAGCTGCTTCACTTTTATCTTTCTTCAAGTCTTCAACCAGCAAATTATCGTAATGCTCAATACAAAGTCTTCTGTCAATCTGATACAGCAATGCAGGGCACAGGTACGTAAACAAGTCAGGAGATATTGGGGAGTTGGTTCCAAGACCATAGTACCACAGTAGTTGAGTGACATTTAAACACTGAAAGCAATTTAAGCAACAAATTAAATATGTAGTAGTGATTTCACTAAAGAATATGCAGCTGTAGAAAATTAAAGAGTTTGTTTGCTGCTTAGAAATTCATTCTGAAGGTTTGCACAGAAAAGGGAGAAATGTTGACCAACACCACATCACCTTTGAAACACAGACGTATACTAAACCGGGGGGGGGGGGGGGGAAGAGGCTATGAAACTATACGTAATATACAGCCTCCGATGTTCAGCAGTATTTAATGTCACTGAAAATAAAATGTCATTTTTCAATTACATGGGAAGATCAATGAAAAGCAGCAGTACAAACAATGCCTGCCATAGGGAAGAGAGAGCATAACCCTGAAATAAGAATCCCATCATTTCTCAACTCCCCGCTGCATGTTTGGTGTTTTCACTTTAAATGTAATCCTAAAATTGATTATGCAGTCCATATTGCATTGTTCTGTTTAGTACTTTAAATCAATAAAACTTTTTTTGCGAGTTAAAGGAGAAAGATTAACATCAAGGATTAATGGGAATGAATAGTTAAGGGCCTTTGGAGAGAGGTAAAGAAGCAAAAATGAAAATGGGAAGGAGTATGAAGAGACAACTATACACTATATAGTATAGAACAGGGGTCGGCAACCTTTCAGAAGTGGTGTGCCGAGTCTTCATTTATTCACTCTAATTTAAGGTTTTGCGTGCCAGTAATACTGTTTTTTAGAAGGTCTCTCTCTTTAAGTCTATATACTATATAACTAAACTAGTGTTATACTGTAAAATGAACAAGGTTTTCAAAATGTTTAAGAAGCTTCATTTAAAATGAAATTAAAATGTTGATCTTATGCTGCCGGCCTGCTCAGCCCGCTGCTGGTCTGGCGTTCTGTTCACCTAGGCTGGCAGCGGGCTGAGCGGGGCCTACGGCCAGGACCCCAGCTGGCAAGGGTCCGGCAGCCAGAACCCCAGACCAGCAGCGGGCTGTGTGAGGCCGGCGGCCAGGATCCCAGACCGGCAGCGGACTGAGCCGCTCAGCCCACTGCCGCTCAGGGGTCCCGGCCACCGGCTCCTGCCAGCCGGGATCCTGGCTGCCGGATCCGCTCAGCCCGCTGCCAGTCCTAGGGTCCCGGCCCTGCCCACATACAGTGCGTACCTACTTTTCTCCCTGGTTCTGGCCCTTTCTCTTCCTCTCTCTGCACTGAGCTGAGGATGGGAGTAAACTGAGGACAGGGCTGGAGGTGAAGGAGCTAGAATGAGGGAGGGGGCTCAGGGTTGGGGCAGGAGGTTTGGGAGTGGGGCATTTACCTGGGCATCTCCCATTTGATGCGAGGGGAGTAGGTGGGAATGTGGGGGGGGGGTGCAGCAGCTCCCGTTTGGTGCTCAGGCTGGAGGTGGAGATGTTGGGGCTGCATGGGGGGGCTGGGTATGGGGGCGGGGCGCAAGAGTCAGGGCAGAGGGCTGGAGGCATGTGAAGGGGGTGCAGGTGTCAGGGCAGAGGGGCTGGATATGTTTGGGGGTGCCAGAGTCATGGCTAGGGTCATGGGGGTGTGTGTGAAGGAGTCAAGCAGAGAGTTGGGTGTGTATGAGGGCCGTACAGGCCTCAGGGCAGGGGCCTGGGCGGGAGGGGGGCAGGGCTCGGGGCAGAGGGCTGGGTGTGTATGAGAGAGGTACAGGGCTCAGGGCAGGGGCCTGGGGGGTGGCAGGGCTCAGGGCAGAGGGCTGGGTGTCTGTGGAGGGGGTAAGGGTTCAGAGCAGAGTGACTGCCCCCCTCAGAACCTCCAACTCCCCTGCTCCTTGTCCCTGACTACCCCCTCCTGGGACCCCTGCCCCTAACTGCCCCCCCCAGGACCCCACGCCATATCTAAGCCTTCCTGCTCCTTGTCCCAACTGCCCCCCCAGGACTCTACCCCCTACCTGTCCCCTGACTGCCCCAACCCTTATCCACACCCCTGCCCCCAGACAGACCCTTGGGGCTCCCATGCCTATCCAACTGCTCCCTGCCCCCTGATAGGACCCCAGAACTTCCGACCCATACAACCCCCCTGCTCTCTGCCTGCCCCAACCCCTCTCCACACCCCTGCCTTCTGACAGGACCCCCAGAACTCCTGACTCATTCACCCCCCTAGCTCCTTGTCCCCTGACCACCCCCTCCAGAGACTCCCCCACCCTAACTGCACCCCCTAGGCCCCTCCTTGCTCCCTGTCCCGACTGCCCTGATCTCTATCCACCCCCCCGCCCCCTGACAGACCCCGGGACTCCCATACCCCATCCAACCCCCCTGCTCCCTGACTGCCCCCTCCAGAGACCCCTACCCCTAACCACACCCCCGGGATCCCACCCTCTATGCAACTCACCCTGCTCCCTGTCCCGACTGCCCCCATCCCTTATCCAACGCCCCTGGCCCCAGACTCCTTACCATGAGGGTCCAAGCAGAGTGCGCAGCCCCGCCCTTCAGAGCACTGTGCACGTGGCAGCCTGGCTCCGGTTGAGCGGGGAGTGTGTCTGCCTCCCCACGGAGCCAAACACTGTCCCACAGGAGTGCGCAGCCCCAGCCCCCAGAGCACTGTGTGCACTGCGGCAGGGCTCAAAGGAAGGGGGAAGGAGCCGGTGGCTTGTTCCGCTCAGCCGGATGCTCCGGCCGGGAGTGTGGACCCCACGGCTTGCCGCGCCGGGAGAGTGGGGGCATTTGCCCACCCCGTGCGCATGTCTATGCTTCTGCTCCCTGCCCCCGCAGTGGGAGTGGAGGGCAGAGGAGAGTGGGCCAGGCTGGACAGGATTTTTAATGGCACGCTGGAATCCTGGCAGGCAGCAGTGTGCCATTAAAAATTGGCTCGCGTGCCGTCTTTGGCACACGTGTCATAGGTTGCCAACTCCTGGTATAGAAGCTAGACTTTATTTAGTGATACATTTACTTCACTTCATCTGCCATAGTTTATGACCATAAAGATTGAAATTGGGAACATGTTGAGGAGAGACTGAAAAGCATCTATGTCAAAAAGGTCTTTGAAAATCATTACAGATGTAAGAGGTTTAGGAGGAGATGTAAAATGATATTTATGAAACCTGTATAAGAAAAAATAATTCTAAATATATGAAATGTAACATACTTAGCATGAAGATTTAGGATATTTGAAGCATCTCAAATGTGGAGACAGAGGAGATAAGAGTAAAGACAAAACGGGGGATGGAAAATCATGCAGTTGAGCCAAAACTGTAGTAGTAAACTTATTAGTGCTTTTATACTGTTACTTAGATTGTGTATAACAGTCATACTCATTTATTAGTACTAGTTTTGTCTGTAAGTACTACTCTTCTTACAGTGTCACAATAATAATTGTGTGCATACCAGTTCTGGTTTATACTCACCTCTTCACGTTGATGTTCATCCTCACTGTGATCCTTGTGACTATGCGTTGAAAAGATGTTTCTTACACTAATCTGTTTATGAGGCGCTTCACGCTTGCTGGTATGGCGATGTCCATCCTCGTTACCAGGAGTAGGATCTTGGTGTCTATGACCGGTGGCCTGGTCATTATGGCGTACATGTGAGTGAGATGCATCGTCTACATGATCATGTTTATTAACATGATTGTGCTTATGTTGATCACCTGGATCATGGTCTTGAGCAAAATCTTGTGCAGTATCTACTGATGTCTCACTGAATTTCTTTCCCTTTCGCCTGTTCTTACGTGTCTGTAGTTTTCTCTCAGGTTGTTCTTGGGTAGTGTTTGTCTCTGTTGAAGGTTCATGACTTGGCTCTCCATGTTCACTCTGACTGACTGAATCATTATGAGTATGATGAGTACCATTATGGTCAAGGTGATGATGATGATGATGGTGGTGGTGGTGGTGGCGGCGGCGATTGTTGTCACGAACACGCTTAATGGTAGGTTTCACCGATGACTCTATCGTGTCTTTTTCAGGGTCACATTTATAGTTTCTCTTTGTAGATATACCATTCACAGTTTGGTTTTCTGGACCTGAGTGGCTACTAGAATGAGGATGGTTATGAGAATGAGAATGCTTTCCTTCTTGTACTTCTAAAGCATCCAAGTGCGAAACATGATCATGGCCAATATCCTCATGATTAATCTCCACTACTTTTAACTCTCCAAGACCAAGGCTTGTTAGCAGTTTTTCAAGACCAAAAAATGACAATCTTCCATTTTGACCATAATGGATAAAAAGTTTTTCAATGTAGTATTTTTGTTTATTTTCAGCTTCCAGCACTGAAAGTCTACTTGGTGAGGATTCTGCCCCTCCATTCTGGAGACATGGTGCCTCCGAGATCTGACAGTCATTATGGTTGTGTACATGGCTCTCTTTAGGGCCATGGCCATCTTCATGGCAATGGTTGCATTGATGAAAGATAAATGTCAGCAAACAAATGAAGCAAAATTTTGAGTGCATGTGTACCTTCATCTCTGTTTCCTATGAAAAACACAAAAGAAAAACACTTAAAATGAAAAAAACAAAAGCTATTTAAATATTTCCAATGCAACCATCTCTATACCTGTATGTAAATCTTACCTTGATAAAAAAGCTTTAAATCAATAAAATTAGGAAAAAACAAACAAAACACCCACAAACACCCACACACTCTAGTATTTTCTATGAAAGCCCTGCTCATGCATGTATTTATATTTGTGGAGCCTACTTTGTTATAGGCTATTTGAAAACTAATATATAGCAGAAATTCAAAGTCTTTATACTGTCCATACAGTGATGAGGTTTCAAGAAAAATATCTGCATTTAAATAATGAAAAATGACAAAAACAGTAATTATATTGCACATATTTATGAATGCACCTCTATACCATAGCACCTTCAAATCACAGGATATGTTTCACTGTCATTTATGAGGATACATGGGGCACCCACCAGCACAGATACAAAGTTGTATGCAACCACAGTGATCATTTTAGTTGATAGTGCCCACAGAATAATTTAGCCAGGAGGTCCTGGTAAACCTTCGTCATGAGCCTTATAGCACTGACACAGAAGTCCCAGTTCTATTCTGCCTTGTTCTAAGAAAGGAAAAGTACTGCTGAAAGCTTCCATGCCCATAGAAGGAGTGTGGCGAATAGGAGTCCTGACAGTTGAGTTTTCCACCATCTAGTTGCAGAACATAAAGACATGCCCGGCCAGAGCATAATGCAGCAAACACTGAAGATATTCTTCTGGTGGCCTTCTGCAGAGCATACATGTGCACAGAAATCCCTGAAAAATCCCCACTCCCAGCCCCACAGACATGAAAGGTGAAGATTCAACCTCATGAGAGCTTCCAGTGGCTCCAGCTTTAGAAGCAAAAAATTTGACATAATGCCAGTCTACCTACAGCCATAGGGTTTGAAGGAAATGCGTGAGGAAGATGCTTCTGCATTAGAATGGGATTCCAGATTTTGGTTCTAATAAAATTTTATTAAGAACTTCATAATAAATTGTAGTCGGAATTTTATAAAACAACTGTTCCATCACCTGTCTAGAATGATATGTTCTGTCATTTAATCAAATACTCATCAATTTTAAAGTCATTTGGTCAAATGCCCAGAATCACCTCCAGCAACCCTTAGGGAGGAACAATCTGTCTTCTGATCCCATCCCTGCACTGGGACGAATCTGACCCACAGAGATCAAATCTGTCAATAAGATGGGTAATTTTCACATAGCCAACTTTCTGACTCATAGAATCATTTAAAAGTGTCATTAATGCCCTATATATACACACTCATCTATTTAAGGTTTTGTATTGGTGTCCACCATAATGATGCCCAAGCACTTTCTCAGGTTAACATACTGGCAAAAGTGATGCCTCTGGCAGGCTTCTTTGGCTCTTCTGCCCTCTCCATTTACAGAAAGCTCTGCTTGGAGTATTCGTTTTGGGGAAGAATTGAGGGGCCACAGTCATGGGAAGAAATAAGTTGTTATAAATGTTATTCTGGGTATAGTGGTGTCAAGGTATTTTTCCCCCAGTATGAACTTTAGTGTTCAAAAGTGGGGACCTGCATGGACCCTTCTAAGCTTAATACCTAGCTTAGATCTGAAAACGCTGCCACCAGCCAAAATATAGTGTTTGGCACACTTTCTGTTCCCCCAAAACCTTCCCTGTGGAACCCAAGACCCAAACCCCATGGGTCTTAAAACAAGGAGAAATAAACCATGCCCCCTCCTTTCCCCCTCCCAGACTTTCCCCTCCCTGGGTTACCCTGAGAGGCTACACTGATCCAAACTCCTTGGATCTTAAAACAGAGAGGAATTAACCTTCCGCCCTCCCCTTTCCCCCCACCAATCCCTGGCGAGTTCAGACCCAAACGCCTTGGGTCTTAAACAAGGAAAAAAATCAATCCGGTTCTTAAAAAAGAAAGCTTTTAATTAAAGAAAGAAAAAGTAAAAATTATCTCTGTAAAATCAGGATAGAAAATGTTTACAGGGTATTCAGATTCACACAGCCTAGAGGGACTCCCTCCCCCCCAGCCTGAGATTCAAAGTTACAGCAAACAGAGGTAAAAATCCTTCCAGCAAAATCACATTCACAAGTTAAGAAAACAAACATAAGACTAATCCGCCTTTTCTAGCTAGTACTTACTATTTTGAACATGAGAGACTGGTTCAGAAAGATTGGAGAAAGACCTGGTTGCACGTCTGGTCCCTCTTAGTTCCAAGAGCGAACAGCGAACAAAACAAAAAAGCACAAACAAAGACTTCCCTCCACCAAGATTTGAAAGTATCTTGTCCCCCTATTGGTTCTCTGGTCAGGTGTCAGCCAGGTTCACTGAGCTTCTTAACCCTTTACAGGTAAAAGAGACATTAGCCCTTAAACCATCTGTTTATGACAAGTGGAAAGGTTTTTTCCAACGAGGAAGGCTTGCAGTATGGTCACATTTTGTGTTACTGTGATTTCCCTGAGAAGCTCATTTCACAGTTGCGATCCTTTAACCAAGAAAGCTTTAACTCTGGCTCTCACATGCTTCATTCTGGACTTTGTAATCTGCTTTGAGCTAGAAAAGCACAAGTGTATCTGAGTGGGCTAGATCCTCAGGTGAGGTAAATCAGCATAGCTCCATTGATTTAAATGGATTTACACCAACTAATGATCTGGCCCAATCCCGCTAATGTAGTCAAGACCTGTTAAATTTGAAGATTAGATCCAAGGTCTTGATCAGGCAGCAAAGGCAGGCATGGAGCCAATAAAGGGAATGGAGGACAAGGAAAGATGAAAAGAGGCGGGCAATCACATTCTACTCAAGCTGGAGTCTTTGCAAAAATAAAAACAAAGCCCTCAATAATTATTTGTTTTGAAAATCTAATATACAACTGAAGATAATGTCTAACAAAGAATAGCCTGTTTAAGTCTATTAATGCAGAAGGCTCTTTGTGATTAGTATTTTTTTCTTGTTTACCATCAGAGTCCGTCTATCTATTAAAGCACAAAGGGATATCAAAACTCTCCCTTTTCTTTAAAATGTGATCAAAACTAAAATATTCCTACAAGGAAATTCACGTCTAAAGCATGATCATAATCCTTTCCCCAGCCTTGTGACCTTTTTCATGTGACTATCACATACAGTGCTACCAATACATGATGCAAGTCATGCATCTCTAATGGTGGTGGTTAGTATTGACTGGTACCTTATTCAGAGAAGATAAACAGTTTAAGTGACCTGTGATCATAACCTGATGCCAATATAAGCTCACCAAATCACTCATGTAAATCTGCTTCATTTCTGAAGTTCCAGCACCTGGCGTTGACAACCATAAAATTATTTAAAATCAGGATCAATAAATACTCAATTGAAAAATAAAACTCCTAATGAAGTATTTATATTATGTACAAGTCTCAATACATGGACGAGAGGAGCTTACAAGTCTCAAGCATAAATACATGATTATTTATTCTGTTCCAAATTTTCAGTCTATTTACAGCAGCAGCTGTCAATTTTTTAAAAATTATGTTGTTTTTACCGTCACGCCCTATTTTTATCAAAGAAAATATGCTCCGATCCCAGCTTCTATAAGCCCCACACAACAGTTATATGTTCATATATATAAAATGCTATAATACTAAAGTATGTATAAATTCTAACACATTTCAATGGGATGGAGGGGTTTGTCTGTGCACCTAGCTTATTCCAACACGGAAAAATTGACTGAAACTGGTTTGCAAATCTCCCCAGGAGTATAAGGGCACAAGATGGGGGGGGGGGAGAGGAGGAGAGGGAGAACAGATTGGAAGAAAGAATAGGCTTAAGAAGCTCAATGGAGAGTTCCTGTCTGAGTCCTTGGACACCTCCAAAACAGACACATTATTAACACTGATTGCAAAATTACAACTTATGATTCAGACTGACTTGAACTAAAATAGGTTCAGAATAAAATAAAATTTGGTTTCCATCACCTATCCTAGAGTACAGGAATGTAACAAGTGATTACGTGTTAGGCATCCCCCACAGAGTAGGCTTAACCTCCCTAGTTTTGTATTGGCAATGACACCCTAGGTTGCGTCCTCTGGGTAGAGGTTCTAAATTGTTCAGTACAGGATTCTTCCAGCAACTTATTTATGATTAAGTCCCTAGGCTCCACAGTAAAAATAATTTGTTATGAATGGCTGTCTAAAAGGAAATTGGGATTTAGGGACAGGAGAAATACAGGCACAGATAACTGTAGGATAAGCAGATATTAGTAGGAAAACATTTTTCTATTAAAAAACAAATTCAAGTTTACACAAAATAGAGATACATTTCTTAATATTATTTTAAAATGAAATTTACAATTCTATGCCAAATTAACAAAGATCTTGCAATGTTCTTAATGGACTATAAAAGAAAGACCTGAAAGAGGTTGCTACCTGCTAGCCAAGATCTCAGCACAAATAGTGATGTTAAATAAATGCACAAAGCAAACAAACTGAAACAAATGTTTTTGATATTGTTCAGTTATAGAAGTCATAGGCAGAAATTCTGTTAGCGTGGTTTTTTAAAGTTGACTGTGACTCTTTAAAAACAGAGAAAGTACTGTGGAAACTGCTCATAGCAATCAAATGGTAATCCCTTATAATTGTAAAGAAATGATGACTTAGTAGGAACTAGAAACTTGATTTCACTTCAACAGTTTATATCCAGTTTAAGTGGGTTTGCTCCATGACCTAGTTCACTGTGTGTGTTCTCACTCATTTATTTCCATTTGTGTTTTGTCATTGCACAGGCAATACAATTCCAAGGATCTGGCTTGGTAGCAGAGACATTCCACATGGTAAGAGAGATGGGGAATCAAATTTTAATAATTACTATATATACATTGTTTTAGATTAAAAAATCTTAATGTCTAAATTTAAAAGGAAAATATTTAGAAGTTACTTCACTAACGAATGTCAGTCTACATCTTACTATTGCAATTTCTCGACACATTCAGATCACATATTGCTGTTCTTCTTTGGCTTTTAAGTGGATTCTTAAGGGTGACACTTCAAAAACAAATATGGATCTTATTTTCAACTTCCTAAATGTCAAACTTATAACAAAGACAGAATCATTAATTCGTATCACGCCAGGGCTTAGTTATTCAGAAGACAAGTGATTTTAAAAAAAAAACCTATAAATAGAAAGGAATACACTACTACTGAAAATCATTATAGGAAATTCATTTAAAATGAGTTAACTTACAGTTTTAGTTTAATTTATGAAGTCTTTGGCTGATACAAACTTCTGGATATACCATTAGGAAAAAATATTTTCTATGGATGTAAAAACAGTTAAATATTATATCTGATTTTACTCTATTTCCCACCTATCTCCTGCATTTTCTGCCCTTGTTTTCAGTGAAACTGGTTGCGGATTTATGTAATACTCATTCATTTGAAGACCTACAATTCAGTTGGACTTCACAAGAACAGGCCACTAACTAAATGTTCCAAGTTGTATTTGCTATGTTAATACCAGATAAAACCTAGCACAGGTAGGAAGTATTTATGCATAACTAAACATGCCATGAACATTTAAAAAGATTAAAATGTGAAGTATTTGAAAGGTAAAGTGTCCCAAGCACACAAGAAAACTGATTTTAAATAAATCCAGACAGCAATGTTAGCCCAAATTGTTACATTTTATTTTAATTAAAGAAAACTACCCCAGATACCTAAAAATTACCCATAATTAATCCACTAAGTATATAGCCCCCTTAGAGCTATACTCAAACAATACAATAACTGCAAGTTATGTTTTCGATTGTTTCAAGTTCTTTCTTCCACTAGCAGTTGTGCATATTGATTTGAGCATTAGAGTCTCAAAGTCTTTCATATATAACCAGCAACATCTGCACTGCACAAGTGTCATTAACAGATAATTTATGGGGCTGGTCTTACTACCAGCTTCCTCTAGAAACAAGGCTACTCCGAGGCTCATTTATTAATTCTTATATAGAGATAACTGGTAAAATTATAAACAAAAGTTCCGAAAGGCCCCAAAGATCATGTTAGGAGTACTGTAAAACAGATAATCTATTACCGCTGTTAAAACTGTCACAAAATTGATGCTTTGTCTCCAGACAGGAATTATTTCTCATGGAATTAGTCAAATTTCTAGATCCTAACAGAGCACTCATACTTTCAGATAAGGAAAAGTGAAGTTTGTAGTTTCCTACCCTTAACTGTGGGAATATTCCCCCCGACTCCAAAAAAAACAAAAAACAAAAAAACCACTAGGTCATCTGATGGAGCTACACCATTTGAGAATCTAGCACTTACCCTGCTTTTACAGTACACCAGTCACCAGACGACCTCACCACCTCTAAAATTTATGAAGAGTAAACCAGCTACCAGAAAAGAACAAAATTTTGAGCAGACATAATTATCCATTTTGTATGGCAAATGTGAGTTCTGTGCATGAGTAGATGGACTTGGAGGTGTAACTGAGAGGTTAAAAAGGTGAGGTGAAATACTTGGTGAAGTGGGAAAAGAATATTTGTTTAATTAGGAAAATACTTGGGAGACAATAATTAACATAGTGTTTGGAAGCATACTTTGTAGCCTTGTAGTGCTAAAACATTGGAAAGTGAAAAGTGTCAATATTCTAGTGTCTTATAATGCTCCATCAAAAGCTTAGTGCTCATGTATGTGTTATTTAAGAAAGTGAACCATAACCACATATGTGCTGTAAATAAATAATTTGTATCAATTAACAGAGCAATACAGATTAAAAGCAGTTCCTTGAGTTAGATGGTCACTTCAGAATGACTGCAGTATGTGATAACTACCACATTAGTAACAATGCTAGAGGGGTTTCCTACTCAAGATTACAGAAAAGAGTTTTCCTTAATTCTAAACTAGATTCATGAATGTTGCCACTATTTATAAAAAGTAATGGAGATATTTTTATTTTCTCATCAGTAGTGGGAACTGTTGTACATGTTGAATTATGTCACTGGAAAGGCAGCACTGTCTTAGGCATGTGTTTAATTTTTACATGCCTCCATTGTTGCAGTTTAAGAATAAAAACACTACCAAAACCTTCATATATATCATAAGACTTACAGACTGTAAGTGCTAAATACATTTTCTTGTATAACTGTACATTCAGTAAGACCATGATCCAGCTAAGCACTTAAGCAAGTGATTAGCACCAATGACTTCAGGAAAATTTTTCAAAAATGACTTCAGGGTCCTACGTGCAAAAATCACTTTTGAAAATGGGACTTTAGGCTTTGATCCAGTAAGTTCCTAATGATTATGGTGTACAATATATCTGTATATCTGTTTGCAAATTAAAGGGTATAAGCTATAGCCACCACTACTACCTCATTGCTCCAACAGATACACAGCAGAACCTCAGAGCTACGAACTGTAATCTGTCAACCACACACCTCATTTGGAACTGGAAGTACAGAGACAGCAGCAGAGAAAAAAAAAGGCAAAAACAGTACAGTACTGTGTTAAATGTAACTACTAAAAAAATAAAGGGAGTTTATAAAAAGATTTGACAAAGTACGGAAACTGTTTCTGTCCTTGTTTTATTTAAATTAAGATGGTTAAAAGCAGCATTTTTCTGCATAGTAAAATTTCAAAGCTGTATTAAGTCAATGCTCAGTTGTAAATTTTTGACGGAATAATGTTTTGTTCAGAGTTACGAACATTTCAGAGTTATGAACAACCTCGATTCCTGAGGTATTTGTAACTCTCAGGTTCTACTACTTATTAAAAAAAATTAACATCACTGCCACATATTTTGAGTTTAGTTTTTAAAGTCAGAATTTAGATGCTCGTATGGCTTTTATATCATAGTACTGAGTGTCTCAGTCTTTTTAATGTATTTATCCTCACAGTACCCCTGTGGGGATAGAATGTATAATTATCCCCAATTTCCAGATGGAGAACTGAAGCTGACTTGCTTAAAATCACAGGAAATTTTAGGCAGAGCAAAGAACTGAACCTGGGTTTTCTGAATCCCAGACTAACACCTTAATCATAACTACTGGGACATCTTTCTTCTCTACAGGTTATCAAAGCACTAAAAAAGCCTCCTCACACACTGCCATCCAGGTCTAAGACTTATATCCTACAAGAATCACATTATTTCATCCTGGAGCTCCTATCAGTAGAGACTGATGGTTATTACAAAAGTTGTGTACCAAACCTTTATCAATCACAACTCATTCCACCCCAATATCTGACAACTTCCAGGGCCATATGATTACTGTAAAATATCTTCAATCTTCCTAGCTCCATTTTAGTGAAGATTATTTTAAAAAGCCTTAGGGTTACCATTTCAGGATTGTGCTAGAACTGTACGAGGCAAGTGTTTATTCTGCCCTCAGTTCTTTGCCCCTATGCACCCACAATGCAAGTGCAACTTCACTTAAACGTTACTTCTTGCCATATTCAGTAACAGAACACAGAACTTTGAAGGGACACAACTGAAAAGTCATCATCTGAAAATGCTATATCTACTATAGTTACTTGTAACACATAGGATTACTGTAGCCAAAAGATGGCAAAGAACTCTATTTTTCAGTGTGTTTACTTTGTGCACCTGAGCACTTTGGGTCTGGTGAATTTCAATGTTTCTCCCTGTATAGTTAGTATCTCCCTTTCTGAAATGAACTCTATAAATATCAACAGTGAAGCAAGAAACGTACACACATTTTTAAAAAGAATTTTCTTTTAAAAATAGATTGGGAAAAATCCTAACAGAGCATCTATCGGTCAATTTAAAAACATTCAAGTTGAGCGTTTCTTTAACTATGCAACTACCTATGTGCACTTTCCATGGGCCCATCACCATGTTACTGTACATTCTATTGCCACACATCATGATTGGCTTGAAAAAGCATGTTAGACAATGCATTATGATTAAGGCTGCGAGTCTTTCATGGAGGTCACGGATTCTGTGACCTCCATAACTTCCGCAGCTGCAGCGGTTAGTGTGGCTGACCCCAGGGCCACTAGAACAGTTGGGGTTGTCCTGGGGCCAGCTGCACTGGCTACTGCTCCGGTGGCCCCAGGCACCGGTCCAGGAGCAGTAGTGGCAGGGCCCCGGGCTGCCCCCCACCTGGAGGAGTGGCAGTGGGGCCATGCACACCCCCCCCGCTGCCATGAGGAGTGGCAGTGGGGCCATGGGCTCCCCCCTGCATGAGCAGTGGCGACAAGGCCTTGAGCTGCCCCTTCCGGGTGTGGTGGCAGTGGGACCCCAGGCTGCCCCCACAAATATAAGCAGCAACGACCGCTGGAGCAACCCCCCCACCCCTCCCAGATTAAGTTAGCGGTATTTTTAGACTTTTTTGGTTACTGCCCATGACATGTCCTTGATCTTTACTAAAAATATCCGTGACTAAATCGTAGCCTTAATTATGATTAGCTAGCTTATATGAAAAATTTGGAAAGAAATATCTGTAAGATAATTAGATGCATCTATTCTAGTCTAGTCTTCTGCATGTAATTTAATCCATTGTACGTGGCTGGCTTATACAGTAATTACAATTCTGTATATTCATTTAATGCTTCTGGTAGCACGTGATGATAAGAGTCCAAAGGCCAGATATGAACTGCCTCTCCCTTCATTGTGATCATATTTTTTAAAGGATTTTGGTTCCCCAAAGCTATGTGCTGAACTGATTCCATGTCATCATGGTAACTGCATGGAAATATTTCCTCTTCTACTCCCAGAGCCACTTAACTCTGTCTCTTCCCTACTTCAGTCATTATTTTCTGCTTTGGGGAAAACTTCTGCTTTCCTCTCAACTTTGCATGATTCTGTCTCCTACTCCAAGACCAGATGAAATGTCTAGTCTATTTTCATACAATTTTATTAGTGATTTAATCCAGTTCTGTAGGGAAAGACCCCTGTTCAATAAGTCTCCAATACTTTGACAGTACCAGACAGTGGTTCCCAGTGCAAAGCCTGCATTAATAATTTTAGTCAATGATAACTGAATAGGTATTGGTCAACAGGCTGTTCCTGACAATTTTGGACAGAAATTAAATCCAAAAATTCAAGTATTTTTGTTTCAGCAGAACATAAGGCATGTTATAATTAACATGTACAATGCGTAGTTCATTTCCTTCTTTTTAAAAAGATAGATAATTGGCAAGATTATTTAAAAAACGAGTCAAATGTGTTAGCAGAGCAAAAATACCCCAAGTGAGCAGGAGCTTTCAAAGGTATATTCCATACATTTGCCATGTTTAAAACCCTGCCTTATCTTTTTGTTTTCATATCACTTACACTATGGATCACCAAGTTCCTGCTTTGAAAGAGATCCCCATAAGCTCTTCATTGATGTCATACTTACCATGAAACTTGGCAAAGGCTGGAGTCTGATCATAACTTGAGTGGCATGTGTGCTATTTATTACAATATTGAATACAATATTATAATTTGAAAGCTTTTTTAAACAAAGAATATTTAAGAATACCAGAACTTTAACATTAACTGCTTTCTATTATTCTAAACTTTTTTATTAATCCGTAGGTAGACTCTTCTCTACTACAATTTCAGGATAACAGAAAACAGTAAAGATCTTGTTGAGATGTCACGCCAAGTTGCAAATAGCAAATCAGAAAGGCCTGGATATCATGGATTTTCTTATAAAAGACAGGAAGGGGTTTTCTGTTTATTTTTTGTCCCTTAATTATTTCCCCTTATTATTCAGAGCATACCACAGTTCTCTTGTGTGTCAAATGCATTTGCAAATCATCTTTAGAAGTGTTTTAAATCAATGGTTTAAAGTAAACCGTAGCATCTGATGGTAATTTTGCTATTTGCTATTACAAAATTCAAAACACTTGATTATGAGCATTGCAAGCTATCCAAGGTAAATGCAAAACATAATTGTCTGTCTGTCCTGCCTTTCTGAAAAGTCCTACAGATTACATCTACTGTATATAAGCCTATAATTTCATTAACTAATGCCAACTGAAAAGTAAAACAGATGGTTCAAACAACAGTAGTAAATTGGTAGACTAAGTCAAACCGGTCAGCATCAGCAAAAATTATACTCCATGGAAAAATCTGTCTGAAAGAAATTGAAGTAGGTATGTTCAATCTGGATTGATAACTTTTTTTTTTAACTTAAGTTAAATATAGGTTTATTTTAAAAATAAGCCTATTAAAATTAGATTGGAAGTTGACAACCCATGTTAAGGCATAAATCTATTAAAAATCATTTAAATTAAATACAAAAAAAATCTAGTACATATTTGCTGCTAAGTTTTAAAGAAAGTTAAACAACTACAATGGTGAAGTCACTGGCTACACACCTGAAACCAGAGTTTGTTGAAAGTGCTAAACCAACTTTCTACAGCAGTAACCCTCTTCCAAGGGTGCAGAGATTATTTTCTTCATTTCAATATATTCAACTAGTTCAGTTGACTAGTTCACTCAAAGTTAAGAAGTCAATTGGATTTGAAAAAAGGAGAAAAGCCTGTTTTCTTCTTCCAATCTATGAATAAAAACTAAGTGCGAAAGGATGAGATTTACTGCTTCTAAAATCTTGAAGGACATTGATTAGAAATAATCAGTTCAATTCACTAACTTCTGGCAATATTTCCTTTATTTAATAAATCACTTAATTTTAAATACAAAAAAGTTTTGATAAAGTTTTTTCTTATGTTTCCAGCTCATTTAATAAAAATCAATTACTATGCTTTTGTGCAACTGAATTTATGTTTCCATCCAAATCAAGCTTAACACTAATCACAAGTAAAAAAATTAATTACCACATTATTCACCTTCTTCTAAAATAGTAAAAAATGTAAAAATTAGGAATCTGAATAAATGTATGGTAAGTTATATAATTGTTTAAATAAATGTGTATCCTCATGGCTGGCAAAAAGTTAGCACCAAATTTAATGTAATGGTTATATTTCATTGCAAATCAACATATTTTAATGATTACCAGCCAATGAGAATTAACTTTCCTTTAGGAAAATAAATAAAAAGTACAAATGTAAAACATGATTAAAACTGATTATGTAAATCAAGGTTTCCTGATTGCTGATTTAAATCATGATAAAAACTGGTAATGTAAATTGCTTTGATTTAAATCAATCCGCCCTGTGTCAATATTTATGATGCTATCAAATGTTTCACATAAAGAATCTTTTTACTGTATGTCCACACTCATCTAACGTTTAGTCTAATTATTACATATAAGTGACATTACAGTCTGACCCTGAGAAGTGCTGAGCTCTTTCAACTTCCACTGGAGTTGAGGATGCTTAACACCTCGTAGGAGGTGCTCAGCTCCTGAGAGTATCACACCCATATTTTCTGATTTCTATACATATTAAAGTGCATAACAGGTTATTTTATTCTAGTCACCCTATTATAGAGCCACTTTATTAACTTTTTGTGCTACCTGTTCACTCAGATAATTTGTCCCTTTCCTCATTCTGCATCACTGACAGATTAAAGTTACAACCTGTGCCTCTGCACAGGTCATCTATTTGGAGTAGAAACAGCAAATGTCTAGCTACTGAGACCTCAGTCCTCAATTGGACTTTGACTCCAAGGTTTGGAAAAATCCCATAACCTGATGCCCTAGATAATTGTGTTATGGTTGGACTACTATTTTTAGTAATTTCACATGCCTAGCAGATTATCATATCTTCAGCCAACATAATAGTGCATCAAATACAACATGTAAAAAATAATAAGAGACAAAGGACACCTCAGATTCTCTTACTGTCTCATATTTTCTCATTAATGATTTAAACAAAGAAATTCTCAGTTAAGCTGTTTGTATTTTCTGCATCATTCAGATTGCACCTTTACAGGTAAAGTAAATTCAGTATTAAAAAATAGTTACCTTTCTGGGTACATGGTAGCAGGAGAAAATTTCTTTGATAGCACTTTGGTCATTACCAAGCAGTCAAAGGAAAGTATTTGTTGAAGGCATCAGAAATTCAAATGTCCTTCTCCACCTCCCCCTTACCCACCCATCCAAAAGGGTATGTGGACTAGGGTTGTAAAGTGTGCTCAGTGAAAAGCATAATACATCAGGGGTCATCATGGTGTTCTTCCATCACTACTGGAAGCTACTGTAAAGCACAAGATTACACAAATGATGCTGACCAAAATTAAGTAACAATCCCAGAATTGTTCTGTCCCTTGTGTATTTGTCTAATATTTATCTGACACACAGCTAGGTATATGGCTGCTTCATTGAATTGAAATAAGTCTCTCTCTCTTTGAGAATCCCCTTGTTATAATATACAATTAACATCTTGTCTTACAAGGTAATTTCAAACCTATATTGTGAATTTATAGTAAGCAATCAAGTTATAGTAAAAGAGTAATCTAAATTTCAGTAGACGCTGCCAGAACACTCTCTGAGGAAATGACACTTTGTATATTTCAATTTTACTACTAGATTGAAAATGTAATAGTAGTATGTTGGTTTTTAACTCCAAAAATGCAATTGTGCTTCTTTCCTCGTTCAATTTTAATATGTTTTAACTGCAAGCACTTACTAAAAAAAATACATTCTACACACCATATAAAAAATTAGTGCCTCTTAATAAATTATTAAGTTTTATTATTTTGTGAGCCAACATTCCTGTCCAAAGATTAAAAGTACCATAATTCTTTGCTCTCTTAAGAAAAATGTTAAATCAACATATGTAGCCCTTTTATACTGGAAACCCTGAAAAGGAGAGCCAGAAGTCAAATAATGTCTTTTGAAGACAGATAAAGTATTTTTACAACATTTAACTAGAACCATTTACTTGTGGTGTAATACAATCATTTTATACCACTAATTTAATTACACAAGTACAAAATAAAAACATTTATTTAAGTATATAATTAACAATAATTAGCTGAAGCTACTGTCATTTTTAAAAGTCTGAAAACATCTCTTTACCTTAACTCATCTCACTAGGAGCATTCATGCAGTTTCTTAATTCCAAGCATTATAAACTCTTTTACACATTCCTCTCTGCATTATTCAAACATATCATGCGCTCAGTGAAGTCACTTGACATAAGGATTGTGCCATGAATCCACTAAACAAAAAAAGACCCTCTGTTGGTATTTTAGATTTGTACACTTCAAGAGTCAGAAATGCATATACCTTCCTCATGATTAAGAGTCTATGAATTCTAGTAACAGAATATATTTTGTCTTATTTTATGTACACTCCTCTCATGCTATAGTATTGAGTCTCAATACAAGAACCAAGTAAGAGAGTTTCCCTGCTATGAAAATGTGAACAAAATAACCAAATGTACAATATATTCACAAACATTTAGACCAGGGGTAGGCAACCTATGGCACATGTACCAAAGGCGTCACATGAGCTGATTTTCAGTGGCACTCACACTGCCCGGATCCTGGTCACCGGTCCACAGGGGCTCTGCATTTTAATAAAGCTTCTTAAACATTTTAAAAACCTTATTTACTTTAAATACAACAATAGTTTAATTATATATTATAGACTTATAGAAAGAAACCTTCTAAAAACGTTAAAATGTATTACAGGCACATGAAACCTTAAATTAGAGTGAATAAATGAAAACTCGGCATACCACTTCTGAAAGGTTGCCGACCCAGATTTAGACATTAGCTAAGGGCAGATCATTATTAAAAACTAAGTTCTCTCATTGTCTATGTATTCAGATTCCATTCACTTCAGTGAAGATATGTACAAGTAAATGAGAGTAAAGGACAAATGAATAATCCAAGGACTGCTGAAAAAAATACAGAGCCTCCTCTAAATAACTACTTCAAATGCAGCCCAGGTTAGTAGTGACCAAAAGTCTTTGGTTTATAGGTATGTCTATATTGGAATAAGAGACCCAGTGACAGCCAGGGCTGGCCCAGGTCAGCTGACTTGGGCTTGCAGGGCTAAAAACTACAGCATAAACATTTGGGCTCAGACTGGAGCCCGGGCTCTAGGATCCTTCCTCTTGTGGAGTCCCAGAGTTCAGGCTCCAGTCCAAACATGCACACATTTACAACCCCACAGCCCAAGCCCTAGGCCAGTCACAGGTGTTTAATTGCTGTGTCACAGGTGTCCCCAATGTATCATGCTGTACATGAAATAAGTGAACTATATTTTAGCATAAAAATCTAGTGAGGCAAACTATCCATATCACAAAAAACAGCCATCGCAACTGAAACTAGCTAGCATACTAATTAAGTGTCATGCAGAGGCCAATGATTAGGATGGTAGGATGCTCAATTATCCTCTTACCCAGGGGCAGGCAACCTATGGCATGCGTGAGTTGATTTTCAGTGGCACTAAGGCCTGGTCTACACTACGCATTTAAACCGATTTTAGCAGCGTTAAACCGATTTAACGCTGTACCCGTCCACACTATGAGGCCCTTTATATCGATATAAAGGGCTCTTTATATCGGCTTCTGTACTCCTCCCCAACGAGAGGAGTAGCGCTAAAATCGGTATTACCATATCGGTTAGTGTGGCCGCAAATCGACGGTATTGGCCTCCGGGCGGTATCCCACAGTGCACCACTGTGACACTCTGGACAGCAATCTCAGCTCGGATGCAGTGGCCAGGTAAACAGGAAAAGCCCCGCAAAATTTTGATTTTCATTTCCTGTTTACCCAGCCTGGAGCTCTGATCAGCACAGGTGGCAATGCAGTCCCAAATCCAAAAAGAGTCCAGCATGGACCGTACGGGAAATACTGAATCTGATCACTGTATGGGGAAACAAATCTGTTCTATCAGAGCTCCATTACAGAAGACGAAATGCCAAAGCGTTTGAAACAAAAATCTACAGGCTACACAGTGCTGCGTGACAAGTGTAACGGGAAGCCAGAGACTCAAATGGACACTCATGGAGGGAGGGAGGGGGTACTGAGGACTCCAGCTATAACACAGTCCACAGCAGCCTCCGAAAAGTATTTGCATTCTTGGCTGAGCTCCCAGTGCCTGTAGGGTCAAACACATTGTCTGGTGTGGTTCAGGGAACAGCTCGTCAATTTACTCCCTCCCCCCCCGCCCCACGTGAAAGAAAAGGGAAAGGCATCGTTTCTTGACTTTTTTCAATGTCACCCTATGTCTACTGAATGCTGCTGATAGACGCGATGCTGCAGCAGTGAAGAGCAGTATCCGCTCCTCTCCCCTCCCTGGTGGCAGACGTACAATATGACTGATATCCGTCGTCACCATCAGCCTGTGAGTGCTCCTGGCTTGCCTCAGGTGAGGTCGGCTGGGGGCACCTGGGTAAAAATAGGAATGATTCCTGGTCATTCCCAGTAGATGGGACAGAACGGCTGGTAACCGTCCTCATCATAGCAACTGGGGGCTCCATCAGCCCCCTCCCTTTCCTGTGTAAAGAAAAGATTCTGTACTGCCTGGACTATCATAGTAGCAGGATGCTGGGCTCCTCTCCTCCGCACCGCTTAATGTCCTGCCTGGACTGTCATAGCACCGGGAGGCTGCCTCCACCTCATTTTATCTCACTAACAAGCCACTGTTTCTTATTCCTGCATTCTTTATAACTTCATGACACAAATGGGGGGGGACGCTGCCACGGTAGCCCAGGAAGGTTGGGGAAGGAGGGAAGCAACGGGTGGGATTGTTGCAGGGGCACCTCCCGTGAATGGCATGTAGCTCATCATTTCTGCAGGATTTGACACGGAGCAGCTGTACTCTCTGATACACTGCTTCTCTAGTACACTTGCCCCAAATTCTAGGCAGGACTGACTCTATTTTTAGAAACCATAAAGGAGGGATTGACTCGGGGAGTCATTCCCAGTTTTGCTTTTGCGCCCCCGGCCGACCTCAGCCAGGGGTACCCATGATAGCAGCAAACACAGAAGGACAGATAACCGTCATCTCATTGCCAAATTACCCTGGCAGCAGACGGTACAGAACGACTGGTAACCATCTCTGCTATCATGCAAAAGCAAATGAATGCTGCTGTGTAGTGCTGGAGTATTGCCTCTGTCCGCGGTATCCAGTACACATACGGTGACTGTAAAAAAAAAAAAAAAAAAAAAAAAAAAAAAAAAAGCTGAACGGGCTCCATGATTGCCATGCTATGGCGTCTGCCAGGACAATCCAGGGAAAAAGGGCGCGAAATGACTGTCTGCCGTTGCTTTCCCGGAGGAAGGAATGACTGACGACATTTACCCAGAACCACCCGCAACAATGATTTTTGCCCCATCAGCCATTGGGCTCTCAACCGAGAATTCTAAGGGGCGGGGGAGACTATGGGAACTATGGGATAGCTACGGAATAGCTACCCACAGTGCAACGCTCCGGAAATCGACGCTAGCCTCGGACCATGGACGCACACCGCCGAATTAATGTGCTTAGTGTGGCCGCGTGCACTCGACTTTATACAATCTGTTTTATAAAACCGGTTTTATGTAAAATCGGAATTATCCCATAGTGTAGACGTACCCTCACACTGCCCGGGTCCCGGCCACCAGTCCGGAGGGCTCTGCGTTTTAATTTAATTTTAAATGAAGCTTCTTAAACATTTAAAAAACCTTATTTACTTTAAAAACAATAGTTTAGTTATATATTATAGAAAGAGATCTTCTAAAAATGTTAAATGGCACGCGAAATCTTAAATTAGAGTGAATAAATGAAGACTCGGCACACCATTTCTAAAAGGTTGCTGACTCCTGTTCTTACCCCTACAAGTGGTCCCCCTACAGATCAATGCTCAGGTGGGTTGAGGCAACAGTAAGTAGAAGACTTCTCTTTCTATGACTGTCAATCTGGCACCTTCCATGAGTAAATTCCTAGGTAGGGTTTTCAGGTTATAAAATAAAATTATTTATTAAAAACCTAGATACTGAGTGCTCAGTTTAAGCATTTAGGGAAGCTTTTCTGGTTTAGTTTGCGTGCAGTATGAAATGAGGAAATGCCACTGTTCTGCACTAGATCTGGAGGATTGTCTACCAGCCATCATCATAGAAAACATACAGTTGTACGCACAGGATAATTGCCCAGTAGAGAAGACTGCTAATTATAACATTCAAAGCTGTAGAACTGACATACTGCTACCGTTCTGAGCAACTTTATAACCAGACAGCATTGGATAAATAGCGCTATTTAGCTCCACTTCAAATGAAAAACCAGTATTAAGATGACACACTAACGCTACTCATAAAAAGAAAAATTAAACAAAGTTACATTTTCTTTATGCTACATATAGCTTGGATTATCAATACTAAAAATGACTACATGCACCATCATCGGCAATTAGATCTACTAAAGGGAAAAGCTATCTATTAGATACTCATCAATTATCAGCAGTGCATCAGATTACGTTTTCAGTTACCATGCATATCTCGAAGGATTATTTTAATCCACGCACCAGTGACCATAGCACTATAGCCCTGAATGAAAGGCTAGCAGAGTTCTGTTTACATAACTACTACAAACTGGGTGATCATTGCATGTTCACAGGATAACAGCGTCTATGTGGACTTCATATTTTATTATAGCAGCATTTGCCAGCAGCTATAGCTAGGATCTTTCAGTTTCCATTATAAATCTCTATTTTTAAAGTGTTTATAGCCTGGACTAAAATCTGACATCGGGCCTCTGTTGAAGCACCTATTTTTATACACCCTATTGGACTTCTATATAAATAAAATCCTCACATATTTATTTTTAATCATTTAAAAAGATCTAGTAGGATATTTTTAACCTTACAGCTTGGCACAAAAAGTCTAGAAATATCTCAGCTAAAAGAGTGAGTCAGTCACATATTTGGAACATAGTCATAGTCACTCATCAACTTCCAGTAAAATGTGACCACTAGATTTCAGATCACGTAGACTAGCAAATAAATATCAGTTATGACTAGTTAAAAAAAAAAAAAAAAGTCTCCTCACCATTTGAAGATCTTGAGCGTTGTCCCTTAAGAACAGTTCGCAGCTGAATGGTTATGGAGGCACAACATAAACGAATAATCAGGTGAGTTACACAGTTCTAGCCCAAACTGATTTTCCTAGCTTTTGAGTACTGATGTGTTTTAAACATCTTTAAAAAAAAGATTTCTTTTAAACGTTGCTTAATGGTAAGAAGGTACAAGTATTAATACAAAAGACAGCAGATATTATCTAAAGCAGTGTTTTCCAAACTTGGGACACCGCTTGTGTAGGGAAAGCCCCTGGCGGGCCGGACCGGTTTGTTTACCTGTGGCGTCCATAGGTCCGGCCGATTGTGGCTCCCACTAACTGCGATTTGCTGCTCCAGGCCAATTGGAGCTGCTGGAAGCAGCAGCCAGTATATCCCTCGGCCCTCGCCACTTCCAGCAGCTCCCATTGGCCTGAAGCAGCGAATGCATTCACTAGGCTCCTCTGAAAGCTATAAGCCACAGCAGAGACATTAAAAGTGATAGCAGGAGGAAGACTAAGGGCATGTCTACATATACAGTGCTGCCGCAGCTGCACCTCATCTGTTTATACCAATGGGAGCACTCTCCCCCATTGGCATTATAAAACCACCTCTATGAATTGCAGAAGCTACACTGGCCTACCAATACGGTGCTGTGCAAACAAGCACTTATGTCGGTGTTGCTTATGTTTATTCACCCCGAGCCGATATACGCTGTAGCCATAGCCTAGAACTCGCTATTCTTTTCCAGCAGCTGGAGGGAAAAGAGAGGAAAGTAGTTCCTCCTTCACAGCAGGTGGAGGTCAGAAGGAAAGAGAGGTTGGGACATGGAGAGGTGGGAATCAGAGGGGTAATGCAGCAGCTAGTAAATGGAGCAGAGTGAGTTCTAAATCTAATTAGACCCTTTATAACCAAGATTGGGCATGGACCAGATACACCAGCGTGCAAACAATCCCACTGACTCTCCCTTCCAGACGCTAGTGGGAGAGGCACTGGGTTTTTCCTGCCAATCTTCCACTGGTTTCTGGTTTTTAGAGGTCTAATAGATTTTTTTCCATGTTGATTATCACGTAATGTGGTAAAGCAAATGTGACCTAAAGATGCCAGTTAGAAAACAAAGATGAAAGTGCTGCTGGTTATAAGAACCATTTCTCCCTTCGTATCCCTGATTTTATTCATACTGCAGACTAGCTCCATATTAAAAAGAATTACACACACAAGAAAGTAGAACCTCAGTATGGAGTCAAAATCACTTCTCTAAGGGCTTGTCTACACTGGCACTTTACAGTGCTGCAACTTTCTCGCTCAGAGGTATGAAAAAACACCTCTGAGGACTGCAACTTTCAGCACTTCAAAGTGACAGTGTGGACAGCTCCCAGTGTTAGTAGTTATTCCCCTCATGGAGGTGTTTTTTGCGACTACACAAGCAACATTAAAGAACTCAACTTTTTTAAAAACACATTTGCAAGTACATTTCTAATGGATCCCTAGATTACTGAAAATAAATTTTAAGTTTTCACTAAATATACTGTTTACTTTTTCTTCTCAAATGCAAAATGAAGATATCTAGGGCTGGCCCATGCTAAAATCTGCACCAAAATAATTAAATTGTTTTGAATTAACAGCTGGTTATTTGTATATGGTGCTAGTCTGTGTATGTGTATGGACACCTACTTTGGAATAAGTGTTCTATTGCAGTTTTGCAACCTCTTATGGTCTCCAAAAGAGAACGTATTAATAAAAAAAATTCCTTGGATAGTCTATTGAGTGTATTCCCTTTGAAAATGTAATGTTATCTATTTCCAATCATCTTGTATCACATTAGTTATTCTGCATGTCAGTCCCCAAAAGAACATTTTTTTAAATTTAAAAAGCATACAATTCCCTTGAACCACTTATGTCACTTAAAAGAGCAGCTAGTTCTCAACACTAACCAGATACCTTCAATATGTATTTTTCAGTGCTGATTTCAGGCTGCTGCTCTCACACGGAAAAAGCATGGCATTGGGCTTGTCTATACAGCCAAGTTGTTGACAAAACTTTTGTCTTTCACATGTACTTTAAAAAATTCCCCTCCCCCTGAAAGATAAAAGTTTTGCCGCAGTAAGTGGCAGTGTGAACACTGCTCGTGGGGCTGGAAGTATTTTGTCGGCAAAAGTGCCGATAAAGAGCGTTTACACATGCCAACATTTAGCGACAGGGCTGTGTCGACACAGTCTTGTTGCTAAAAGTTGTGTGATGTAGACAAGCCCATAGTGGTCTACTGGGGAAATTAAGAGTAATTATTTAGGTTAAATGTGTGAAATGTTTGTAGTGTTAGAAGCTAAAACGGTATCTACCTTGAGTGGCATTTTGAGTTGTGGAAGGGAGATGGGAAAAAAAAACAGCATAGACAAAATAGCTGAGAATAAAACTGAGAAGACAAAAAAAGCACAGGGCAGCAGGAGGGGGGCAAGAGACTATTAAAAGAGTTGTATCCCAAACAGCATCTCAACATGATTTACTATCAGGGAGTTCTGCTTCAAGAACCAGTTCAAGCACTGAAAAATGGCAAGACAGACAAGAAAAGGCTTAACCACTTATTCCCTCCACATTTTCTAAAAGTTGTATGTAGTGTAGTTATTACCATGTCGGTCCCAGAATATTACAGACACAAGGTGGGTTGGTAGTATCTTTTATTGAACCAACTCCTGCTGGTGAAAGAGACATGCTTTCAAGCCACACAGAGCTCTTCTCAGGCTTGGACTGCAGCTCAGAGACCCTGTGAGGGGGAAGGCTAGCAACAGCTGTTTAATTGCTGTAACACCTTAACCTTATTTTTCTTTCCTGTAGACTGCTTGTGACTGGTGATTTTACAGAAGCTGTCTCAGTGACAGTGGCCAACCAAGTTCCCCTCACCTCCAGCAGTACCACTTAGCTCTTGCTTTTTTGACATTGTTCAAAGTTACACATAATTTACCTGAGATGCACCTCAAGATAAGAAGTTTCCCCAATAACAGAGCAAACCAAGATTCTTAAACTGAAAAGTATACGCATCACCCACCTTCACCATGCTCCCCAAATAAACATGACCTAGACATGCTACTTAAGTTGCACTAACTCAGACCCCAAACTAGTGTTCCCTTCTATTTCATTCTAAGGAAGGTACTCCATGTGTAGTCCTTCAAAGTACATACTGCAGATGAGGCATAATGATGGCTGGCTGGGAATGCCTAAAATACACACTAACTTAGGGCAGGTCTACACTTAAAACATTTCACTGGCACAGCTGCAGCACATTAGTGAAGATGCTATATGTGGATGGGAAAGCTTCTCCTGTTGGTGTAGTTAATCCATCTCAAGAGACAGCAGCTTTGTCGACAAGAAAAGCTCTCCCTTTGACATAGTGCTGTCTACACCCTGGATTTGGTTGGTATAAATATGACTCTCAAATGTGGATTTTTCACATCCCTGAAAAACGTAGCTATACTGGTGTACGTTTATAATAGCAGCAAAGAATCCTGTGGCACCTTATAGACTAACTGTTAGTCTATAAGGTGCCACAGGATTCTTTGCTGCTTTTACAGATCCAGACTAACACGGCTACCCCTCTGATACGTTTATAATGTACACCTGGCTGCAGAGGTGGGAGCATAACAAAATGGATATGCAGGCTGGAGACCAACAGCAAACAGTCTGCTCCCCTGGGAAGGGGAAGAGGCCCACCCATGCAGCCCTGGCTGGAAGCTGGGTTTGTTGCTCTGGGGTGTGCAGAGAGCGCTAGGGCTGAAAGCCCCATTTGGGATCCTCCCCAACTCTGGTCACTACAGCTTGCAAAGCTGAGCCTGGTGCCGTCCCCCCGGTACAGCCCCTGGGGCAGTTCACAGCCGGCAGAAACCGTGCTCAGCGGAGCCACAACATACGGGCCGTTACCTCTAGCGAGAGATCCTGTGTGACGCCGACGCCCCCGCCCCCGCCCCCTCCATTACAGGGCTGCTGCTGCGCTGGGCCGGGGGTGCCCGGGCCGCAACCGGGGAGGCGGGGGGAGCCCGCACTGCGGCCGGAAGCAGTTCGGGACAGACTCAATGGAGCAGCCCCCTCCCTTCCCCCGCGCCCCTTCACTGAGGCGGCCCCGGCGGCGGGGTCTCACTCCTGCCGGCGCCACGTGATGAGGCGCGGCGGCGGCGGCCTCGCTGCCCCCCACATGCAGCCTCGCAGCCCGCGCAGGGATGGTGGCCGCTGCCCCACCCTCCCCAGCCGGCCCGAGACCCGAGCGCCGCCTTCTCGGCAGCGCCGGCCGGTTGTGTGGGGGAGGGAATGTAAACAAATGGGGTTTTATAGCTACCTCACTCGAGTGCCGTGTGCATCTCCCTCTCCGCTCGGTACCAAACCGCCGGGGCGCCTCCTCCTCCTCCGCAGCCGCCGCGCTACGCCATTCACCAAACACACTTACGCCGTGCCAGCCGCGCTCTGGACGCACACGGCTACAAACCGTGCG
Source organism: Gopherus flavomarginatus (assembly GCF_025201925.1). Lineage (NCBI taxonomy): Eukaryota > Metazoa > Chordata > Testudines > Testudinidae > Gopherus > Gopherus flavomarginatus. The sequence continues at coordinate 26,634,972 of NC_066626.1, forward strand.
CATTGGCTCAGCCGAGCCAATGCGGGCTTCCCCCCGCCCTCTTCTACGTAAACGGCGTAGCATAACCTCCTCTAGTCTCTGCCTCCTCCCTCCCGCGGCTGCTGAGCTCATCGCTAGTTTACTCAGGAGGAAGAGGCGCATGCGCAGTCTGGCAGCTCCACCGGATGCTGCGCTGCTTTGTGCGGTGTGCGCGCGCCGGCTGCGGACCGCATGAGTGCAGTCGCCCTCGGAGTAGGGTGCGCGTGACCCCCGCTCCCGCGCGGCCCCGGAGGGGAGAGGGAGCCGCAGTCCCCGTACAGCCGGTGGGGGGAGGTGATCGTGCCCAGCACCTCTGCCCGCAGGAGAGACGCTGGCGTTGGGCGGAGGCGCCACGGTGATGGGCACCGCGCGAAATGGCAGGAGAGCGGGAGGGAGCGTCGCGAGGCTGCAGCCCGCCCCCCGGAGACTTTGCCCCTGGGGCTGCAGCCCGAGTTCAGCAAACTCGTGTTGTTGAAGGGGTGCCGCTGGGCGCCTCCGGCGCAGATCACTAAAGCTGGCATACGGCGACTCGGCCTTACCCCGGCCAGGGGTGGGGAGCGAGCCCAAAGAGCTGCTTTACGCTGGCAAAAGCCGCGGTAGGTGAGCTACAGCGGTTGTTCAACCCCTTTAAATTAAACTGGTTCAGCTTCTGCTTTTCTGTACTTTTGAGGAGGAGGAGGAGGAGAAGAATAGTGTTACCCGCTTTACGGGTTTTACTGGAGACCAGTTCAAACCACAGCACAAGGCTCTGACCTTAATTTGTGCCTCTCACTGCAACTCCCTCCATCACACTCCGGTTTGCTTGTGTAGAGTTGTTCATCGCCATAGAGTTAAATGAAGTTTTGCCCTTTTACACCTGCAGAATATTGGGTCCTTTAATGAAAATTTAGTTTAAATATTGCATAGATATTAAGCTATTTTACAGCCCTAGTCCCATCTTCCTTCTGCGACCAAAATGCCCACTGAGAGTAGGGAATGCAGAATAGTATCCTATATCTGCTACCTGACATTAGAATTTGTTACTGGGCAATAACTCAGTATTTGCAATGTGTATGTGATTGCAAGATACAGTTTTTTGTCTGGGTATGATTGCTTTTCCACTTAAAGTCCAGGTAATCAAGCATTCTTTAAAAAAAAAAAAGACAAGAAAAAATCATGACAGGTCAAAGCCTATTAGGTAAATTGAAACAAATATACCAAATGTGGACAGGTCCTTTCATGTTTAAGGGGTGGTCTGCAACCAGTTTTTGTACTGATTTAGCAGTTTAGAAACTGATGTATTAAATTGGTGCAACTCCCTGTGGAGGTGTTTATGCTGCTATAAAGGTGTCAGTCTGTACTGGTATAGTATAGTGTTATAGATTTACCCCACATAAGCTTACACTAAACCAGCACCTTTATGTTAGTCTGACTGCCATCACAGTAAGGGGTTGCACCAGTTTAACTACAGCAGTTTCTAAACAGGTATTTGTAGCTTTTAAGGTCAGAAGGGACCATTAAATCATTTAGTCTGACCTCATGTATGGCACAGGTTATTTGGTTTCACCCACTTCACCCTCTTGAGCTCAGTTGGTGTTTGGCTAAAGCATATGCTACCTTTAAAGCAGCTTGGTTCATCCTGAACCATAACTGAGGGCTTGACTACACTCGAAACTTCAAAGCGCTGCCAGATGTGGTCGCAGCGCCAGTGCCGGAAGAGAGCTCTCCCAGTGCTGCATGTACTCCACCTCCTCATCGGGATTAGCTGGCGCTTTACAGCGCTGTATCTTCCAGCACTCGGGTGTTTTTTTCACACCACTGAGTGAGAAAGTTGCAGCGGTGTAAAGCGCCAGTGTAGCCAAGGCCTAAGTGGCTTGAAAAGAAACTCTAGTCTCTACACAACCATTACACACTAGAAAGATCTTTTCAAAGTGCTGTTTTAACTGAATTCAAAGCAGCTTCAGTCCCAAACAGCTATTTTAAGAGCAAAAAATGCCACACTTTGGACTGAAACTGGAAATGGCATTGTCAGCAGACAGAGGGTTGACCATCCAAGGCTTGTTGGGCTTTTTATATTCATTTAAAAATGGATGCAAATAAGATTTATTAAAAATTCAAAAGCTGCACAAACTGTCTCTCTCTACTGTTTCTTTTCCTTGGTTACTGAAGGCATCAAGTTAGGAAAGAAAGCAAGAACTATGCAGTACATCCATACTTAAACAAAACTGGAACTCAGCGAGTTTGATTACACTCTGTCCTTTGCAGTGGGTTTATTCTTTTGTATTCCTTTTAACAGTGAAGGTACTAATACATAGTACTGTTAACTATACACATGTAATAAGATGACTGGTGGCAAACACCAATACGATAGCCACTAAAAATGCCTCCATTTAAATTAGGAGTGATAATTATATTAATGGTAATGATAATAGCACAAAGGATGTAGGCCACCAGAGGCACCCAAAACACAAGATGCAAAGCATACAGTGATCCACCATGGAAGAGATTAGAAATCTTTAAAAATTATATCAAACCCTATTTATTGCAATATAAGGTTAAATTAAGTTTAAAAATTTTAAAGATTAGATGAAAAACAGTTAAAAGAAAAATGATCTTGTTGGAAAGATTGACCCAAATTGTAAAATTTGGATCAGATTTTTAATACATCAAAGTTTAGGGGAATTTGGACCCAGATATTCTTGCAGACGTATGGCTACATTTTTGAAAGATGGGGTGAAATCCTGGCCCCATTGAAGTCAATGGAAGTTTTGCTTTGCATTGATTTCAATGAGCAGTAGCGTAGCTGGGGGGGAGTGGGCCAGCATCCACTCCCCCACTGAGCACAAGTTGCACATCATCAATTTCTTGGTGCCTTTTTAATTTTTTACTCACCTGGAGGGAACGGGGAGCAATAAAAAAAAAAAGTGCCACCCACTGTGGCGCTTTTACTCACCCCGCGGCGCTCTGGGTCTTCGGCAACATAACCTTCACTCGCTCCACGGGTCTTTGGCAGCATTTCAGTGATGGGTCCTCCAGTGCTGCCGAAGACACCTGGAGCGAGTGAAGGACCCGCCGCCGAAGTGCCACCGAAGACCCGGAGTGCCGCCAGGTGAGTAAAAGCGCCGCAGCGGGTGGCACCCTTTTTTTTTTTTTTTTTTTTGATCACTCTCCCTGTTCCCTCCACCTGGCTACGCCACTGTCAAAATTTATGACACATAAATGGACAGCATGTGTCTCACTGCACAGCCATGTAATCATGCATGTAAAACTAGACCCTGATCTGGCAAACATTCAGGTACATGCTTATCTTTAAACATGCAAATAGTTATATGGAAGTCAGTGATTACTATTTTATCATCAAATATTAATCAATATGCAGAGAATTTTGAGGGGGGGGGAAGTATGCACATAAGCTGAAGTCAATGGTATTACTCATTTGTACCTGAAATCAGGTAGAAAAACAAAAAAGTCACATTATTTAACAAAACAAAGCTGATTTTAAGAGAAACATGACAGCCTAGCCAAAAGTCTAAGGGTGAAAAAAAGATGGGAAAAAACACTGAAAATAGGCTTGCCATTTAAAAAAAAAGCCAGAGAAAATGGAAAATTTCATTTTAATTGAATATATTTTTATTTATTTTCCCCCTCAAAGTGTTATGCACATCACTTAATATTTTATGAATATTTTACACAGTGCCATAAGGATACACCTGCTATAGAGTATTAGGAAGAAATTTAATTCAGCTACATATAACAAATGTATTCATTAAAACTCTAGTCTTCATAAATCAATGTATAGGTTTGTACTGGATTTGATTTATAAAGATTGGATTTTTAGTTATTAGGTAACTACCTCACTATAAGGAAACTAATTTTTCTTGTATATAGTCATATGTAAACATGTATCTCGGACATCCTGGATTCAGTGAGGATGACACAGAACACTGACCAGATGTTGAACAATGGCTAGATAATGCTGACTGGAGCAGAGAAACTGAGAAACAAAAGCATTAAGTCTTACTAGCAGTCAATATTCAGCAGCTGTCAAAAAAAAGTTAACAAATGTTAGGAACTATTAGGAAAGGGATAGATAATAAAACAGAATATTTCATAATGCAACTATACAAAGCCACACTACACCCACACCTTGGATGCAGCATGCGATTCTGGTCACCACATCTCAAAAAAGATATATTAAAATGGGAAAAGGTGCAGAGAAGGACAACGGAAATTATTAGGGATATGGAACAGTTTCCATATGGGAAGAAATTAAAAAGACAGGGACTGTTCAGTTTGGAATGGAAAGAAGATGACAAAGGGGGAATATAGGGATTTATACAATCATGAATGGTATGGAGAAGTGAATAAGGAAGTGTTATTAACCCCTTCACATAACAAAAGAACTAGGGTTACCCAGTGAAATCAATAGGCATCAGATTTAAAAACAAACATAAGGAACTACGGTACTTCTTCACACAATGCAAAGTCAACCTACAGAACTCATTGCCAGGGGATGTTCTGAAGGCCAAAAGTATAACTGGGTTCAAAAAAGAATTAGATAAGTTCATGGAGGATAGGTCCATTGATAGCTAGTAGCCAAGATGGTCAGAGATGCAATCCCATGCTCTGGTTGTCCCTAAAACTCCAACTGCCAGAAGCTTGGTCTGCATAAAAAAGGATGGATCAATCAAAACTTCCGCGTTTATTCCCTCTGAAGATTCTGGCATTGGCCACTGACAGACAGTGGGCTAGGTGGATTATTGGTCTGACCCAGTATGGCTGTTCTTAGAGCATTAAGTGAAAATATATAGCAGTTGAGAAGCAATGTTATATGTTTCTATAAAATTTGACTTTATTTTACTGTAATAATTTTGTGATTTGCTTACATGAGAGATGACCAGTTGCAGTCTAAACAGATTGGATTTTGCTGTTACAAAAACTTTCTTCCTATGCTTCTTTTGTTCCTTCACTTATTTCCTTTTACAGCTATTGAATACTTTTTTTTCAAATAAAATACTACATTAGTTCTTTGTTTCTGTTCCCTAAGTAGCAGTGCCCTTTCCCACATTTTCAATAATTTTACTAACATCTTTGGTTGTATTTTATTCATTGTGACAGACTGAGCCAAAAATCAGAGACATATTTAATTTCTGTAGGTCACTGTCAACCAGCCTGCTAGAGCAGTGGTTCTCAACCAGGAGTATAAGTACCCAGGGGATATGCAGAGGTCTTCCAAGGAGTACATCAATTCATCTAGATATTTGTCTAGTTTTACAGAAGGCTACATAAAAAGCACTAGCTAAGTCAGTATAAACTAAAATTTCATACAGACTGATTTGTTTATACTGCTGTATATATACTATACACTGAAATGCAAGTACAATATTGATATTCAACTGATTTATGTTATAGCTATATAGTAAAAATGAAAAGTAAGCAATTTTTCAGTAATAGTGTGCTTTTGACACTTTAGTATGTTAATGTCTGATTTTGTGAGCGAGTCCATTTTTATGTGAGGTGAAACTTGAGGGTACACAAGACAAACCAGACTCCTGAAAGGAGTATAGTAGTCTGGAAAAGTTGAGAGCCGCTGTGCTAGAGAGCACAGGCACCGACTCCGTGGGTGCTTTGGGGCTGGAGGACCCATGGGGAAAAATTGGTGGGTGAAGCAGCCAAGCTCCTCGCCCCAGCTCCTCACCTCACCTCTGCCTCCTCCCTTGAGCACTCCGTGTCTCCGCTTTTCATCCCAGTGCTTGCCACACTGCAAAACAGCTGTTTCGCGGCGTAACAAGCTGTGGGAGGGAGGGGGGAGGAGCGGGAAAGCAGTGCGCGCAGGAGGAGGCAGGGCCAGGGCGGGGATTTGGAGAAGGAGTCCAATAGGGGCAGGGAGGGGGTGGAATTGGGGTGGGGCAGAGGTGGAGCGGGGGGGGGCACCCACCAGCGCTAGGAGAAGATAGCGCCTACTGTAGGAAGTTTCACAGAGATGTCATCTGATCGTTTCCTTGAGCTTAAACCTAATAAACATGGGTAACACTTCTGTAGCCTTCTCAAGCCACACTGGCCAAGCATGAAGAGGAATTTAATAAAATGCTTGAAAATGAGAAAGTGTTAAAAGAGCTTTGGCTCAAAAGTAAGTAGACAATAGCTGATCAGTAGCATAGCAGAGGATAGCATATAAAGCATTCGCCCTACCCTACTGAATAATTTTCTGGCCTGTAGCTGAAATATGCTGTTCTGGTAGAAGTTTTCCAGTTTTCTTTCTATGTATTTTCTGCTGTATCTGTATTTGGTCTGTTGTTTTATTTACACTTTCTAACATCCACTGTGGTAGTGTGATGCACATTGACAATGTACGCGGTCGGAATGATGCTGGGAGAGGACATTAGACACAGATTAGGTAGGGAGTCCCCCTAAAATTGTTCATATCAGTGGGAGGCTTTCAGGGTGTATAATCTCTAGCGTGACGTTTGACCGCTTGCACAAGTGGTTGTAAACTTTCAGTCGAGGGTCCATCAAGGAAATGAGCAGTGATGGGGATAGAGTTAGAGAGAGCCATACACAGAACTGTGTTTGGTGACCTGTTTGGGAATTACCTAAATACTGTCCGACGAAGTGGGTATTCACGTCTGTAAGGTGCCACAGGACTCTTTGCTGCTTTTCCAAATACTGTTGTGAGCCTCAGAGGTAGTAGGGCTTATTGGTGATCAGTTTTTAAGTGAAATTCTACTTTTAAAAGTGACTATGTAAAAGTGGCATCTTCAACAAGTTACTCCCCACATCTATTCAGAGTCAGATCAGTTCACTATAGTGACAAAATTAAGTTTTTGCTACTTTTTACTCCTATTAGCCCTGCTAAACTGAGTGAGCTTCAGATTCTATTCTATTTTGTTCCTCAGCAGAATTATTTACTATGTTCCAATCAGTTTCCTATGCAAATTCCAGTGAAGATTTAAGGTTACACAGGTGTAACTGAGAAACTAATTTGTGCTATAGAGCCTTTGTTATATGCAAGCTGGAAAGAACCCAGTTTGAGTTTGCAGGGCTAGCTGTTATTTGTAAGTGGGATTTGAGGTAGTATATGAACAGAAATCTTCTCACTGTGCTAACTTTATTTTGTTAATTTTTTTTCTTCTTGTTTTTCAAATCCCATTTGCCTAATGTAACTACAATTTTTTTTTAATTGGACTTTGGGAGACAACTTCTTTTAGCAACAGGACTCTCACAGGATTCAAGATGCAGGATCATACAGAATGACAAAAGAGACCCACACTCAAATTTCTCTTACATACATTTGTTTAGTCTCCCCTGAAACTGCTGGCTTGTTTCCCCAGCCCAGGAAAGACTTATAGACCTATGTGTCTCCTTAAAGACACAATTATATTCAACGTAAAAAACTTAGGCAAAACATCAAAACAAGAAGCAGTTCCTTTGCCCACCATGAGGCTTTTCCTTTTGTCTCTTTCACTGCCAAAGGAGGCCATACCTCTACCTTCAATATCCAGCCCACTCTCTCCCTTGCAGGAGCCCATCTCCCTCAATTTAGCCACTTGCTAGCTTTTATATTAACTTTCTCCCTTCCCAGCTGGGTGTGATAAATGAACGGGGCTGGCTGGCCTCACACCTTGGAAACCACCCCATTACAACACTGAATCCGTGGCCCCACGAAGTCCCGGGACCTCCTGGTCAACCTCCTCCTTGCCCTGGCAAAAAAGGCCATCCACGCGACCAGAGAGAGGAGGTTGGCCGATGGAGACCCCGGCGACTGTGGGGCTTGTTTCCGATCCATGGTCCGTTCACGCATCCGGGCGGAGTTCCTCTGGGCGGCGTCCACTGGCTCCCTTGACGCCTTCGAGGAGCAGTGGGCGCTGTCCGGGGTTCTCTGCTCGGTGTCCCCGTCAGGTTCCCTTCTTATGACCCTTTGACCTCACTCCTGTCCCTGTTCTTTTATTAGTTGTCCCCCGAACTCAGTGGGTTCTGTGGTCCTGTGGGTCCTCCCTTTAGGCTGAGGGGGGATCCTTTAGCAGTGGGCGGGCCTCGCCCGCCCACTTCCCAGACACCCAATAGATACAACACTGAAAGTTTGTGCAGCAAGTCCACAGAGCATTGTAGCAAATGAAGCAGCAGTTTTGAATAGGTTCCTCAAATGAATGTGGGGTTAGTAGAGTTGCTTAAGGATGGCAGGAGGTATGGTCACATATTTATCCTGAGATGTCAAGGTTGAGAGGTAGCTTTTGGGGAAGCCACAGAAGGGAGTAGCAACAATTAAGTCAAGAAAGATGAAGCCATGCAGAAGGATTTCTACAATGGTGAAGTTGACAACTGGCAGATTTGCCGACTTCAGAGATGTGGGAAAAGAAGCAAAGGTCAAGGTCAAGGCTGATGCCAGGGTTCAAAATGTTGAGTTGAGGAAGGAGACAGAGTTATGTTTGCAGAAGCTTTTTTTTTTTTTTTGGGTCCAAGCCCTCTTGCCTCAAACATTTAGCTGAAAGAAAATGAGGCAGAACCACAAGTTTACTAGGATAAAAACAGAGAGAATGGACAGGAAGGCATTAAGGATGTTATAGATACATACAGGTGAGTATCAATTCTTAGCTTGTCCTCTGAGACTGCCAATAATTATGTCAATTATGTTGTGAACACATGTCCACAAGGAACTTGGCTGAAACCACCTACTCATTTCATTCACATCATTTATCTTCTTTCCCTCCCTCTACATGTTCCCACTGTAATCTTCCCTCCTTTAATTCAGTAGCTATCTCATCATAAAAGTCAACCAAGAACAGAGGTTCATGCTTGAGTTTAGCCTTTGCGTAACTGAATAATAATTTTTTTCAGTAGCAGCTCTGCTGAAGTCATCATGAGGCTTTTCAAGAAGATAAAATCAGCCAGACTTGCACTACATATTGGTAAAAATGGTGCATTCCAAATCTTCTTAGGGAAAATGTTAAATTAAAGTATAATAGTTTTGCATTCCTGAATGTACACCAGAAAAGCTGTACAAATGTTAAGGGAGGTAATTTGAGATTGAAAATTAATACAAGTATAAATACTACTGCCCCTTTGCCAGGTGGTAGCAGATTTCAGGACTTTGGGTGGGAAGGTACTTAATCTTTATGGTGTCATCTTTTAATAAACATATATGGTCCTTGTAACATTTGTGGCAGGTGCATTTATTTTAAATGTGTAAAGCGCATCTCTGCATAATACCTAACGTATAATTTTCCCATTTTATATTCCTAAGGAAATGGACATGGATTTACATAATTTTTTAGCCCCAGATTTGTTTAGAGATGTGTCTCATTGTTAAGCTACTATATCCATGTTTATGAACCTATACAAGTAACCTGATTTCCAAGAGTGCTGAATGCCCAGCAGGTTTCAGAGTGGTAGCCATGTTAGTCTGTATTAGTAAAAATGAGGAGTGCTTGTGGCACCTTAGAGACTAACAAATTTATTTGGGCATAAGCTTTCATAGGATATAACCTACTTCATCAGATGTATGGAGTGGAAAATACAGTAAGCAGGTATAAGTATACAGCACATGAAAAGATGGGAGTTGCCTTACCAAGTCAGGGGTTAGTGCTAACGAGGCCAATTCAATTAGGATGAAAGCTGCTGGGCATTCAACACTTTTGAAAACTTGTGATTATTTAAAAGGTCTAAATAGTGCTTTAAGAGCTTAATGTGACACCTGTATTTTTTATTTTTTTTTCATGGCTTTACTTTTTGAAGGATTTACCTTTCCAGAAATCGAGCATAGAATCACTTTTATGATTAAAGGTGTCAATGTTAGAAACAATGCCACTTTGTTAATTGCAAATGAAATTTAAGCATACAGTTCAAAGCCTAATCTGTTGAATTTCCAGTTGACTAAAATGCTGATAATTGTTTTCTGACGGACAAGGTGATATAGTTTAGTGAATGAACATACGATGAATGGAAGGAGAAAAACAGTAGGCTTCCAGATGTTTCCTAAAATAAAACAGATGTTCAAACTAAACTACAAGTCAGCACTTACTGCATTGTTTAAAGTAAGTTTAGAATAGGAACATTATATACAACCATTTGATAACCACAATGAAGGTCATGCTCCCCTGCATGTGCACACATTGGTTTTTGGTTTGGCCCATTGTCAAATTCAGACATGGATCACTATTCAGATTCTGAAAACACCCTCCCAAAATTCAAATCCTGAAGTTCAGCTTGAGCTCATTTCCAATTACACTAATGTATTTAGTTTAGATAGCAATAGCTTGATTTATTTGTTAACATTAATTTTTAGGCTATGCCTATTCCATAGTTTTTATAAAAGCAATAGAGAAACAGTTGAAATGAAATAGAGTTGTGTCAGGAGTTACATTTGTTATCATTATAAAACTATTCTACTTGCCTTAAATGAGAACATAGATGTTAACAATATTATGGCTATCATTGCTTAGACAGAAACAGATTTGTTTCTACAGCTCCTTTGATGCAGTGAGTCAGAAAATAACTACAGGCTTGTGAATCAGACTTTTGCGCATCCCTGATATTAACACTCAGGCATACAGAAGGGCTCAATCCACTTACGAAGTTATATGAATATAGACTTCACCGCTCAGGAGGCTTGTCTCATTCTCTCTCCCTCTTCTTGGATTACAGGGAACTGCATTGCCCCATATAGTCACCTCCCTCCATTGGAATGTTTGCTATCTAGGCAGCTCCTTCTGTAACTGAATGTATTTGAAGGAGTTGTGTCAACAGCTTTTTTATGTTGAATTTGAACCTTGAGCTAGTAAAACAATATGGTAATGCTGAATCCGGTTTTGCTGTTTTTACAGAAGATCAATTGTTAAAATTGCTTCACAGCTGTTTTAACATTTTGAGCCATGAGTTGATTGCAGTGTGTAATTGACAGCTATTGGGAATAGGGCAGTGGCATTTTTCCAGGAATTTATGCAGAAAATTTTAAATTTCACCTAAAGTTTAGCTTTAAAAAAGTATAGTTTTTGTTTTTAAAGAAAATAAAATGAGTGAGAGTCTTCAGTTTTTGTGAATGCCAAAGTGACAACACAGAAACAATGTTCATTTTGGTCATTAGTCTCCTGTGGGCAGAAGATAAGAGGACACACATCCATGCAGATATGACTGTATCAGCCCTCATTCATAGGCCTCATCTACATCACAAACTTTGATCAATACAAGTGACATCAGCATACAGCTGCCGAAGTTAATGCATTGCTTGTGCATGCATACTTGGCAGCTTGTGTAAGTGCTATATGTTCTCATCAGGAGTTCTTGTGTTGATGCAAAGTGTGATGCACAACAGGTAAGAATCCCAGTGTGTTAAGTACCACGCTCCAGTGCAATACCTTCTGGGGAAGTTTTGGCAATGTGTTGTGAGATACAGATAACTTACTGAAGGATCCCTGGGTGCTAAGGGTCAAGTTCCCAGCATGTAATGTTCTCCATCTCATAATGCCATGCATATCTTTTTTTTTTTTTAAGATCCCACAAACTCGCATGACACTGTTCAGTGTTTGTCATCTCTGACAGAAGTACAGAGGCCTGCAGAGCTCTGTACTGTCCTCGTGAACATTACAAATACACAGGATGCACGGTTCTCCATTATCATCAGAGCAGCAAAACCAACCACAACAGTGGGGGACAAGGCAATTTCTTTGAGGACAGATTGCTGAGTGACACAGCAGAAAACAATTCAAGGTTGTTGGTGGCATTCACTGAGTTCTGTTTTACCAGACTGAGCCTAAATTTAAGTTCATTTCATGTGCGTGTCAGTGTCTGTATATCTGCCAGAAGATGGGTGAACATCTTCAAGAACTTAAAGGAAGGGTGCCTATCTGCCTATTGTCAAAGTAATTCATGATTTTGGGATCCTGATACAAATATCTGGACCCCCAGATAGCAGCAGCCAGAAACAATCTTTCACCTTCAGCTGACCAAGCCAGCATGCATTTTTTTTTTGCCATGTGCTTTTGTTAACGTGAGATTAGCGTATTGCAATATGCTTGAACGGGGTCAATACAGAAGGTCATTTGGAACCACCAGCTAGTGCAAGTTATAACTGTCCAACTTTTAGGCAGAGGAGAGAAAGTTGGCATATTATATCTAGATTCTTTGTTGGGAGCAGGGGTGGGAACTCAGGGTTCTAGTTACTGTCTCTCGAACTCCAAGAACCTTAGTAAAACAGTGGGAAAAGAATGACTGATTGTAGGCCCCATTATCTCAGAGCCTGTCTCTTCCACGATGCCTCCCCACAGCAAACTGCACTCTGAAGAAATGCAATGGCTATCTGTGCCAATGGGGAGATTCACGAAGAAGTAGGAAGGAAAGTGCTCCCAATAACAAGACCACTGCCTCTGCAATTCAGTCCTGTCAGATCAGGGTGATCAGACAGCAAATGTGAAAAATTGGGACAGGGGTGGGGCGTAATAGGAGCCTATATAAGAAAAAGACCCCAAAATTGGGACTGTCCCTATAAAATAGACATCTGGTCACCCTATGTCAGAACTCAACTTAATCCATTTTTAGGAAGATTCTAGTGGTGTCTTGTCTATACTTGCACTCCCAATGGTGGAGCTGAAGCAGTGGTAGCAATGGCAGGAGATTGTACAGGCAGAATATGTCTGGTGTAGATAAGGGCTAAGTGAAAGTAAGTAAATAAGCCACCTCTCCCTCTTCAAGCGTCCCACTGCAGGCCTTTGAATCTACTAACTGCTATCTGTTCCCGTAGATCCTCTCAGAGGAGATGTCCTCACTGCTGCAGAGGGGAACAAAGTATATATTTTCTGTCCTTGAGAAGCTGTTTGGTACCATTCTAACCTACATAAAGTACCTCCAGGTACAGTGACAGATACATTATACTTGTAATAATATTAACATTTAAATCCAAGATGATTATTAAATTTTCATAGAATGCCTAGGAGGCTTTAGAAAACTGTCCTACTCAAAAAAAAGAGTGTATATATATAGTCACACACTACAATGGTCCCCAGCAGCATCATTACAGTTAATTCCCTCTCAGTGCTCCATGATAGTTTGATCCTGTACTTTTCTTTAAATTATGTGTCAGGTTTTAACCCCAAAGAAGTTTGTCTTGGAACTCAATTCTTACAAAAACTTTGGTAATATAGGGTTAGGAAGAGAAGAGGCAACAATGTATTTCTTATTTGTCATATTTTAGCAAGGACAGAGTAGATACCACAAACCTTTCCCCCCCCGCCCCCCCAAAAGCTGACTATTAGAACATTTTTGGAGAATTATTTCAACTTTGGACACCTGTCTTTGTTTAAAACAAAACAAATCACGTAAATGACAGTGAGGATGATGGTTGGAAGCTGGCACTGTAATTTTTTCCCCAATGCCATTTTGAAATAACTACAGTAGTGAAACAGTTTTTTTGCAATCTACTGAAAATTTACAAACTCTCTAGGATGGAAAGAAAATCTCCACCTAACCAATCTGTTAAAAATCCTTATATTGATTTTCTCTAGTGGAGGCAAAACCTTGTTCAGCTAACCATAAATACAAGTCAGGAAAATCAGTCTGCTGATCAAAGTTCCAAGAGGATGTGGGAAATGATTATTTGGTTTCCATATTTGGAAACAGTCATTTCCAGTGGTTTCTGAGTAAGCCCCAGTGAAAATCTGTCTGGTTTCAGTTTTTCCTTGAAAATGAGGATCGAGCAAGTTTGCAAAGGAATACTACACAAACCTTCATTCAGGCTTCAATTCCAGAGGGTACTTAAGCATGTACCAGACTTCAAGCATGCAGATAGTCCCACTGACTAAGTATGTAAACAATTCCATTCAAGACAACGTGACTATTCACATGTTTAAAGTTCGGCATAAGCTTAAACCCCTTCCTGAATTTCAGCCTCTGTCACATGCACTATTGGGAAATATGGTGTTGAACTCTTATATCAAATAAGTAAAAGAACGCTCACTATCCCAGGGGTCAGCAACCTTTCAGAAGTGGTGTGCTGAGTCTTCATTTATTCACTCTAATTTAAGGTTTTGCGTGCCGGTAATACATTTTAATGTTTTTTAGAAGGTCTCAGTCTATATATTATATAACTAAACTAGTGTTGTATTGTAAAATAAACAAGGTTTTCAAAATGTTTAAGAAGTTTCATTTAAAATGAAATTAAAATGTTGATCTTATGCTGCCGGCCCGCTCAGCCTGCTGCTGGTCTGGGGTTCTGTTCACCTAGGCCAGCCGCGGGCTGAGCGAGGCCTGCAGCCGGGACCCTGGCTGGCAAGGGTCCGGCAGCCAGAACCCCCGACCAGCAGCAGGCCATGTGGGGCCGGCGGCCGGGACCCAGAGGGCTGGGGGCAGAGGGTTGGGTATATGTGGGGGTGCAGGTGTTAGGGCAGAGGGGAGCCTGCGTATGTGTAGGGGTGCCAGAGTCAGGGCTAGAGTTGTTGGGGGGTGGGGGAAGATGGAGTCAAGCAGAGGGCTGGGTGTGTATGAGGGAGGTACAGGGCTCAGGGCAGGGGCCTGGGGTGTGTGCGGGGCAGAGGGCAGTGTGTGTGTGTGTGGTGGGGGGAGTCGGCTCAGGGGAGAGGGCTGGGTGACTACCCCCCTAAGAACTCCTAACCCTGCTGCTCCTTGTCCCCTGACTACCCCCTGCTGGAACCCCTGCCCCCAACTGCCCCCCAGGACACCACCCCCTATCTAAGCCTCCCTGTTCCTTGTCCCTGGACTGGACCCTACCCCCTACCTATCCCCTGACTGCCCTGATCCTTATCCACACCCCCGTCCCCAGCCAGACCCCCGGGACTCCCATGCCCCATCCAACAGCTCCCTAACAGGACTCCCAGAACTCCCAACCCATCCAACCCCCCGCTCCCTGCCTCACCAAACCCTCTCCACACCCCTGCCTCCTGACAGGACCCCCAGAACTCCCAACTCATCCAACCCCCCCAACTCCTTGTCCCCTGAACGCCCCCCCACCCTAACTGCCCCCCCCAGGACCCTCCTTGCTCCCGGTCCCCTGACTGCCCTGACCCCTATCCACCCCCCACCCCCTGACAGACGCTGGGACTCCCATGCCCCATCCAACCCCCTCTGCTCCCTGAGTGCCCCCACCCCTTATCCAACCCCCCCAGCCCTGGACCCCTTACCATGAGGCTCCACACAGAGCTAGACATGCTGCCCCACAGAAGCGTGCAGCTCCAACCCACAGAGTGCTGCGCATGGCAGCAGGGCTCCAGGGGAGGGGAGAAGGCGGGGGAGGGGCTTGCCATGCCAGAAGAGTGGGGCCATTTACCCACTCCGTACGCACGGCTATGCTTCTGCTCCCTGCCCCTGCGGGGGCAGCGAAGGGCAGAGGACAGTGAGCCTGGCTGGGCAGGATTTTTTAATGGCACGCGGAGTCCCAGCAGGCAGCCGCGTGCCATTAAAAATTGGCTCGCGTGCCATAGGTTGCCGACCCCTGCACTATCCTATAGAAGACTGAGCTTGACGGGAAATCTCAGGTGTTGCCCTGACAAGACCAAGAGTTGATACTTCTTCTATATGCTTAAATTTCTGGGGCCAACATCTCAATGGGAAGTGCCTAAATTTAAGCATCCAGTTTTGAAAAATCTTGGCCTTTAACATCCCACACATGCTTTCTTGAACGAACCCAGACAGAAGGTATTTACGTGCCAGAAATGCTAAACGATGCCCCTTCATGCTTCGTCCACCATTCCAAGGACATGCTTCCATCCTGATGATGCTAGTTAAAAAAATGTGTTAATTAAATTTGTGACTGAACTCCTTGGGGGAGAACTGTATGTCTCCTGTTCTGTTTTACACACATTCTGCTATATATTTCATGTTCTAGCGGTTTCGGATGATGACCCAGCACATGTTTATTTTAAGAACACTTTCACTGGAGATTTGACAAAACGCAAAGAAGGTATCAATGTGAGATTTCTAAAAATAGCTACAGCACTGGACTCAAGGTTTAGGAATCTGAAATGCCTTCCAAAATCTGAGAGGGATGAGGTGTGGAGTGTTCTTTCAAAAGTTTGAAAAGAGCAACACTCCGATGCGGAAACTACAGAACCTGAACCACCAAAGAAGAAATTCAACCTGCTGGTGGCATCTGACTCAAATGATGAAATGAACATGTGTCAGTCCGCTCTGCTTTGGATTGTTATTGAGCAGAACCCACCATTTTCATGGACGTATGTCCTCTGGAATGGTGGTTGAAACATATGAATCTTTAGCGCATTTGGCCCATAAATATCTTGCGATGCTGGCTGTGCACCTGTTCTCACTTTCAGGTAACATTGTAAACAATAAGCAGGCAGCATTATGTGCTGCAAATTGTAATCAAACTTATTTGTCTGAGCAATTGATTGAACAAGAAGTAGGTATGAATGGATTCACATAGGCTCTGAAGTTTTACATTATTTTGTCTTTGAGTGCAGTTATATAACAAAAGAAATCTACATTTGAAAGTTACACTTCCACAACAAAACAATTGCACCACAGCACTTGTATGAGGTGAATTGAAAAATACTATTTCTTTTGTTTTTTACAGTGCAAATATTTGTAATAAAAAATGAAATGAGCACTGTAAACTTTGTATTGTAACTGAAATCAGTATATTTGAAAATGTAGAAAACATCCAAAAATATTTAAATAAATGATATTCTCTTATTGTTTAAAATCGCACAATTAACTGTGATTAATTTTTTTAAATCACTTGATAGCCCTAATAAAAACTTCTAGGTGGTTTTACAAAACTCAAGCCATCAAGGGCTTCTCCTATATCTAGTTGGAAAAGTTTTTTTGGTGATAAAGTTGTCTTTTTATATTTGTTTTTGATATTTGTTTTTCTTTAAAAGATAGCCAAAGGAACAGACTCAACCAAGTTCTCTTCCCTCCTTCTAATTCTTAGATGAAAACCACTATAGAGCCATATAGCTTTTCTGTTACAGCATGTTTAGTATTCTTGCTCAAGGGATAATAGTTTAGCAATACTGGTCCACACAGGGATGAATTTAGCCTTCATAGAACAAAAAAATTTACTGTGACCTGATAATGGACATATGGTTTCATTTTCATAGCAGAGTTTAGATCACACCACTTCAGTCTGACCTTGGTAAGATCCCTTGGAAGTCTGTTTATAAACTTTAGTATATTTTATTCCATTTTCCATGCCAGAGGAAAACAACATCATAGCCATTTACAGAAGACTTGGGCTAGAACCCCAAGACCTAGATCTGAACAACTATGAATTTAAATGAAATTCAGAAACGAGATGCAAATCTAACTTTCACAGTTCACTTCTCCACCAATAACCGACTAAACCAAAACCTGGAATCTGAAGACTCCTTTAACTTGGGGGAAAAAAAATCAATCTGGGTCTAAATGTAATGGCTTTAAATTTACATCTTTAGAGTAGTTTGTTCAGAGGCACTTTCTGTTTCCTGGCCTTATTAGAGTTGTAATGAACACTTGTCCCACCCTCACAGACACCAAGTACCAAAACAGCCATTAGAAACCTCTTTTCTTGAGGCCAGCCCACAAATAAAAGGATATACTTGTACAATTTCCTTTTAATGTGGTAAAATTGGACACCCTATTATAAATCACAGTCAAAGTAATTTCTACACTGTTCTGTGTAAACACAAAAAAGACACCACACTGCATCCAATACAGTAGTGATATGTTATCATCACAAAGTAGATGGTCCTGCATAGAAATGAATGGATCAAGTATTTTATATCCAGGAAATAAAATATTCTAATGAGTTTAGGGGCAGAGGTTTAGCAGATTAAGACAGAACAGCAGGAGCAGAAAGCAAACTATGCCCTGAGGACAACTTTATAGCTAGAGCACAAGAAGACATGCTTAGAAATTATTTAGCTCAGTCAAACTGAATTTGACATTGTTATTAGATTCTGTCCCCTTTGATTGTAATGTTTAATGTTATCGGTTGTTGTGCTGGCAAGTTCCTGGCCTTTGCAGAGTGGCTACAGAGGTCAACAATGTGTGACGCCACACCTCATTTGCAACTTTGCTGGTATCAACCTGAGAAACGCTAACATTGTAATCTATATTAGTACAGATAAATAGCTATGTTCTCTTACACAGTGGGAGTACAAATTCTGCAATCCATTAATCTATTTTAGAAATGATTTCAACAGTCAATGTATTAATGAGAATTAGTGGCAGCACTGTCTACTATTTCATGTCTCTGAAAATTTAAGTTTTCATTTCTAAAACATTGCTCATTGCACACATTTAAAAGGATACTGTAAATTAAAAAAAGTGACTTTTCATTGACTTTAGTACAGTCTTAGAAATACACAAGAATATTCCTCCTCGTGTCCACAAAAATTTGTTTTCTCCTATGGTGATAATTGTTTTGCTTCCCTTTGGCCTGATCTAATGTCCACTGAAGTTATTGGGGTTCTTTCCTATGATGTTAGTGGGCATTGGATCAGGCTCCTGTGTTTTCAGTTAATCTGGAGTTAACATATCTGGTTTTGGTTAATAATGACTAAGGGCATGGCTACACTCGAAACTCCAAAGAGTTGCCGCAGGAGAGCTCCCGCAGCAGCACTTTGGAGTGCGAGGGTGGTCGCGGCGCCAGCGCTGGGAGAGAGCTCTCCCAGCGCTACAGGTATTCCACCTCCCTGAGGGGATTAGCTTACAGTGCTGGGAGTCGCGCTCCCAGTGCTGGGGCACTGTTTACACCGGCGCTTTACAGCGCTGTAACTTGCTGCGCTCAAGGGGGTGTTTTTTTACAACCCTGAGCGAGAAAGTTGCAGCTCTGTAAAGCGCTAGTGTAGCCAAGGTCTACGTTACATAACGCCTGAGCCTGGTTTGGGCACTAGAATCATTAACAAAATATTCTTTGTTTAGCTAACTCTTGCTGCAAGGGAAGCAGAAAGCAGGTATGTATGGGCATCAGAGCAGACTACTGAAAGTCTACTGGAATATTTTGGTTTTATTTTTGGACTGAGTGGTACACTTAAAAAAAAAAAAAAGGTGCTTTTCCAGATTTCAGTCAAGACAGTTTTGAACTCCAGCAGCGATTTCTTTGTTAGAAAAGGAATGGTAGATAGACTCAGTTACCATTTTCACAGAGTAACTGAATTCCCTGCTGTATCAGCGCGTTCTTTTCCTGCAGTAGCAGTGCTTTTCAGCAGAGGACTGAAACTGAATCCAAAAGCAAAGCCTCATTGCCCTAGCCACCTCTTTTATCCTTTGGTTTGTGAGAGGCTTGATAACTGTGCCAAAGGGACTAAAAGGGGGAGTGAGTAACATTAGGCCTGATGCTCTTCTCCCATAACACAAGCAGAGGGGAGGCAGACTTGGACAATCGGTGCACGGAGTGTTTGCAGTGTCACTCATCTGGAGTTATACTCACACATTTGCTCCTGCTGAGCAACAGGCAGCAAGCAAGGCTTTTCAACTTGAAGTTCTGGAGCTCCCAGTGCATCCGGACAATTGTCAATTAGCCAGGATATGCATCAAGGTTTTGCCACTGATTTTAAAGACTAGGATTGCTCCATAGGGCCAACTCTACATGGAAGAATGGATGGATTCTAAAGTTTGACCAAGCTTGCCTCACAGCTGTTATTATGGAAGCTCACTGGAGCCCTCAAGTCTATAATAATTAGATGCTACAATGCCTGAAACGGGACAGGGTGTATCAGTTCTCATTCAATTTGAACCCAAGGTGGGGTCTGTGTGTTCACAGCTAATAGTCACAAAGATGCCTGGCTTAACAAAAAGGAGATATAATAATTTTCCAAGTAGGGAAAATGAAATCCTCCCACAGATAGGAGGAGCTGTAATTTATTCATAGGCAGTCTGATTTCTTACTGTGCCCCAAACTAACATTCAATAGTATTTTCAGAATTTCTTAAAATAAGCTTGAGGAATAGAAATAATAAGATCCCGGGAAGGACATTCATTTTCAATATATTAATTGTACCCCACAAACTGATGGTTAAACTCCATCTCCCCAAATTGTTAGCCACTTGGGCAATAATTGGTTCTATATTTCTCTTAGAGATGTCCTGAATATTTTTTGGGAGTCAGTATTCCTAAATATTTCATATCAGAGTATTGCCATTCAAAGTCCCAGTTTGAGAAAAGGCCTTTAGGGCATTTTTGTTAATGCCTAAGACTTCGGATTTACCATAACTAATTTTATATCCTTAGGGGAGTCCAAACTTATTAATAGTGGCTAGAAAGTTAGGAATGGAAACCTCGGGCTTAGATACAAATACAAGAGCGTCATCCGCATTAACCATAATTTTGTTCTGTTTGGCCCACCCTGATACTATGAGTATGTTGATTTGCTTGGATGGCAATGACTAAATGTTCTAGAGCTAAACCAAATGGATGAGAAGAATTGGGGCAGTCCTATTTCATACCTCTCTGTAATGGAAATGGGGTGGAAATAATATCATTGGTATGACATGCATCTGACGAAGTGGGTATTCACCCACAAAAGCTCATGCTCCAAAATGTCTGTTAGTCTATAAGGTGCCACAGGATTCTTTGCTGCTTTTACAGATCCAGACTAACACGGCTACCCCTCTGATACTTGACATCGTTGGTAATGTTGAGTATAAAAGCTTAATCCAAGCAATAAATTGTTTACCAAATCCAAATTTTGCTAACACAAAAGGCTATGCAGTCAAAAGTCTAAAGAAATGACAGCTAAATGTTCTTCAGAATCTCTTGCAATTATATCAATCCATTGATGTGAGTTATCTGAGCCATCTGTATTATGAAGAAAGCCTTCCTGACTTATGTATATAACAGTTGCTCTCAAACTTTTTTACTGGCAACCCCTTTCACATTGCAAGCCTCTGAGTGCACCCCCCCACCCAATAAATTAAACACACTGTTAGTATATTTAACACCATTATAAATGCTGGAGGCAAGCGGGGTTTCGGTTGGAGGTTATAGCTCCCAACCCCCAGTTTGAGAACCCCTGGTGTATAACGTGTGAGAACTTTGTTCAGCCACATAGCAAGAGCTTTAGCTAAAAATCTTAGTGTCACAATTGATTAAAGAAGTTGGCCTGTAGTTACTACATAGTTCAAGGTCTTGCCCAGTTTTAGAAATAATGGAAATTACAGCTTCTCTCTTAGAGGAGGCAGGAGAGTTTACTCATTCTTGGCCTCATAACATGTTCACTAAACTACATGTTCAATTTTCAGAGAACCTTTTGTAAAATGATCTTTTCAACCTTCATTCCTTTTGTATCTGAGTCAGTTCTGCAGTTTCTAGAGGGGCATCTAAAAGTTCTTTCTGAGAGTTAGAGATCTGTGGCAGAAACAATCTACTAAATAAGTTATCTAAGGCATCTTTACTGATTCCTTCTTCAGCTAAATATAGTTTTGAATAAAACTGTTGAAATTGATTAATGTGTCCACTTCGCAGTACATATTCTAGAGTAGTGAGAAGAAAACTCCCATGAGACAGTAACAGGAGGGGGCAAAAAGAGGAATTAAATAAGTTTAAAAAACAAACTGGAAAAGATAGTGGAGAGAGAAATGCACATTAGTACCACACAATCAAAAAGGAGAATCTGTTAAACAGTCCAAAGATACACTTTACACCCAGAGGGGGTTGGCTGAATCTGGTGAAAGTTGGAGATCCTCACAGCCCCAATGGCCCCCAAGCATTACAATTATAGTAATCACGAAACATCCCTGTTTTCCATGATAAAAAATCCTCAAAATTCTCTGATAAAAAAAACATAAAAATCCACATTTTTCCATGATTGAAATGTAACGCTGAACTTTAGTTTCCCTAGCCACTAGTTATATAGGTATCAGTTAAACACAATGTTTTATTGATATACAATAGAACCCTGTTTATCCAAGCCTCCATCATCCAGCTCTCCTTTTTAACAGAACCACCAGCTCAGACGGTCAGTTCCAGGCAGCTGGGGCTCAAGCAGCTGGGACCTGAGTACCCCCTCCCCCCCACCAATCTTAAAATAAGGGATACAAAGCTCTTTGCCAATTCTCTTGATTATTCCCATTTTTTATTATCTTATCTGGTCCTTATCTGTGCGCATTCAAAAAATCAACCACAAGAAGGGGAAGTTGCATGAATTGAATAAATAACATTGGCACTTTGAGTAAAATTTATGTTTTTTCCTTCACAAAAATGTAAAAACTAAAGATTTGCTACAAAAATGCAAATTCTGCATTTTTTCATGGCAGAAACCGATTTCTAGGTGCCAAAAGAACTTTGATACATTAGTCCATAAGGAAGCATGATCTAATAAAGCAATGATATATAATTACCAATCTAATAATAGATATTTACACTGATGCGTCTTTCCCATGAGTTAAGGCAACAGGAAGTAAATAGATAATAACCCTTTAATTCTTCAATCTGATCGAGAGAGCGCGTGAGCTCTTGTTTAGAGCAGCCATATCCGATCTCAGAGAGGAATACATAAAATTCCACAGAGTTGGATCATTCCACAGATGCGAGGGAGAAGTTTGCAGATTTTTGAGGTATTTTTCTGCCTCCTGAGGGGAAATGAATGATACTATCTTCTTGCCATTCTTAACACAGAGCACTGCCACATATTGAATAAAATATGTTAAGTCCATCTTCCTGGCTAATTTTTTTGCTTGATTAAAAGCTGCCCTCACTGCGACCAAAACATGGGTATAATCTTGAAAGAACAGTATTTTAATTATTATTCTTCCATAACAGTTCCTTTTTTCCTCTGGATTTCTATAACATTAAGTGCCTTAGTGGTAAATTTTAGGAACTTCACAATCAGTGCTCTAGGCTGACATCCTGGAGCTGGCTTGGGGACAAGTGTCTGATGTGCCCATTCTGTATCAAAACTACTGGCAGATCTTAATTAGCAGTTTAGAGACAAATTTGGAGGCTTTACCTTTCTGTTCCCTCAGGGGCACCCCACACTCCTGATGTTACATTGTCATGAGTGGCTTTTTGAGATTTTTAGCTTGGTCTTAATATCATTACAGTTGTTCATAAACCTGTAATTTGTTCTCTTTGAAATCATCTTCCATTTCAGAAATTCTCTGTTCTGCTTTATCTGCGGCCACCTGTTGTAGTACAGCCATCAGCTATGTTCCATCAGGCTCATTCAGACATCATTTCATTTGTAGAAGGCAGAGCTCCTCTGTTTTTTGGTACTTTCAGATTTGGAAAGGAAGATGTAGAGCTAGAGGGCATCT
Source organism: Gopherus flavomarginatus (assembly GCF_025201925.1). NCBI lineage: Eukaryota > Metazoa > Chordata > Testudines > Testudinidae > Gopherus > Gopherus flavomarginatus. Next base: position 26,658,167 of record NC_066626.1, read on the forward strand.
TGGGGGTTTCAGTAGTCAGGCACCATATTTCCTCAGGTTGGATGATGGGGTTTAGGGGATGATGTTTGGCAATTCTTCATGGGTTGATTCAAAGCTCAAGTAACCTACATCCACCTTGGTGGCAGTGCCCTCTGGGGTCACTGTATTCACTTTCCTGCATGTAATTCAGGTTGTAGGGCTGTGTTGATGTACACACATACATCCATTTAAAAATAATGATTAAAACATTTTAAATGGCACCGATGCACAAACTGGTGATAGACAAATTGCTGTGGCTTCATTTTATTTCTGCAGACTTGAGTTTGTAACATTCTGCTGACTGTCCTGTGTTAGAATATGAAGTTACACTGGGCTACTCTGATTAAAGTTTTAATTTTATTTATTTGTTGGGAAGTTCTTTGACTACAGAAACATTTTAGGACTTAGCTGAAGTATAAACATCTGAGGACTAGCAGGCAGGACTGCTCTGCTTCAGAAACACAATTATGAGGTATGGTATGGGCTTGCTTCACAACAGCCTTGATACAACTCAAGATTATTTCAGAGCAATTAAAAACAAAATTAAAGAGCTAGATATGACACCTGATTATATGCTCACTGCTTTAATCATGGGAAAATAAAAGCTTCAGGTGGAGAGAGAGAAAGTAGAAAGTAATCCAGAACAGAGAAGAGCGCCTGAGGGAACTGGCAATGTCAAGAAGCTTTTTGCTTTCTAATTTATGTTTTGGAAAGGTGGATGGCAGATATGCTGAAGCCACATTACGATGAAGCTTCGGAGGCTATTTCGGAGTCAGAAGAATGCCAGGAAGAAAGCTGTTGAGAACACTGTACAATGTGACTCATTTGATGCATGTGATCAAATTTGGAAGATGACTTGAGCTATGGAGTAGTTTGTGTCTCTCTGGCTTTGAGGGAACTTACTGTATAGTTTGGAAATCTTCAGGCTGTTAGGAAATGGGAATGGTCATATTCTTTTGTCACAGACATACGTCTCTCCCAAACACACCCTCACGATTCTCACCCCTATCATTCTCTTAGTGTTGCATCTCTGAGAAGACTTGGGAAGTTGTTCTCGCTATGGTGGAAGAATTTAATAAAATTCTCAGTGTTGATGCAGCCACAGAGCCTCACATGTGTGGAGTATGCATGGAAGAGCCTTCACTTGCTTAAGGATAAGAGCCTGTTGGAGCAGAACTCCTCCTCAGACATATTCCCATATAGGCCTAGTCCCCTCTTCCCTTCTGCAGGAAGAGGAACATCCACTTGGTGAAGACTGTGGCCTTTTCCTCTCCAACCAGAGCTGGACAGGTCGACCTTGCTCCTGCATGGAACTTCAGTGACTAAGGAATCATCTACCCACATATGAATGCAGAATCAAGGCATAAGTGACATAACCTAGTACTAAACAAGACACCTTCATGAGTAGTTATACTAAACCATGACTAACTAAAGAAACCTGACCAAGTCCTTACACGTATTTTGGAAACTGTCCAATCAGAAGCACTAGTACAAGCATTGTTATTTCTCAAGCCAAGGCGACGCAATGACTGGGGGGTGGGAAGATGGTGGGGGGGAAAAAGGGGGGGGGAAGAGGGAAGGGAATGGATTGGGAAAAAAAAAACCCTCAATTCTGTTCAGTTTCTCATTGGTAGTCAAAATAGTATGAAAAGAATTCTAGCCCAACTGTAGAGAAAAGTGGATATTATAACCATTGAGGAAGTTAAAGGTTTGTTAACAAGAAATGTTAATGGCCATAGCTCAAGATGTCAGAAGTAGAACCTCTCCCTTTCCCTCACCCCCAAAAGGAACAATCAACCTCCACAGATAGCAGTCAGTGGGTAATTCTGAGACTGCAACACAGTCTAGGTAATTTTCTGGAATAAAGTAATGTATTAATAGAAATTAGAGTTCTGATACAAGAGTACATTTTGGTGCATTCTCATCCTTTGGAATAGGATCCATTGTCAGCCAAAAAAAAATTCAGGAAGCTCTTTTGTCTACTTTATCTTTAAAACGAACCCATTACCAAACTCATCAATCAGAACTTCATATTACTAGAGGCAGAGGTGCCCAGGTCTCAACAAACAAACATTAAACTGCATTATCATTGTTTGTCTTTCCACCTGATGAAGAATAGAGTCAACTCTGTCACTGTCATGTCTGAGAATGCCACAGTGAAAAGGTAAAAAGGAGGTAAAAAAAATGACTTAAAACCAATGATGAGGAAGGAGGAAGAAAAGAACAAATAGTTTAGCATAGTTCCCTACTCAAAAGAGCAGAAGTCTATTATTATTATTAGCTAGGCCATTGTACAAACATCTATACCTATTTTTTTCCAAATACTGCATGCAATGACTTCATCATTCCTATTTGCATTATGAATAATTATCTGTATTTTATAAAAGCATTCATCAACAAGTCTCAAAGCTTTATAAAGATAAACAATGAAGGTTCACAGCACCCATGTGATGAACGTTAAGATTATCACACCCATTTTATAGGTAGGGGAGCAGAACCACAGAAAGTCAAGGTGGCTTGTCAAAAGTCTCATCAATTCAGTGATAGACATACGATTATATCCTGGAATTTCTAACTTTCAGTCTCATGCTTTGTCTACTAGCCTACACGCCTGTCCTTCCTTTAATAGAAAGTCTGTTGGTTAAATCCCAGCCTAATGCATTCAGTAATTTAGGGACAATTGCTTCTTCAAAACATCTACACTTGTAATTATATATAAGTGTGCAAATGGAAGAGTCAGAGAATAATAAAAAGAGTATAGAAAATAAGAGTGGTGAAAAACTGAATGAGGACAATAATTGACAATGCTAAGAAATGTCAGCGGAGCCAAGTAAAAGATGATAAAGGAAATGCAAGTGAGGGGAGAAGTAATTATTCTGGAATACTCACTTACCGAAAACATGGAGAGGTACATTACATGAATAGGAATGGATTTTTAAAAAAATGCATATATGAGATAAAAACAACACAAGGGAATTTGGAGAGGGATGTCAGAAATGAATAGGAAAAGAAAAGTAATGGGCTGATTTTACTGGTTGAAAGAAAGTCATGATACTTCAAGAAAATAAGTTAGAGTGAAAAGTCAGCTTTAGAAGTAAGTATTTTAAATCTTAATCATATTTAATTTTTTTGGTAAGACTTTCTTTAAAACATATCTGGACAAATTAGATTTTATTTAGCTAGTATGTAAATCATTGGCAATGCTCTGGACAAATTAAGGTCATTTTACTTATCTTGGTAATCAAGGACCTGATCCAAAGCCCAAGGAAATTACTGGAAAGACTCTGGTGAACTTAAGATTTGAATCATGACCTACATTCTTTGTGTGGTTTAATTTACATCATAGTTATTCAGATATTACTGGTGAAATTATGCTCTTGGTTAAGAGCATGTGTAACACCTGTTCAAATTTATCACACCAGGCCCAAGTCTGGACAAAGTTTGGCACTATGTCGGCAAAGGATAAAATTTCAAAAGCACTTAAAAATGACTTGGGCTTCTATATCACTTCTGAACACAGGACTCAGGCCGAGTTTACACTAATAGGGTTTTGCTGGTATAGTTATACCAGTATAGCGAAACCCACAAAATCCTCCTAATATAGATGCAGTTGTATCCATATGAAAGTATGATTCCCACAACCAGCATAAGCTATACCAGTATAAGCACTTTTATATAGATATAATTGTATCTACACTTGGGCTTTTACTGGCATAGCTATGTTTGGGTGTATGCAGGGTGGGAATATTAAAAAAAAATCAAAAAAATCACCCCCCGTACCTGACATAGCTATACCAGCAAAACTTTCTAGTTCTGATCTACTTTCACGTGCTTCTGAAATTTCCCCTCCACAATCACAGAAAATGGAATTTCAGAATAAAGGGCCCACTCCTGCTCCTGCTGGAAGTACAGAATTCTGCTGCCTAAATAATATGTGGTTAGAACTCTGTACCTTTAGACAGCTTAAGCAAAATCCTCTTAATGTTGTATTTATACTGCACTTTACTATTAAGGCAATATTTAAACAGCATACAGCAATGTACTGAGTCCATCTAATTGCTTAGGATGTTATATTAAAGGCTAGCTCTGTTTAGAGCTGCTCACATAACACATCAGTCAACATGTGTTACATGCCCCCATCGATGCCAAATCCACAGAGAAACTAGTCTGTTACAACCCCCACCTACAGACTCTGGCTTTTTAGTTTAAACTGTACAAACTAATTTAATTCTGGAGATTCTTGGTTCAGTCCCAAGTGCTAGTCCACACAGATAGTGTGATCATAGGAGCCAGAGACAGATGTTGGTTGGGGATTTTACTTCTGATTTTTTTTTTAACTGTGATAGTTATACATTTGAGGAGTATCCTCTTTACAGTCAGATTAACAGGAGTCTAAAGTTAAGAAATGTTGCTTTTGTTTTAAATCTGCCCAAAAGTCCTCAGAGGGCTAGCCAATGGGCATTTCTCTCTCTTTCTAACACACACAATTAATGGTATTAAAGTAACAACTTTGTATGGGATTTAACAAATAAATGAAGAGTTAAACAAGTATGCATTGCAAAGAGGCTGCAAAATTCTCTCATACCACTAAGACTCCTTGCTGTTTGATCTGTGAGTAGTGAGGATACTAAGGCCATGGCTACACTAGAGAGTTGCAGCGCTGGTGAGGGGGTTACAGCGCTGCAACTTAGGATGTGGCCACACTTGCAAAGCACGGCCAGCGCTGCAACTCCCTGGTTGCAGCGCGCTGTACACCCGGTCGAGCCTCGGGTGTAGCGATTCCAGCGCTGGTCAGCAAGTGTGGACCCCACCAGCGCTTTTATTGACCTCCGGGGTATAAGGAGTTATCCCAGAATTCCTGTCCACAACAAACCGGAAGAATGGGAGAGCTTGGAGTTCAGCCAAACTGCTTATTGAAAAAAAACCACAGCTCCTGTTTGCTGAGCGAGTGGAGGCAGGCAGGGGAATTACTTTGGAATGTTCACAGCTGTTTGCTTGAAGAGAGAAACAGCACGCTCACAGGGCAGAGGGGGAGGGGGAAGTCCCGTGTTGAGCAGATGCTTATCTGGTGGCTATTTAGGAGTGCATAATTTGCATTTAGTGAATGAGAGAGGGGTGGGGGAAGGGGGTCAGAACTTTTAAAATGATTGAAGGTAGGCACTGTTCAGTGTCTTCCAGTCCTTAGAACTTGCAAGGCAGGGAGCTGAGAACAGTGTCAACTCCAAAAATCCATTCTCTCTGTCTCCTCCACGCTCCCTGTCACATTCCACCCACCCCCCTCTTTTGAAAAGCACGTTGCAGCCACTTGAATGCTGGGATAGCTGCCCACAATGCACCACTCCCAACAGCTCTGCAAATGCTGCAAATGTGGCCACACTGCAGCGCTGGTAGCTGTCAGTGTGGCCACACTGCAGCGCTGGCCCTACACAGCTGTACGAACACAGCTGTAACTACCAGTGCTGCAGAACTGTAAGTGTAGCCATGGCCTAAGCCACCTACCCTGCTAAATCACATTTTAAAAATTACAATGATCTTGGAGTGATTACATAATTTCATACTGAAATATTTAACAGCTTTCTTAATCCATTGACACTTTAAAATGTACTGTAGAAAAAATATGGTCAAAAAAGTCTAAAAAAATCTACTGTACCTTTTCAAAAAAATTTTAGTATTTGTAATATTGTGAGATTAGGTTTGGGTATTTAATGCTTCCTCCACTCTGCCTGCAGCGTCACATTGCTTACTGTGTGCTTTAAGTGGTAAAATCACTCCACAGAATAGGTGTCAAGAGATATTAATATAGTTTAGTTGTTTTTTTCTGAGCTACTTCTGAACATATGCCCTCATCTCTGAATGCATGAATTTTGTGACAAATGACTATGATGTGTTATTAGAAATAACAGCATGTCTCTGATTCATCACAGTTATGTACACTTCACTGATTCAACTACATCTTCACTACTTCAGAAAGAATGCACAAGTGTATTGATCACCTAGTTTGATCAGTAAAGATCTGCTATCAATTTTGCAAGGTAAATTACACCCTTTTCTGACCAAGCTACAAACTACTTATACCACACTGCTAAGTGAAGTACTTCAGTTTAGCTACTGTGTAATTTACTAACTAGGTTGCATACTATCTCAGTCAAGTTTGAAATTTCAAAACCCAGTTTACATATGCTACGAAAAGGAAATTGCATCTTGTTGCTCAGTGGGACTTGCAACTTTACTGAATTAACAAAATAAAATAAAGTAGAGTTGAAAGAGATCTATTAGATAGTCATCTAGTCTGGCTCCTATTACTGAAGGACTGGTTCCTATAGTATGTTTTACTAGCAAGTCCATAGTAATTGTAAAAATGGAGGTCTACTCTGGAACATGATCCTCTAAAAATGGCCTCTGGGGTTTCCATGTTTTTGTCTCAGTTTGCAAATGAAAAGATGTTTTTTTCCTCCCTTTCTGACAGTGGCCCAGACTCAACCTGAAAGTGTGAAAAAGCAAGCTGAGCTGCCTGTGGTTCTTGCACTAATCACCATGGATAAAATTCCACCCTCAGTTACAGTTACTCTGTCCAATTATTTTACATTATCACAATGGAGGGTGCAAGGACAAGGTCTGGTTCTGCAACTGGATTTAGTTAAGAATTCTGTTGACGTTTATTGTGCCTCATCTGTCATCATTCCATTGTCCAACAGCTAACTGTTTGCTCAGCAGTTGTAAAAGAAGGAAATTTGTTAGTTCCCATTATATGCCTATTATCTATCTAGGAGAAATCTGAACTCTGCCCTCAGATGAGGAGGAGAAAGATTAATGCACAAGCCTGTGTATAGGTCAAGCATACAGATGAGACTGCCATCTTTCACCTTCAGAAGTGCCACAGAAGTTGATTTGATACCATTTGGGGTACAAGGAGAAGCAAACACTCTGCACGTATAACACATGGATCACAGACCATTTACTTAGGTGTCTAGTTTCATGCAAGCCAGTGGAATTCACTACGATCTCCACAACCATTCATCTGTCATCGGGAGGCACCAATTTCTCTCAGTTACAGGGTGATAGTGCTCATTAGGATGGAGACTAATTTGAATAGAGTACAACTGACAACATTTGCTTAGTACCAGCTTCTAAAATGGAACATTCTTGAGACCAAGAATGCCAAAGTTTTCCTCTGTAACCTTTTTTCCTTTGTGAATTCCAGCAGCTGTTTTGCGGCTCCTGTGCTATAAGTCTTCAGCACACCATTGGCAAGGTGTGTAGGTGAGGTGCAGCGTTCCTTATTACACACCGTGTAAACTGATCCCTGTCGTAGCAAAATCTAAATTTTATAGGTATTACATCCTTGTGGTGAATTACTTTATGTATTGGACCAAATAACTTGTCTTCTGCATTAGAGGGAAATATGTTGAGTCTTTAACAGCCAAGGGAGTTTCATTTTTCCTAGCATTTATACCTCCTGACTATTGAAAATCAAGCTTATTACAGGTTAATTAGCTTAGCTATGCTAACAATATTCTTTGTGCATCTGTTGAATAAGCTGAGCACTTTACAAAATAGGATTAGTATGATCACTTCTAGCTATCAACTATGCATGTTAGGTATCCTATGTGTATGGGATGTTTATTTTTCATCCTTAGCAATAAATACTAAAAGCAATTTAGTAAGCACAGACAAATCTGGGTTTTGTTATTTTATTTTAAATACAGACATTTTCTTTTCTTCAAAACAGAGGCAACTGATATTTTAATTAAATTGGATTTGTTCAGTTAACTGAACCCAATTATACTTCCCTCATTACAAAACCATTCTTAAGGGCTAATCATCTTAACTCTTCTAATGATATGCAGTTATGATCTCATTTTAGAAGAGACATGGTTGGAAGCTAAAGTCTGGCTGTTCTAGGTCATATTTTATAGTCTTTTTACAGAAGCTCCTAATATGGTTTCATATTTCTTTCATAATACAATTTGTACCACCATAATCATCAATTGGAGATCAATGGAAAAAACAAACAAACATTCTCACACAGAAAGTGACGGTTGCAGTTCTCTTCTGTTAAAAAAAAGTGGCAGCTGATAATATATATCAGTGCACAAACAGTCTAATCCAGGGGAGGACAAACTACAGCCTGTGGGCCGGATCCAGCTCCTTAGGGCTTTCAATCTGGCCTGCAAAATTGCCAGCCCAGTGGCACAGTGGGGCGAAGGCAGGTTCCCTGCCTGCCCTGGCCCCATGTCGCTCCTGGAAGCGGCCGGCACCACGTCCCTGAGTCCTCTGGGAGAGGGGGTGGCAGAGGGCTCCATGTGCTGCCCTCGCCAGGAACACAGAACTGCAGCCAATGAGAGCTTCGGGGGGTCATACCCACAGGCAAAGGCAGCACGAGGCGGAGCCACCTGCCCCACCCCACCCCCAGAAGCCACTGTTGGGCATGCTGGTCACTTCTAGGAACAGCACGGGGCCGGGGTAGGCAGGGAGCTTGCCTTAGCCCTGCTGTGCGCTGCTGCCACCCCAGAGCCACTTGAGGTAAGGGGCGCTGAGCCAGAGCCCACACCCTGAACCCCTCCTGCCCTGAGCCCCCTGTACCCCAACCCCCTGCCCTGAGCCCCCTCCTGCACATCGCACCTCCACACACACCCTCGCTCCCGCACCCCAACCGCCTGCCCAGCCCTACATTCATGGCCCTGCATACAATTTCCCCACCCAGATGTGGCCCTAAGGCCAAAACTTTTGCCCTGCTCCAGTAATCTGATAAATAGTGCAAACAGAAACTACTGTTAATGCCAGGCAATACAGGATTTGGTACATTTTGTGATGGTTACATTTACTTCGTTGGCAAACAAACTGTAGGAGAGATGTTCCCCAGTGCAGGAAGGTCTAAAGACCAAGCTACATGCCAGCTGAAGTCAACTGGAGACTTTCTAGGAATGTTAGTGGGCTTTGGATCAGTACTTGTATGACTGCTTCCTTTGCATGATATTGTATTTATATACACAAATATGCAAGAATTGTTTTGGGGTGTATTAAAAATTGTAAGGCAAAGGTTACAAAGATTTTCTGGATCTCAAAAGGTTTAGTTTATACAATAAAGTGAATGAGGAACACAGCTGACTCTCCCGCTTTCCTTTATCTTATTGTCTGATTTTGATTATCCTAAATTTTTATTATATATATAATAAAAATTTAGGATAATCAAAATCAGACAATAAGATATATATATATATCTTTTATATATATATATAAAATTTTGTATACATATACCTACTAAGAAAGTTAGGTTCCAATCCGGAAAACTCTTACACATGTGCTTAGTTTGAGTAGTCTCATGGAACTATTCACTATACTAAAGCAAAGCACATGCTTAAGTGTTTTCAGAATCCAGGTCTTGTATGGTAAGGTTGTTCTGCTCTGGAAGTTCCTGGATGTTAAGATAGGAGAAAACATTTTGTTGGCTATGTTTTAAAATACAATACAAAATGGATTTTAAGTTACCATTTAAAGGCATGTTGTGTAGTTAAGTAAGGTCTAAAGAGTATAAACATCAGATTTCCTTTGACTTAAAAACAACTCTGCATTTTCCTTAGCATGGTATATATACCCCATCCTTCTGTAAGCTTCTCTCCAACCCACTTTTCCCTTTCAGATACACATGGTGCTGAATGCATAATTTGTTTTTATTTCCCTTGTGCTTTAAAGCGTTTTTCACCTTTCTGATCAGCAAACATCTATTCTTTGTTCCAATCTCACTGATTTACATCTGTTTACATTAAAAAGCATCTGTCATTCATTGTCCCGGGACAGTGCTGAAATGAACAAGTATCCTATGTCTGGCAGCATTATTATATAATCTATTAGGAAGGTTCTTTTCCTTTTTGAATTTACACAGTCTTCAGTCCAGAAAATCAGGAATAAGTGTTTAAGGGCTAATCAGCCAATTTTGGTTTTACTTAACATCTTGTGTTGAATTCTATTTAGCTGGACAAAGTAATTGCAAAGAGAACTAGCTTTCCTCTCCTAACTTAGGGGATCTAGAAATGTAAATCAGAATCTCAGTTTTCATTTTAAAGTTTCTAGCCTTTTTACTTGTGAAGATAGTCTTGGAAATGTTGAGTTGAAATGGAAACACTTCAGCTAGAGTTTTTCCAAGCAAGTATCAGTTTGGGTTGAACTCAGAACCCTGCAATAAAACCCCAACCCAGAGAGCACAAAACCCGCCCCCCCCAAAAAAAATATTCCATTCCTGGACCTGATACAGATCCACTGAAGAGAAAAGTAAAGTTTGGAGTGGTCTCTATTAAGATAAAACAGGAGTACTTGTGGCACCTTAGAGACTAACAAATTTATTTGAGCATAAGCTTTCGTGAGCTACAGCTCACTTCATCAGATGCATAGAAAGATAGGGCACTGCAGATGTTAATTCACAAATTTAAAAAAAGGCTTAGAAGCTGGTTCAGCACAGCACCATGTAGCCCAATACCTCAGTACTGGAAGCCATCTGTTTACACTGTTCTGAAGGTTACCTGTAAAGTTCTTCTGTTTCAGTGATTTGTATGAAGAAATACATGTGAACAGAATTCTGTTTGTATGAAAGCTAAAGATTGCAAGCGTAATCTGATCCAGCCAAACTATTTTAATGTGCAATAAAAAACAATGAAAGTATCCACTAGCTCTTTTATCTGAGAACAAGCTTTGTTGTAATTAACGTACCACTGCGCTACTTGAAAGAGGGCTACAATTAGTCACCCAGAATGCATCCCCCAGGTAAGGATATACTGAAGGGAAACATGCCTGTTGCATTTTATTTTCCCTGGCAAGAGGAATGAATCATCAAGAACACAACAGGTATCTTTCCCTCCCCCCCTTTAAAAAAACAAAACAAAGAACACTCACACACACAAAAAGAATCACAAGGACAGGCCCTAAGACCATAACAATAAAGAAAATTAATGTATAAAAGCACTGGCAATTTGCTTTTGCTTTATAATGGCTAACATTACAACAGATGAGAACTCCTTGGAGTTTGACCTTGCTTTATATAAAAAGCAAAAAAAAAAAAAAAAAAAAAAAAAAAAAAAAAAAAGCACAGCATTTTTGACTACATAGAAGGGCGATATGCCAGCATGCACAGAAGCAAGAATATTGAGCAATTATTCTATGCAAACTTCTCTTTTAGAATGCCAAATTAGTTTAAAACAGTGGATTAATCATATGAACAGGGGAAAAATTTTAAGTAGCTCTGTGATAGCAGTCAGACTTTCAGGGGTAGGCGTTCAATATTTTAGTACAAAGAGATTTAGTTGTTTGACTCTCATTAACTTTAATGGGCTGTTTAGCTGAATCCCTGCACACAACCCTGCAAGTTTCTGCTAAACTGACTTTACTTCTGAATGAAATAACCAAATGCATAGATAAAAGTTGCAGTGACTAAAACCCAAGATCTTTGCATTTTGTAAATTCCCATGTGGTTTTCAGAATTTTTCCACTGCACTCTTACCTTTCTTGCTATAGTGCTTAGGTAGGATAGTGAGAGATGCCCAAAAATTAGAATATTAAAATATTCTTCTGTCTCCATGTTTCTTCCTTCACCCTCCCTCCTATGTCCTATAATTTCCTTGAAGAGCAACAGCTTCCCCCCCCTCATATTTTCACCTTTTTATCTTTTATCCCATTCCTTGTTCCCCACCACTCCTCCCTGCTTTCCCATTACATGGTCTCTTTCTACCGACTCCAATACAGCGTTGTTTGTAATTCACACTTATCTGTCCCCTTCTGGATCATTGTCTTTCCTCCACCTTTTCCTCTTTTTTCTATTCCCCCTCAACCCATGGGTTCCACCACTGCTTTTCCTCCCTATGAGAACTCTTCCCCCCACCAAACCCCTTATCCACTCAAGCATTTTTTGTTGGGGGGCTGTACTTAGTTGCCAACATTTAGTAAAGTTTTGCAGGGGACACTTGTTCAAAGAAGTTTGGTTTCTGGGTCCCAGCCACTGTAGTGTGGTGGGACAAATGTTAGGATTTACTTGGCATTTTAATAAGCATTAAAACGGGTTACCTGTTTCATATTATTCCATTGTACAGATGTGGGAATGGAGGCAAAGAGGTTCAAGCATACATGTATAAAACTAGCCACCTAAAAAATCCACATGTAGGGACCTAAATGATTTTCAGCGCTGCTGAGAATCTGCAGCTCCCACACTGGGTGTTTGGGACAATCAACACCCCTAGTTTTAGTAATCCAAGTCTGAAAACTTTGGTCTGCATGACTTGACAAAGGCCACAGAAAGAGTCAGTGACAGAGCTGGGATTAAGCCCTTCCACTCAGTCCACTAGACCACACTGCCTCTCCTCACTATTGAGGTCTTTTTCCTTGCAGCATGAGGTCATCACAATAGCTGTTCAGCAGAGGAGCTTGCTTGACATGACACTAGTTAGTGGCAGCAGCCATACAGCCTTGAGCTGTTTTCCTGTTAGTACTTAGTTTATTAAATCTAAGTACGTATTTGGATGGGAGACGTCTCAGGACAATCCTGCTGCAGAAAGAAGCATGGGTAATTCAGTAGCATCCCATGACAAACTGTGAGTCTGTACTAAACCGATGCCCCAGCATGTTTTTAAGAGAGAGTACTTTGCCACTGGAAATGTCTTTTTTGGATGCAAGATCAAAGTTCTGACTATATATGGTTATTAGCAATCTTTTGCAAGAGTAGGCATGTTACAGTTTGCATCATTATTCTTGCCAAAATCCAATATAAGAGATTAGGTTCTGCCTATCCAGTTTAGTTTTTATTGCATGTTTTACTAGTGAGAACACCGCCCTCCAAGGTGTGCATTTGTTAGTTAATATACTGATTATCAGCAGCACTGAAAGTCCTTCCCTTCATTTTCAAGATGGATTGGTGCTGAAGAAGCCTGGGATTGTAAGAGTTCCTGATTCCTTTTTCTGGGACATCTAGTGGAACGGCCAAGATGCCAAGGTTCTTCTGAGAAACTGACATAGTACATTGTCTGGCATACTATATAATGAATTATTGATTACAGAAAGTGGGGCCAGTTCTGCAACTATTACTTCACAGTGAGTAATATTTACTCAAGCAAGTCACATAGTGTTATTCATATAAGTGCTACTCAGCGTGATAAGGGGTTGCAGAATCATGTCCAATCACTACTTAGAGCCTATGAATAAGAGCAAAGTTACAAGATTTTGCATGATTTAGCTGAACAATTATTCATGCATTCTCTTAGTTGTTCCAAATTATTTCCCCCATTTTGTTGATGACAGTCTTTGCAAAAGGAGAAGGAGATACCAGCTTTAAAAAAAGCCTAGAAATTGCAGACAAGGGGATTAGCAACTTAATCTATTCTTGAAAAGGGGAGTTTTCTTATTGTCTGGGGCTATGTATAAATGAATGCATCTGGCACATCACATCAGTATCTTTACTTAAAATAATGAAACTGTGCAGTCTCTGTATGACAGGAATAAGAACAATGCAAGATTTAAGATAAGAAGAGACTGCGGTACTGGTGAAATAGTGAATAGTTATACAGTTTCTCTGAACAGGTTCCCAACTGAAAGAGGACAGGAGAATCAAAGAATGCAGGAGATGGGTCTGTTTAAGGCCAGCCATTTTTCTATACCTGAAGGAACTTCCACAGTGCAATATCTTATTGCTTAATTCTTCAGTGAATAACTAAGACAACAGAATGGTGTTTCATACCAAGATATCATCGTTCCTTGGGTACAATAAGCCTGAGGCCAAAGAGAGAGGGCAGGTAGAAGAGCATATTTAAAAAAGTTTGCATAAAATTTAGAACCTTCTAGAGATTTTCCCATTCGTAAATATTTGACATTCATAATGTTTCAGATTTCAAAGTATTACACTTGTTAATACAATCTTTATTTTACTGAATTAAAAATTGACATAATCATAAACTGACTATATTAAGAGGAATAAGAAAAAAGTTTGGATATAAAGTCTGCCTAAAGGTTTTATGTTGGAAGCATTGGCAGCAGTTACACCTTGTCCCTAGTACCATCTTGTGGCCTCCTTTCCTCAGTCCAAAAAGGAGGCAAATGGGGGCCCAACTGATCCCCACATTTCCCTACCCCTGTTGTATAGAAACGTCCTGGATACCATGTCTTCATGTTTTACCTTCTCTTTTCAAGGTTATCTCCCTTCAGTGAAGATAACACTCCTAAGAATGTCAGCTCCTTTTTTAGACAGGAAAAAGGATTCTTCCATATGTGTGTCTGTAAGAGATAGATTAGGGGCATCAGTGTTCTACAGAGCAGTCAAAGTAGGAGCCTCTTGGGTGAGCTTATTCAAGGTGACACACTGAGCGTCTGTCTACACATAAAAAACTACCATGGCGCTGCTGTAGCGCTTCAGTGTAGACACTCACTACAGTGACGGGAGGGGTTCTGTAGTTATCCACCTCCCTGAGAGAGACAGCAGCTAGGTCAGTGGAAGAACTCTTCCATCAACAAAGCACAGTCAACAGAAAAGAAGAGTTCATTATTTCTTCTTGTTTGCGAAGGTGTCATGGATCAACCTTCAAGATTTTAGGGGGAGCTTGCAGAACAATTTTATCAAAGGTTCCAGTTACTCCCCGCCTCCCCTCAACTCCATTGACACTGGTTAATCCTGATCACACCATTTTTCATAGAATAGGTTTTTGGATTGTTGGAATGAGCCACAAGATGATTCTTTGCCTTCTCCCCCCAACTTAAGTGCACCATTTTATATACAAGGGAGATGGGGAAAATTAGATTAGTTGTGCTCCTCATTCATCTCCTTTTCAGGATAAGAAAAGGAGGCCAGAAGACAGTACTGGGTTCAAGGCATAACATTTTATTCCAAGAGACAATTCTCCAAACAAACCTCGGGCTCCAAGCTGCAGTTATTGAACTACAAAATCCAGCACAGTCAGCCAGCTAGTGTGACCCCTATGGGCAAAAGCCCCACAAGTTAAATTGCTCTCTCTGCCCTCTTTTGGGTGTAAATGAAGCTCTATTCCCTTTTCATGGGCTGCCTATCCACAGTTCATCTAGCAAACCTCAGGAGGTCACAATTATACATACAATTTTGTGTGAATGGGTAGTGCAACCCACGGAGCACTGGTTAGCAGAGAGCTCATTTCTGAGCAGCAGGGGTCTGCTCAGAGATACTAAGTGGTCTTGGTTCTTCTCCCATGAGGGCGTCACTGCAAGAGACATCCCAGAGGACAGGAGCAGTGGACTCTGGTGAGGTGCTGTGTATCCAGCACCTTAATGAAGATGCATCCAAGGAACTACCACCTGTCAATGTCATTACTGGTGGTCAGAATGGAGTTGGACTACTGCCAAGTTACTGAAAGGGTGGTGGTGGTGGGAATATTTTATACTGGCCTCTATATTCTGTTGTTTCTGCCTCTCATACAGATTTCCTCATTTGTACACAGTCAGAGTGCTGCTGCAGGTAGGGAAGTTCTGCCTGTTAAAGCGACACCGGGAAGGATCATTTAATTTTCCCGATTTCTGCGTTAAGACTCAACTCAGTTTAGTTATACGTCAAGAGGGACTCTAGATATATGGAACCTGGCCCTTACTGCTGCTGTTACACTTGCATAACCGTTCTGCCAGGTGGTTAACCAGCACTCTGAGAACCTTTCCCATTTACACTCTCCACTCCCTCCCCCACCCCCTTGCACAAAATTGTAGAACATCTGCCAGAGAAATAATTACAATTTGCTAGTTTAGAATGTGTGCACCTTCCTTCTGATTAATTCCTTAATTTAAATTTCATCCTCACTGCTTTTATAGCTGACCAACCTCATCCATTCTTCTGCCACTTGTTCTCCAATTCACTTCCAATTCCCTGTTTTCCACCACTTGCTCACTCCCAGATTGTATTTTGCCTCACCCCCCTTGTCCTACCATATTCTCTTTCCTGATTTCCCATCCACCCCTCCCTGCTGGTTTCTTAATTACCACTGTAGGGGTTTTTTGGATGGGGGGAGCTATATTCATAGGTGGACTTAAGGTGCTATTTACAAAAAGTGGTGCTAGCCCCCCTCAGTTCAGAACACTCTACTGGGATGTAGGTGAGGTCCAAGTTCAAACCCCCTCTCTGGAGTGAGTATGAAAACCAGTTCTTCCTATCTCACAGATGAATACCCTAACTACTAGGCTAGAGGGAGAGTTAGTCTCACTCGCTGGCCTAACAACAACTGCAACCCATTGTGTAAATCTAGCCTTCACCTTTGCTTCTATTTAAACAGAAGTTAAAAGTGCCCTGATTCAAAACAACCTATTTCATTCAAACAAAATGGTGTTTGTCTCAAACTTAAGCTTTTGATTCACTAGAAAATTTGGTTTCAGTTTAGCTTAAGCTACTTATTTTTTTTTTTTAAAGGCCAGTGAACTGAAGAGAGTGTCAGTTATTTGCCCACCTCTGTATGGGAGGAGCAAAATTAGGGGCAGTAGATAACTTGGGGGGTGGGGAGGAAAGGAGTCTGACAAACCTACATTTAGAAATGTTACATTTTTAAGGCCCTCTCAGCATCAAGTGTGGCCTAGAAGCCCTTTTAAGGATAAAAGCAGAGACTAGTCCAAAAGCAGGCGGTGCCTCTGGTGTCACGGTTATGGCTGAGGTCTCCCTGGACACTCTCTAGATTACTCTGAGGGGATCCAAAGGCTGCATCCCACCTACCTGTAACTTGCTAGGTGCACGGATGAGTTTAGGCACAGTCCTGGATCTGAGCCTCTAAACACATCTTCCAGGTGCAGTCTTCCTATCTTCCACTACTCTTGGAAGTGGGCATAGTCCAAATAACTATGCTCTGAGATTAATGCCATCTCCCCCTACGGTTGCCAACTTTCTATTTGCAGAACATTCTTGCCCTGCGCCGCCCCTTCTCTGAGGCCCTGCCCCCACTCACTCCATCCCCCCTCCCTCAATCGCTCACTCTCCCCCACCCTTGCTCACTGTCACCGAGCTGGGGCAGGGGATTGAGATGTGTGAGGGAATGAGGGCTCTGGCTGTGGGTTCTGGGGTGAGGCTACAGATAAGGGATTTGGGGTGCTGGAGGGGGCTCCAGAAGAGGGCAGAGGGTTGGGGTGTGGGATGGTGTAGGGGCTCTGGTCTGGAGGTGCAGCCAGAAATGAAGGGTTCATGGTGCACGAGAAGGATCTTGGCTGGGGCAGGGATTTGGGTTATGGGGTGGAGGTGAGGGCTCCAGCTCGGAGTGCAGGTTCTGGGGTTCTGAAGATGAGGGGTTCCTCGGGCAGCTCTTGCATATTCCACAGGATACCACTGATGGTGTGAGCCTTCTGGTTTATAGTTTTTCTTCAGAGATACATGATAGCGAGAGCCAACAGACACCCAGGATTCTGAAGCACCATGACCCTTAACTTAGGTTACTTACCTGGACCCCCTTTTACTTAGGATACTTACCTGGACCCCCCTGCCGAGCTCCTCACACCCTGACCTCTCTGCTGAACCTCATCCCCCCACACCCAGATCCCCTCTGCTGAGCTCCAACCATTTTCACTGGGACTTCCTGCATCATCCTGTTACCCCTGCACTCATAACCCCTCCCCCAACAAGCCCCTGTGCATTCAGATTGCCCCCCACTAAGCCCCTCCACACTTGGCTCCTGCTGGGCTGAGCCTGCCTGGCCACACCTGGTGCACCAGGCATAGAGCAACAGGGCCCTGGGGTTTTTCTGGGGCAGCCCCGGCCCTTGCGCTGTGTCAGGCTTGGGTACAGCTTCACTACCGAGTCAGTGTCCTGGGGGGACGGAGGGCACTGCAGAGTGATTTCCCACCTCCATGCACCCAGTGGCCTATGCTACCCACTGCCATGCTGGAGCCTCCACATTTGATAAATAAAATTTGTAGAATTTTAAAATATTGTGTGCAGAATTGTTAGGCACAGAATTCCTTCAGGAGTAAACTGTGAATGGCAGTACAGGGAATTACTAGTATAGCCTGATTTAGCGTAGATACTGCTGTTAGAAATGGGCCCCATGCAAAGCCTCCTCCTCCAAAAGCCCCTTAACTATGAATTGTTCTGGATCAGACTTTTGTAACTCAGAACTATCTATAGCCCTGATGTTATATTACATACACACAACAACATATAGCTTTAATTTGGTTCCACTTGATTGAGTGACAAGCATTCTTTTAAACAATTGTCTCAATTTAATGGCTGGTTCAGAAGAATGCAACTGCTCTTCAGTGATGGGGTTCTGCTGTATGCAAATACAGAGCGATATCTGTGTGCTATGTCTGCCATTTACATTATATACTACAGGATCTAAACCGAGTTTTACATTCATCCTTTGTACTTACAAGTACTGCTCTTCAAATATATTATCACAAACAGGAATTAATTGTGGACTGATCTGGACTTCATCCTAAAACACACCTTTCTTTCAAGGGGTGGGTATGTGCAAGAGAAAAATACTGATTCCTTAAAAAACGCATTTGAGGAGGGGATAGTGGAAAAAAGCCAGTCCTCTTATTTACTCCCCTATACTCCCTTCTGAGCCCATTCAAAGTTTTCCCCTCCCTCCACCTCCTTCACTCCATCCCCCTGCTCTCTTGCAGAAGGGGTCACTGGGTGGGGAAATGGGGTTAAATTGAGCTTTATCAGTTTAATGGAGATAAAGGAGGAGCGATAAGAAAAAAAAAGTGAGGCCTACTCGCTTCCAGCAATTCTCACCTTATCTTATAAGATGGACGGAAACCAAGTCTGTCCTGTGCAGCAGTGTCACAATGCTGGGGACTGCAGCAGTTTACATGCCCCAAAGACTGCCTGCAGTTCTTGCTAGCACAGTAGGGAATAGAGTAGCATGCATATGCACAGGGTAGCATGTAGGAATTTAAAGAATTTTACTTTCAGGAAGTGCTTGATGGGAGAGTATAGTACATGTGGAGGAAGTACATGATTTTCAGGTACAAGGAGAACTAAGACAAAGGAACATGTGCTGGTACCTATCCTCTCAGTGGAGACACAGTAAGTCCCCCCCTCCCACTGTTCTACCATACAGGGGAATTCCCCAACCTAAATATCATGCATGGCTCTGGCAGCCTTCACATTTGGTTAGAGGAAGAGTAGGTAGATCCACAAACATGCAAATCCACTAATTTAAATCCCCTTGTAGCAATTCCCCCAATCTATGAGTTGAAGTGGTGGCTGTGCAGTTGCTCCATGACAATCCACCATAACTGGAAGGGGATGGACTGGAGATTCCTCCCCAAACCCATCTTAGATCTCCTTTGCAAAGCCCACTTACTTGGGATTTGCAACACGGGAATGGGAATGGCAGTATTTGGCCCATGCTAGTTATCTTTAATGTCTCTGGAAGGGGAAAAAAAAAAATCAAGGTAGGACATAATAGGAAGATGAAATAACTCTATCTTCAAATGGCTATTTAATAATAGTGACTATTATTCAATCCAATATAAAAGGTTATGGCTTTATGTGTGATTACAGTGGTAGCTTGCATTAGTCTAGCATACAAGAGTCAGATATACCTTTAGATTTGAACTCCCAATTGGGAACATCACTTTGGCTGGGGCTTTCAAAAAAGCCTAAGGGAGTTAAACATTCCAATCACACTAAAATGTAGTGGAATTTGGGCATCTGGTCTCTTGAAAATCCCAGCCTTATAGCCAAATGTCGAGACGTATGGGAGTTTTTAAATGGACTATCAATTAAGTGTCTGTGCTACTGCCTCTTGTAGACCTATAGAGGCTTCTTTGACTTTTCAAGTTACAAAAGATCAAACAACCCTTAACATCAGATTAAGAATATTTTTCATTTTCAGAAGCTTTTCTAGACTCTGCCTCAGGCACTTAAAATCCAAGCAGCTTTGACACCCCTGCTTTAGTGTACAGAGGTGCATCTTTTATTTGCTACATATTCAGTGTTGTTGGAGCTGTGGTGGTACCAGGGTATTACAGAGACAGGTGGGTGAGGTAATACCTTTTCTTGGATCAACTTCCATTGGTGAGAGAGACACAATCTTACACAGCTGAGAAGTTGTTTCTCTCACCAGCACAAGTTGCTTCAATAAAAGATATTACCTCACCCACCATGTATCTATTATTTGCATCAGAGGGGTAGCTGTGTTAGTCTGGATCTGTAAAAGCAGCAAAGAATCCTGTGGCACCTTATAGACTAACAGACGTTTTGGAGCATGAGCTTTCGTGGGTGAATACCCACTTCGTCAGATGCATGTCTGATGCATGTCTGATGCATATTCACCCACGAAAGCTCATGCTCCAAAACATCTGTTAGTCTATAAGGTGCCACAGGATTCTTTGCTGCTATTATTTGCAGTTATTGCAAGCTTTCAGAAGCTTTTAAGCACTGAAGGCAAACTACTGTATATTAAGAGAGCCATCCTGGGGCATCTGGATATTAACCCCCCTCCCACTAAAAACAACCCCCTTAAAAACAGCCACAGACACCCTCAATCCTTTGGAAGTGGATTAAGAGAGAGGCAGAATGGAGTTTACCCACAAAGCAGGTAGGTTTTAGGACAGAGATGCAATTAAGGAGTCCTCCCACTGATATCCCATGCTGCTTTGCTGGCTAACTGGGTTAGCCTCTCTCTTTACTTGTATATCCTTCTGGGTTGTTAAGGAGAGTTAGCATATGTGAGTTAGCACATGTAACTCCATTTTGTATTCTGGGCCCGCCATTAGCTAGAAGTGAGCACATCACGTACTAGAAAAGGGGGGGCCATCTGGAGGAAAGGAGATAAGGGCAACAGTTAGAGAAAAAACCTAACTGCATGCCTGAGTAGTTGTAACACTAGGCAGCACGGGGAATGTGCCTAGAGGTGATAGGTGGTAGATAAGAAAAAGGCTTGTGTATTGGCTAAAGCTTATGGTGCACAAGGGCAGCATGCTTTGTTAAAAGGTATATAATCTTTGTGTAAACTGAGCTTTAGGTCCCCTCTCTGACTAGCAGGAGGGTACCATGCTCGAGCGTAATAAAACTATTACTTTTGGATACTCTGCAGTCTTGAAATTTGTTCATGTGTCTCAGCCTATACACAAACTGCACGTGATCTATAGGTATAATTCGCAACAGGGTCCTCCGGACAGGATGACACTTCACTGTTTAAATGCTGATGTGCAGCCAGGTGCTGTCCTTTGCAATTCTACCTTGTGGCGAGTTCATACAACTGTGTGATATGACTGCACTGCTGATTATTCAGCAGTCCTAGGGCAGGTCCAGACTAGAGCTTTAAATCGATTTAAACAGCTTTAAATCGATTTAAAGCTGTAACTGTCCACACTACAGAGTACAGTAAATCGATTTTAAGGGTCCCTAAAATCGATTTCTGTACTCCACCTAAATGAGCGGAGTAACCCTAAAATCGATTTTATAAAATCGATTTTATGCTAGTGTGGACGGAAACAGAAGTTAATGGCCTCCGGGAGGTATCCCATAGTGCACCAGTGGCCGCTCTGCACAGGGAAAGGAACTCTACTGCTAGCCAGGTAAACAGGAAAAGCCCCGGGAACTCTGAAATTTCAGTTCCTGTTTGCCCAGCGTGGAGCTCTCAGCAGCAGAGATAACAATGCAATCTCCTGAGAATAGGAAAAGAGCTCCAGCATGGAACACACAGGAGTTATTGGATCTGATTGCAGTATGGGGAGAAGAGTCAGTGCTTTCAGAACTGCGGTCCAGCAGATGAAATGAGAAAACCTTTGAAAAGATTTCTAATGCCATGAGGCAGAGAGGACACAGTAGAGACTCATTGCAGTGCAGGGTGAAAGTGAAGGAGCTCAGACAGGTGTATCAGAAGACCAAAGCAGCAAAGGGCAGGTCAGGATCTGGCCCCAAAACATGCCGCTTCTACGAGGAGCTGAACGCAATATTGGGGAACTGTGCAACGACAACCCCCCCACCTTGTCTATGGATTCAGAGGTGGGGGTAGTGATCTCTGCCACTGCCGAAGATTTAGAGGGCGGCAAAGATCACGATGAGGACCAAGAGGAGGACGAAACAGCAGAGAGCACAGAGCATTCAATTCCCCCTAACAGCCAGGATCTTTTCCTAACCCTTACAGAAGTACCCTGCCAGCCCTCTCAAGCCAGTAGCACAGAAAATGATGCTGTGGAATCATCCTCTGGTGAGTGCACTTTTTTTTTTATTAAAAGCGTAGGCTGAATGAATGCAAGCCTTTTTTAGTGAGTGATTTGCCATGAGTGCTTGCATGCAGTAGCTGGAATTAGAGTTACTGGAACAGTCTGTTAACATGTCTGGGGATGGAGCGAAAATCCTCCAGGGACATCTCTATGAAGCACTCCTGGAGGTACCCCAAAAGCCTCTGCAGAAGGTTTCTGGGCAGGGCGGCCTTATTCCGTCCGCCATGAAATGAAACTTTACCACGCCATGCCTGCAGCACGTAATCAGGAATCATTGCATGACATATCCTAGCAGCAAATGGACCTGGGGACTGCTGGCATTCAAGAAGCATAATTTCTTTTTCTCTGTCTGTTATTCTCAGAAGAGTGATATCGTTCATGGTCACCTGTTAGAAAGTAATGTACTTTTAGTAAGGGAACAGAGATGACCATTCATTCCTTTCTTCTGTGCTGACCCAGTAAATGAAAAAACCTTTCCTAAAACAATGACCCATGTGGTGGTTGTTAGAAAGCTATTCATTCCTACGGGGCAGTGTCCCCTAGCATTTGGCCAGCATGAATCATCGCTATTAATTGCCATGGCAGAGGGGGGATGGGGTTAGGTAGATGGCATTAAAGCTAACTCCAAAGTGCAGCACAGATGATTGTGGGAGGGAACTTGTATTTCCCTGTGCTGCACCTTTTCCATGGCTTAAGAAAAGAAACCAGTGTTGTTCCTTAAAGCACTTTGCCCCAATACTGTTCATGCTACCTGATAATAGCAGGGGGTGCAGGGTACTACAAGCCACTGCACGGTTCACTACCAAATAACTTACCATTGTCTCCGGACACGGTCTGTGTGCTCCCCTGACCTGCGTCTGAGCTGAAATCTCAGTCCTCAGCCACAAGCAATAAGTATTAAAAGAATCCTAAGGCGACCTTGTGGTAAAGTTACATGTTCAAGGTACGGTGAATAGCACAGTTCACTGAGAAAGACTGTATCCATTGTTCTGTGAAATGTGTCTCTTATGATTCTTCTATCACTCTTTCCACCCCCCACACACAGCTGCACATTTCTCCAGCCTCCCTCTCCCTTCTCCTGTCCGACGGGGAGGTCACATAAGAAGGCTAAGAAAAAAGAGGACGCGTGAGGAGATGTTCACAGAAATTATGGCAGTAACCCGTACTGAGAGAGCTCAGCAGGGGGACTGGAAACAATTGGTCGCAAAGTACAGGGAGGCAGCCAGTCAACGCGAAGACAGGAGGGATGCTAAAAAATGATTTCAGGTGGCAGGAAGATCAGCGCTGGCGGGCAGCAATGCTGGATCTTCTTCGTGATCAGACTGACATACTCCGCGATATGCTGGAAGAGCTGCGGGGTCTCAGGTTGCCTCTGCAGCCCATGTATAACCTCCCTCAGTACTCACCCTGTCCCACACCTTCCAGAACCAGGCGTGTAAGAACGCATGGGGGAAGGCTATCTGCACCAGCCAACTACACCCGTGGACAGTCCAATCAGAAGTCTGTCATTACATTGATAACCCCTTAATGTTATGTTTCTTCCCTCCTGTACTCCTCCCAAACCTCTCCCTTGGCACCATTTACTTACTGTACTCTCAGGACATGCTATTCAAAGGCAGTGTGAGGGTGGGTTGTTAAAGAAATAAAGCATGCAGCTTTGGAAAGCTTCAGGGAAGCTAGTTTGCAGCATCAGGAGTTAACACATGGGGAGGTGGGTAATACAGGGGAAATAAACTAAGCAGTCATACCTTACCATGGTCCATGATAAATCTTGTTATGTCTTCTCTGATGCGCCTTCTTCTTACCAACCTCCCTCCCCCTTCCTCCAAACCTCCCTCACTCCCTTCCCCAGAGAACCCCAAGTTATGAAATTTCATGCACAGGATTGTAACAGCAAGCATGATGATTGATTGCTGAAAGGGTCTGATTTTTAATAAAGAACTCAATTTCTTTAACAAATAAGAGTAACTTTATTTTCAATAAGCAAGCAGTTAAGGAAGGGTGCAGGGAAGCTCGTTTGCAGCAGCCAGAGTCAAGACATGGGGAGGTAGGTAATAACAGGGAAATAAACATACCAATCACACCGTTCCCTGGTCCATGAAGCCACTTCTGGGCTCCCTTAACTGACTTTGTCTTTCCTTCCTACATCCCTCCCTAACCCTAGCCATTTACTATTCTCCTCCCAAAAAAACCCTATTAATGTAATTCTATTCCAGGCTTCTAAATGCAAGAGGGAGGGTGCGCTGCTTACAGTGACTGTCTTAATAAAGAATTCAATGTTTTCCACAGACACAGACGGCTATTTTAATTACCGTAAGCAAGCAGTTGTGGAAGGGTGCAGGGAAGGCAGCTTGCAGCAGCAGGACTGAATACATGGGGAGGGTGGTAATCAATGGAAAAGAAACTCAGCATTCAAACTGTACCCTGGCCCATGAGGAAGCTACTTTTCAGGGCTTCTCTGATGCGCACAGCATCCTGGTGTGATCTTCTAATTGCCCTGGTGTCTGGCTGCGCATAATCAGCGGCCAGGTGGTTTGCCTCAGCCTCCCACCCCGCTATAAAGGTCTCCCCCTTACTCTCACAGAGATCGTGGAGCACACAACAAGCAGCAATGACAAAGGGGATATTGGTTTGGCTAAGATCTGAACGAGTAAGAAGCGTTCGCCATCTTCCCTTCAATCTGCCAAATGCACATTCTACCACCATTCTGCACTTGCTCAGCCTGTAATTAAACAACTCCTGAGCACTGTCAAGGCTGCCTGTGTATGGCTTCATTAGCCAGTGCATCAAGGGGTAGGCTGGGTCCCCAAGGATAACTATAGGCATTTCAACATCTCCAACTGTTATTCTCTGGTCAGGGAAGTAGGTCCCTTGCTGCAGCCGTTTAAACAGTGTAGTGCTTCTGAAGACACGTGCGTCATGAACCCTTCCTGGCCATCCCACGTGGATGTTGGTGAAACGTCCCTTGTGATCCACCAGGGCTTGCAGCACCATCGAAAAGTACCCCTTGCGGTTTATGTACTGGGCGCCCTGGTGCTCCGGTGCCAAGATAGGGATATGGGTTCCATCTATGGCCCCCCCCCCCACAGTTAGGGAATCCCATTGCAGCAAAGCCATCCACAATGGCCTGCACGTTTCCCAGAGTCACAACCTTTCGAAGCAGCAGCTTAATGATTGCTTTGGATACTTCCAGCACAGCAGCCCCCACAGTAGATTTTCCCACTCAAAATTGATTACCGACTGACCGGTAGCTGTCTGGCGTTGCAAGCTTCCAGATGGCTATTGCCACTCGCTTTTCCACTGTGAGGGCTGGTCTCATCCTGGTATTATGCCGTTTCAGGACAGGAGAAAGCAAGTCACAAAGTTCAAAGAAAGTGCTCTTACGCATGCGAAAGTTCTGCAGCCACTGCGAATCGTCCCACATCTGCAGGACTATGCGGTCCCACCAGTCAGTGCTTGTTTCCTGTGCCGAAAAGCGGCACGGAATGGGTAGAACCTCCCCCATAACCGTCAGGAGCTCCAAAGTGCAGGGGCCTGGGGTGTCGGAAAACTCGTTCTCCAAGTCCTCATCACTGTCGTCCCCGCAGTCAAGCATTCTCTCTTGCATTTCTGACTCATGGTTCAGCATGGATAGCACGAGAATGCGTGAACTATTTACAGCATTCGCGATCAAGGATAAGAGCAGACCTGGATCCATGCTTGCTGCAAAATGGTGTTCTCACTGCAGCCAGTAAAAACCGCGCGAAGTGACTGTGTTCCGCTGACAGGAAGGGAGGGGGTGAGGCTGTACCCAGAACCACCCACGATGGGGATTTTGGCCCCATCATGCACTGGGGTAGTAACCCATAATTCCAAAGGCCAGGGACCCGTGCAGGAACTGTGGGATAGGTACCCAGAGTGCAACGCTCAGGGAAAAGATGGACGCCAGGGAACATGGACGCTCAACATCGATGTAAGTAGCCCTAGTGTGGACGCGCAAAATCGATTTTATAAAGCCTGCTTTATAAAATCGATTTTAATAACATCGATTTTAACCTGTAGTGTGGACGTGGGCCTAGTCTCATGTTTCAGTGTGGTCCCAAACTGAGACCCTGGACTTAATTACTTTCTGCGGCCTGTATACCATTCAGATGGGACAGGAGTGTAATCATCTGCTTGTAGATCACAAGTAATATAGGGTGGGGGCAACAAATGTGATGTAAGTCAGTGCTGCAGTAAGGCAGGAGGTGCTCCAGCTGGGCTATGAGAAAGTTAAAGAAAATAACAGGACCTCTGGGAGGAGAGGTCACACAGTCTAACTGAGGCAGATGAGGAAGGGCAGGCTGTGACCAGGATAAAGGACCAAAAGAAATTCCACACAACTAGAAGTTTTCAGTTGATACCAGTTCCTCAGTATAGAAACTATGGAAGATCTAGCTGGTTAAAGAGAGTGGAGAGATGTATAACAGTGGTTCTCAAACTAGGGCTGTCGCTTGCTCAGGGAAAGCCCCTGGCGGGTCGGGCCGGTTTCTTTACCTGCTGTGTCTGCAGGTTTGGCTGCTCACGGCTCCCACTGGCTGCGGTTTGCCACTTCAGGCCAATGGGGGCTGCAGGAAGGGCAGCCAGCACATCCCTCGGCCCTCTTTGTTCAGTTTAGCTGAACAAAGATCTTACTCTTTTTATAAAAATTTAACCTGCCATTCTTTCACCTAAAGGCTGAGAAAGCTCACTGGGCACATCCGAGACAGCTACATGAAAACACACACCCCACTCCCCCAAAAATATCCAATACAAATACACACCAAAACACCTCAACAAGAACAAAATCCCATCTAATTTCAGGATCTCACATGCATTATAGAGCTGCAAAAGTTGCACAGATCTATTGTCCTTTTACAGATTTAATAGCAACCAGCAGCACATTCCCAAGAAGTTTTCTTCATTTTAGTGTTTCCGATGTTTGACACACTTGTGTTTGCACAGCTCCTAGCACAAGGGGGCCATGATCTCAGTTGGGCTCTCTATATGCTACTGATAAAAATGAACAGATATACAGGAGTTGGATCTGGCTCTGCCCTCACTCACTTCCAGAGAAAAGCTGCTGAGGTTACTAGAGTGCAAGATCAGTTTCACATTCAGTGTTAGTCACAGATACGATCATGCCATGACGACTCAGGTTTTGACAAGAGAAATAAAATTGCAGTGCCACAGATAATTTGCAAGTGCTGATGGGTTTACATTGGTGCCACCCCACCCTGCTAATATTCACCCTCCGATATTCATTTTCCCCTGGAGTTAAGTGACAATGTTTCCTCCAGTTTTGTATTTTATATTTTGTGTTGTTCACTGAATCATAGCTAGAGTAGGACATCTTGTGCAAGTTTCATGTCAGTGTTACCTGAGTCAGATTATACCCTCAGACATTCTAATTTCAGTGGAATTGCAGTAGTGCTCTGAGCTCTGCTCGACACTAGTTTCTTGCAATGATACTTGTTTGCTGAGAATTCTATTCTCTTTGGTACTGGGCTCATTTAGTTTTAGTTATTTTTCTTCCCCTTCCTAAAAAGGGGAGGGGGAAATTTTGAAGAGGGAAGTTTTCTGAATGTAACCTAAATTCTCCTGCTACTATATCTATAAACAGAACATCTGTGGCTCAGTTGCAATTCCAATACATATTTGAACATAACACACAGGGATAGCTTATTACTATGAACAGCTGCATTTAGTGCTTGCAATATGCTTGTTTCAACATCTCCTTTTTGTCTCACTGCTTGTCGTATTGTACATCTCTGCTTGAAGTAAGCTGTCCCTGTTCCTCCCCCCCCCCCAAACAGAGAGACTGGCAAGAGAAGGGAGGAACTGTTCCACTTGTCAAGCTTCCCTCTAGCCAACAGTTGTATACTAGGATTAGGGTGACCAGACAGACAGCAAGTGTGAAAAATCAGGACAGGGAGTGGGGAGGGGGTGGGTAATAGGAGCCTATATAAGAAAGACCTGAACTCAGGACTGTCCCTATAAAATTGGGACATCTGGTCATCCTAACTAGGATCCTTGCTGGAAACACAGTGTGAGAATGTGTGCAGGTTTTCACCCTGTTTTCATTTATATTGATGAAGGAGTAAATTCTTATACAAAAGGATTAAGCTCTTTATGATCTCTTGGCAATATGGGGTGTATAAGGAACAGTGTTTTTTTAAGGCATAAAATGTTTAGTCAAGGCTTTGGAATCTATACAGAGCGTATACTGGTACAGCTATACATGCGCCTAATGGGTTCACCAGAAAATCCTGTCAGCTAGTGTGATGACTCTGGAGGGTACATGCTCAGCCAGGGGGAAATTAAGGGGAGTAGGGGGAAGGGAGTGACAACAAAACAAACCTCACATGCTTTATCCTGTTTCTCCTTACTGGTTGAACAAGGAATGTGGCCACCATATCATCTTTACTGTAACTCTTCCCCTACGGTCATCGCTAAGATATGGCTAATAATCCCCAATTACCTCATAGATCTTCAGGGTTAGTTTGTACAGACCTCAACCTGTAGAGTGCTATATAGGAATACTATTATTGAATAATAATTTGTGACAAACCCCAAAGACACTACCATAGTACTATTTCATACAGAGGCTGCCATCAATAGCAAGCAATATCCATGCTAGAGTATTTGGTCACCTGGTATCTCAGGCTGCTTCCACCTACCACCACTGTGGCAAGGGAAAAAATGGAGTCAGCAAATTGTTTTAGTCACACTGTGTCTTTAAAGAGAGAAAGAAGAAACAACCACACATGACAGAGCACTTCAGTCAGCAAAGACAGAGGGACATGGAGAAAAGCCACAGCACAGAATACTTGAGTCCTGTCCACAAATGTGTGACAAGCTTCTATTGTGGCTGACTGGCTCAGTTACATTCAGGATAGGTGCTTGATGTTTCCTGGGCGCCTATGTATCACAGCAGATGTCTGAAGCCACTGATAGTGGACAGTGGTCACCTGTCTACCGTGGACTTCAAACAGAGCTTAATGCAGAAAGGTATGGACATTACTTCCTGTTCCTATTCCCGAGACATTCACCCTCCACCCCCAGGTTAACAACTGGGTTTGGTTTCCTCTTGGGCTCTATCCACTTAGCCAAAGGACACATCTTTTTCCAGGACAGGAGTTAATATTGCTAAGCAAATACTTCACAATAACCAGTATTTCAATGAATTTTACATCCTATCAGCTTCCCACGACTTACAGAGTTTTACTGCTTTTTACTCTTATCAGCTGCATTGAATCAGACACAGCTAGAAAAGAGCTACAGATTTGACTGCTTCTTGCTCCTCACTGGGAGAGCGATTTGCTCAGTTCTAGTCAGCTGCAACTCCACGAAGTTTAACTGAGTTGTCAACGTAGGCCTAATCTGGCCTGCCAACCTTTATGATTGGTGATGAACAGGAAAGAAAGGACTCAGCTTGACTCTTAAATCCCAGGTTAAATTTGCAGGGCTGGCAGTCAGAAGAAAAACCATCACCACTTTATTGGTCAATGACAACATCAAAACGGGATCTGTTGAAGTACATATGTATATTAAAAAAAAGCACCATGAGGCTTTGTAACAATTACTTTAAGAGGACAGCTGCACTTAAGAAAGCGGAGACAAAAAAGCATGTTAGAAAACCTTAAACCTCCAAGAGTGAAATCCTGCTTGCTTTACTTGCTTACCTAATTCCACTGAAGTCAAAGGGCCATGCACATTAGTAAGGCAGATGTGTTCATGGACAAATCCTAATATGAGCAAAAGAATGCTGAGACTAAAGACTATAGCTTTTCCAGAGTACATTACACTTTCAGTTTTTGAAGAAAATTTAGAAGGAAGTAATAGTTCTGTAGCTTTCATTAGCAACCACTTTTAATTAGTAAGGATGTAGTACAGTGAAACCAGAAGTAGATAGATGTGAGGTACAGTAGAACTTCAGTGACATGGTAAGAAGGTGATGTAGTAGGGCTGGTAAGAGACTGATCTTTACTCCCTGGCCCCAGTCACAGGTCAGAGTTATAATACTGCAGTCTCATGACAAGGCTCAGTATCCATAGTCTTCACCGACTAGTGTTACAGCCCCTGAAATCTTCCTATAAGATTTTATTAACTTGTTCTGGTCACTGGAAGAATACCTAGTGTGCTTTGTTCAATTATAAAGCATCAATTTACAGCCTCAAGTATTACTATCTGGAAGATGTAGCTTTGTTTAGTACAGATCCAAATTAAACCTTGAAATTCTGGTGTCGGCAGTGTGGAAATGGTGAAGCTTTACAGGGGTTCAAGCCTTGCTAGTGCTGTGTACATAGAACTGATACGAGTTCCACGCTACATTAACACAATGGTTAGTTTGTTATTTTTCACTTAAAGAAACCAGGAAATCCAGAATGAATATTCCCAGTCTTTCAAGTCCAGGTTTCTTTCCCTTCAGCATTACGTTATTGCCTTAAGACAGAATATGTCTTCAAAATGCTGCTCAGCCTACAACCACAGAGATCCTGGCTCATAGAGACTCCAATGATGGTCATGCACAGACTGCGGATTGCACTAGCATTTCACTGCTCATGCTCCAGTTGTGGAGAAAATGAGCTATTTTATGTTAAATACAAGCTCCAAAGGTGACAACCTAAGCAGGGAATCAGGATGCCTCCCCCCTCTCCCATCATGGCCTTTGCTGGAGCACTTCAGATTTCCATCTCTTAGTGTTTAACAGGAAACTTTCATGTTTTTTCCCCAACTTCCTCTGTTGATATGCACACTCACCTATCTATAGGATACATTCTATTTTCTCCTTTGCCTCACCGTCCTGAATGATCCCCCGGATGGGGGAGCACGGGCATTAGGCTTGGAGCTTGTACACCTCTTGTGTTTTGAACCTGGAGGGCCTAAATCAAATCAGCTGCCCTCATTTCCTAAAGCAGATGACAGTCTCGTTCCATTTCACAGAATAACTCCTGTATTTCAACACTGTAGGCTTCTGAATTCCATGTGCTTCAGAAATAAGGGACACCAATTTAAAACGGACCTCAAAGAGGAAATAAGGGAAAGCTATGCAAAGTTGCAAGAGAGGTTATAGATTTTCTGCATACTTGTTAAAAGCATTGAAGTTATTCCCCATATTGTTAAGTTTTCTTTGTTATCTTCCATCTAGAGTAGATTTCTTTGTGATTGTGATAGAATTACTTCAAAGAATCCCCCCCTATTGTTATAGTATGATCCAAAAAGAGCATTAACATCTGCCCTGCAAGATGTCCTGTTCTTTACCTGGGTTTCTTTTGTAGTTTTAAATAGTATAGTTTGTTCATTTTTTGCTAACTGCGTCGTACCACTTGAGGCTGTGCCTTAACCCTAAAATCATTCCTTGCCTCAATTAAAAAAAATAAAATACAAACTTGTGTGTAGAAATATGATGCAACGAGAGGAGCAAGTGGAGGGGGATATATCAAACCTTGTTAACTCCCCCTCGTTTCATGTATGTAACTCGTGGAAAGAGGTTGGAGAAGAAGATCTGCGATTTTTATTTTGTCTGTCTTTAAAACACTTCAAACCTAATACATGAGATATTGAAAAACAGATTCCATGGCTAAATCTAGGCTTCAAAATATTTGACAGTATTTGGGTTAAAAAAAAAAACAAAAAACCCACAACTTTGTAAACATTAGTTTCCTTATGCAGAGACAATCCTAAATAAGTTACATTGCCTCCCCCACCCCCTTACCCTCTTGTATACCAATGTCAGTTTACTCACTCAAAGTTAGTGGTAATAAGCCACAGCTGACAAATGTCCAGGTGCTTTGTTCTGGCATGGTTTAGTCCTTGAGTTCAATAGCTTAAGGCTAGATATTGGCAAAAATACACAGAGAAAGCTGGCAGCAGCATTTGAGTTATCAGTGCTGCTTTTACTGTGGTACTATACAGCAGCCAAGGAGCTCAATAAAATGTAGTAGAGATTAAGGAGAAGGCACAAACCAAAGCAAGTATTTAGGAAAGTAAACTGACATTTCTGTTCATTTAAATGCTCTAAACCAGACCACCTCAAGCTGAACAAACTTCCTTGAGCATCTTGGAGAACAAGGGAAGTTTTACCTTGATGTTGCCATTGACAAACTGTGGGATACTGAAAGAGCCAGTCAGATTCTACAATCACTACTGTCAATTAGTTTGGGTAATGACAGTCCTGATTCTGTGAACACAAACACGCAAGGTACCTCGTACATGTGAATAATCGCATAGTAGTTCTGTGGGACTAAGCACTTGAGTAAAGTTGCACAGGTGCTGGAACTAGGGGAGCTGCTACACCCCCTGGCCTGAAGTGGTTTACATTATATACAGGCTTTACAGTTTGGGTCAATGGCTCTCAGCACCCTTACTATACAAAATTGTTCCAGCAACCCTGAAAGTTAGTGTCATGCATAAATCTGTGCAGGATTGGGCCCTTACATTAGTAAAAATAGGGGATTATAGCAGCTCAAGGTCACACAAGTAGAAAACACACACATCTGTTATTTGAACTCAAGTTTTCACCTTGTATGAATAAAGTCCAAAATCTTACAGAGAAATACAAGCACAGCCCATAAACAGAGCATTAATTGTTCATGTTACACTGCTCTACAGCCAAAATGCTTCTGAAATAAATGTAGTCCAACTCTATTAATTCTGGGTCACTGAGAACGAAAATGATGCTTAAAATTGTTAATTGGCTCTAGTTTTCATGATATGCTACTCGGTCAGTATATACGACCCTTGACTTGGGAATGGCGGAGGATAAGTGAGTTATAAAGGGAAGGGATCTCAATTTAAACCAGAAATGACTAAAATACATCTTTGACTGGATCTATGAATAAATCTTTGACTGGGTTTGGACAGTACTTGCTTTTTAGGCAAGACAATGAATGATGCAATCTGAAGCTGGTATTGCATCATTCATGATATGAATTGCATCATGTTATTCCTAGAAGTCATGGATGATGCAATCATAACGAAGCTTACATCACTCTGCTGAACAAATTGCCCTATATCAGCTCTAGAAATCATACAGTGTTGTGCTCTCTTATTTGTCAGTGTTTGATTTTGCAAAGGGACACATTTCTGTTTAGCCAAAGTGAGCAGAGATGCCTTGTACTTGTGTGAGCAGTGCAGATAACTTCTGCTATGTTTGTGGTGAAGTGACTTTTGCATCACAAAAGCGCAGTATAACCACTATGGTTAAGAAAGCCTATCACCTTTCTTTTGGCTGCAAAATTGGAGATCAGGACAAGAGGTGGGACCCACACATATGCTGCAACACTTGTGCAACAAATCTTCACCAGTAGTTGAACAGGAAAAAGAAATCTATGTGTCTTTTGCAGTGCCAATGATTTGGAGAGAGCCAACAGATCATACCAGCAATTGTTACTTCTGCATGGTGCCTCCAGTTGGGAAAGGTGTGTCAAAGAAGAAAAAGTGGACTGTGCATTATCCAAACATTCCATCAGCTATACGCCCAGTACCCTACTGAGAAGGGCTGCCGGTTCCTGATGCACCAGAATCATTCTCACTTGAGTCAGACGAGGAAGAGGAAGAGGATGAAACTTCTGGTCCTGAACCATCAATGTCACAGGACCCACATTTTCTCCCATCCTCCTCCTCTGAAGCACACCTCCTAACACAAGGTTAACTGAAAGACCTTGTCAGGGATTTGGAACTACCCAAGAGTAAGGCAGAGCTGTTGGGCTCCAGACTACAGCAGTGGAATCTCCTGGCAGGCTATCAGGGCAAATGGAGCCCATCAATGCTTGCAGACTATTGCTGGACAGTGATAAGAGATGCTCCATTTAATGAATACAAGAGAGACAAGCCAAGAAGCACCGAGTAGACCCTGAATAGGACTAAACTATGTACATAATAGTTTTTTTGCCTTTTGTTTCATAATAAATTGTATTTATAGAACCCTTTTGCTGATTTTTAAAGTGTTACATAAACAGGACAGCTGAAATATTATCATGTAAAGCAACCATAAACACATGAAAAGACCTAGGTTTACAATTTATGATTAAAGCTCTACTATCTACACAATATACATATACATAAAATGTAAAAACTTAAATATCTTAGAAACAGTAGCCAGTTTTAATTGTCATATTTGAATTCAGCACATCAAAATACATAATAAATAGCACATTTTATCTCTGAAGCAGACAACTTCTCAAAAATTGCAGACCAGTGTTATTAGTTCTGCTGTAGTGTCAGATTGCCCTCTCCAACAACTAGAGTCACAGAAATAACTTTGCAGTATTGGATATAATTTTAAGTTGCCAACTTATGTACTTTATTTCTGGCATTCAATGGATCCTGCAAGCACAGCCAGTGAGAGTCCCACCTTATCAGATGTTTTAAATGTTTCTTCCCCCCCTTGTACTATTTCTATCAGCCCACCACTGCTACACAGGAGATATCGGTTTCTTGTGTTCTTTGAAGTAGCAGCAAAAATATACTTACTAGCTGCTGCTCAGGGTCCTGTGTAGTCTGACTTGGCCCTCATACCTTTCAGTCTGAACTGAATAACCATGTAATAGTATTGTTGTAACCCTCATCCTCTCTCTCTTTCCCTATTCCCTCCATATAGTTTGTCATCCCCACTCATTGGACTATGAGTGACTTGAAGGATTAGGACCTGCATGTTAGCTGGGCTCTGTGTAGGCACAGAAGTATAATGAATTGCAGGATTAGGCTCTTAGATGGTAAGCTATTATAACTGATTTTGCTCATGTGAGATGATTTACACAGCATCCTTTAGCACTATAAAATAGAATTTCTTCTTAGGGTTTAAGATCTAATATAACAGTGAATCCATGTATACCCCAATTGCTTTAGGACTACCACACTATTGTGTTGCATGAATAACATAAGTAGTTTTGTCACTTGTTACAGCACAGCCAATGCAATTTGCAATGTTCACCTCAAACAGATTCATTGTACTAGGCCACCTTGAGCATCACATAACTGATAGTTATTGTCCATTAACTAGTTACCGGATCATACAAACACAGAAGAGGAAGTGTGATGAATTCATAATCAGAAGACCGAAGTCTGTTTCCAGGTAAGATTGCAGTGAGGCTTTGGCTAAAAGAAACCAAAAAAGCCGCCATCATCCTTCAGGTCATTACTATTTGAACTAAAGAAAAAGAAAAAGTAGGCTACTTATTCTCTCCACAGGGCAAGCCCTTAGAGCGGAACCACCACTGTCACCCACACAAAACACAGAGCCAGTATGTTACAAGAGGACCACCTGACCTTGATAGTTACATCCAATCTTTTAGACTGCCTTAGGATTTCTGAGCTTTAAATTAGTGTTTATGTTCAAAATCTTTTGCCTTTGTCACAGTTTTACTCAGATCCCAAAACAGAAGTGGCAAAAACAGAACTGGCAAGAGACTCAAGTTTAATCACCGATACTGTATGTACTAAATATGGCGTTTCCTTTTTTCCCACTGCATTCCTTCCTATCACCTGTTCTTCATTCCCTTCAGTTATTACTGGCAAAGACAGAGGTTTACTACCAGAGTGAAAAGTTTGCTTTTTCTTTCCAGTGAACTGGCAGTATTCAGTTTAGGGATAAAAGTTCAGTGATCCTTCATCTACATTTTGCTCACCAGTGTCCTAAAAGACAAACCTACCCTCCAAAACCCAACCAACATTCCAAGAGTCTGTCCTGATTTGATGCCTCTTGCCTGCAATTCCATGACATCCCTACATCAGATGATGGCAACATGCAACAGTTTTGTTCCCTGAAATACCCATTGCAAAAGCATTGTTGAAAGGCTCTCTTCTCCATGTAAACCTTGCTATTTATCTCTTCTCCCCTCGTTAAGCATTAGATAACACAACAAAAAGCTAGAGTAGCTGCACTAAAATTTCTCATATTTTCTCCATTCGGAAACCAACCTTGCTGCAATTCTACATTGTAGGAATGCTAATGGCATGGCAGCTCTGAAGTCATTGCCAGCTGTTACACTGCTTCAGAGTCCTCCTCCATCAGCCCTGAACATTCTCTCTATTCCTTGTGATTTGACCTCCCTCTGGGCAGAGAGGGAAGAAACTTTCAGGCTTCCTGAACACTCTCTCCTTTTCCTCCACAGGAAAGAAGTCCCAAAGCAGTTTGTCCTAAATTTCCTTGCATCACCATTACAATATTACTCCTCCTGCCTCTATTCCCCATGTGAATAAGACACTGCTTTCTTTTGTCTGTGACCTTTTCAGGGGACTTCCTCTTTGGCCTTGTCTAAAGTGAGCTAATTTTTGGCCAAAAATTAGCTCACCAAGAGTTGCTATCACTATTCATTATTGGAGCATCTGTTCAGACAAGGTGTTGGTAGCTGCCAGCATCTAAATCATTTTGTGTAAACCTGCTCTGAGCCAGTTTAAGATGACATTAGTCTTGAAATGCTGGTGGCCACATCTATGCTAGCTGTCCCACCATTGCTCTCACAGGTTGAGAAATTCAGGCACAGAGATCCTTCTTAGGCATCCCCTATAGATTTCCTTGCAAAATGAGCAAGGGATGCATATTTTGCTACCTCGATATAAAGTACCACTCTATTCTCTGCACTGACTACCCACCCTATACAATCCTATTGACTTTAAGGAAGTTGTTTAAGGGGCAGTTAGAATTTGGCCTATTGTCTACAGTTGATAGGATGTTCATACTTTGATTTGAAGCAATTGACTTCAAATATCAACCAAGTTTTATGAAAAAAACCCACCAACCAACCAACCCTGGGCTTCAAATTCAAGAAACTTCTCTTCCTTAATCCCAGCTTCAGTACTTAAGTTTTTTTTTAAAAAATAAAATATATAGACAAAAGATCACTTAAAAAACCTTATCAGATATACAACACAGAACCTGCTGAAGCCCACTGACAGAGCCACAAGCTTGTGCTCCTTCACTTCAATTTGAAGAAAGAATTAAAAGTCCACATACATGTCTATTTATAAGATTATGGTGAAGAAACTAACAACCTACTTACAGACCATGATGCCTAGAGCTGCCACATGCAGTGCAGCTGGTGTCAGTCCCAAGACTTTTTTTGTGCTCTTAATCATTATGTGAGAAATTCTGATCTAAATTACACCAGTATAAATTTAGAGTGACACACAGAATGCAAGGGATTTATTCCAGACTACATTGCTTTTAACAAGAGCAGATTTTGGCCTTTTCATCCAGAAAAGCTCCTTTTAAAATGAAATCTCTTCTCATGTGACTGGCAAACTGAACTTTAAATCCACATTTCCTCCTGCATTTCCACAGCACTCAGCATATATATTAAAAAAAAAAACACAACACTTTTTAAAGATACAGAAACTTAAAATAGACTTTTTAATCGAGACACCAGCTTCAGCAGTTGTTATAACAGTGGCCATCAGAAGTCAGTGCTGACAGAGACCTATGGGGTTTCTTTCCATTTTAATCTTGAAAGAAATTTGCAGTAGTGAATCTCTGTGGCAGCCAAGGTTTGCTAAGATTTAGATTACCCATTTCCCTTATCTAATGAATCCAGGCACTGCAAACTTCTTAAAGCTCTAAAATGACAAACATCAAGAGAGTCAATGTGAAATTGAAAGACCACTTCTACTGCAGACTCTGGGACTCTGTGTCAGCGCAGAAAACTGGGAAGTTTCACAGCTGCTGAGTTGTCAAAATTAAGGCTTACAGGTTTGAGATGCAATTTAAAAATAAAAATAAAAAAGACTGGCTCAGGTCTGATGTTAGATGAGTAATCTGCCAGAGAAAACCCACTTACTGCACTAAATATTGAGGGTAATTTAATTAAAAAAAGAAAATAAAAAGCAGTGCATCATGCCTTTGGTCAGATCCTCCTCTGGGGCTTGAAGTCAATAGAGCCATGCTGGTTTATACCAGCTCACAGCCTGGCCACTTTGTGTTTAAGTACTGCTAATTAATGGCAACAGTAGAAATTCCAATACATTTGCATGTCTACAAACATTTAAAAAAACATTTTTAAAGTTAAGTCCAAAACCAGCATTAACAGAGCTATCTAAGGGCTTGTCTACACTTAAAATGCTGCAGCAGCACTGCTGCTCTTCCATTGCTGTAGCACGTCAGTGAAGACACTACCTGCACTGATGGGAGAGGTTTTCCTGTCAATGTAGGTATTCCACCTCCCTAAGAGGCAGTAGTTAGGCTGATGGGAGAATTCTCCCATTACCTAGTGCTGTCTATGCTGGGGGTTAGATTGGTTTAACTGCATTGTTTGGAGGTCTGGATTAATTTTCCTGCCCTCCATTAATCCAAAGACTCTGTATGGTAGTTTTCTGAAAGCTCCATCTTTCCAAGCTTCCTCCCCAGTCCCTCAATATTTCATTGACTAGGGAATACTTTGGTAACAGGATCTTTTGTCTATTACAGCTATCCATACAAAGTGAGAAGTCAGGCTTAAACTTCTCCCAACACTCAAGAAGGAGCTTTGTTTGGTGGTGGTGGGCGAAGAAGATTTAGCTCTTCTTTTAACAAATGGGTTTCCACTGACTTTCATGGGTCACCATACAGATGTAGATATCCACCAACAGGGATCCAGTTGCAGGACTGGGTCCCATTAAGTATTGCTCATAATGGAGCACTGTTATCTCTAGACTAAAACAATTAAGGGCCAGAGCAGGAAGCCTCAGAAGGACTCGAGTTCAATTTGTCTATCAGAACTTAGGCTCATACCTTGTGCTGGCACTGCAGTAAAATATTAAGTAGGGGGGGAAGGAAGGCAGGGAAAATGCACTGACTTGTTAGTTTCCCCAGTCTTTTTAGATTAGATAGTGAACCAAACTCTATTGGCCAAGTGTGAGAGAGATCTGGTAACACTTTTGACAAGAGTAAGGAACAACTGTTAGTATGGCAAATATTTATCTCCTCAGTAAACATAGGTTTAATCTATGTACATACACTTTCATGTGTAAAATATGACAGTATAAATGTGGCTAATCAATCCTAACTCATTGCTCTGTTGAAACAATTTGGAATACCTTGAGTATGGAAGGTGCTGAATAAAACCCAAAATCTGCTGCATGAAAAAGTGCATGCTTTACATTTGAGACAAAGTTCCTTTCCAACATCTATTTTGGAAAGTGTTTGTTCATATCACCATCCCTCAAAACTTCAAGTACTTTGCTGTTACGCAATAGGGCCTTCCTTGTGACCACAGGCAGATATCTTGTGACTAGTCGAGGTTAAATAGCAAGGGCAGGAGGAAGTTTACAGGACACAGAAAAACAAAACAAAACCATAAACCAAACAGGGTTTAATATGCCAGTAAGAGTAGACTTCAGAAAGAGTTATTTCAAGATTGTTGTTAAAAATTATCTATCTTTGGGTGGTGAACTTTTGCAGAGTACAAGCTTTCAAAGCATAGCTAATGCAAACAGACACTTTCATTTACAGCAGTAGAAGGAACAGAAAGTTTCTTTCCCAACATGATAGAGGCAAAAGTTCTCATGGTAAACACTTCATAAAACCCATAAGACACTTGCTTCCATATGGTCAACAGGCAAACAGAAAGTAAAGGGATTTTCTGGCAGTGAAACACAGATAACAGACAACGATCATACTGAGTTTTTGCTATTCATGGAGCATAGATGCTGGATCAAGGGATGTTGGGGGTGCTCCTGCACCCCCTGGCTTCAAATGGTTTCCCTCATATACAAGGTTTACAGTTTGGTTCAATGGTTCAGCACC
The DNA here is from genome assembly GCF_025201925.1 of Gopherus flavomarginatus. Taxonomy (NCBI): domain Eukaryota; kingdom Metazoa; phylum Chordata; order Testudines; family Testudinidae; genus Gopherus; species Gopherus flavomarginatus. Next base: position 26,698,053 of record NC_066626.1, read on the forward strand.
CCCACTGTACAAATTGTTCCAGTACCAGTCATGGAGGAACAAAGAATGATCCTGTTCCTGCTTCCAGCAAGAGTGTCCTAAGTCTTTCATGATTGTTATGACAGAGCTAATAGTTTGTTGATGTACATAAAATGAATACACTACTGGACTGTTATTTCTCTTAAGTCTCCAAAAGAATCTCAGAAGTGTTGATAAAAACAAACATACACATGCCCTCGCAAGCATTCTAGCATGATTTTTACTCTGTACAATAATTTAGTTTACTATGAACCACCTTTGTAAAAGAGGAAAATTGAACTATAGAAAGATACATAAAATAGAAAAGAAAAAGAGGACTCCTTATGTGTTCCTTACAAATAAAATACATGTTCAATAAGTGACCTTTCGAGCAATTAAGAACAAAAACATCTGATCATGATTCAGAAAACAAAATCTCTCAAATACACAGAGAGAGGTCCTAAACCTGCAATCACAACCAAGTATAATTCTCACTCATATGTTAACTAGTGAGTGTTCGCATGATTGGACCCTAAGAAAAGAACACAGCCAGTGAGCTAAATGAAATACAGAGGATTCTTGCAAATAGAGTTAAAGCTGGTATAGTAAAATAGTGTATTTTGTTGCAATACATGCTCTAATGCATTGCTGGAACCATACAATCAGAGTTTAGCCACTTTTTTGGGCACTATTCAAGAAATAAAGGAATGTAAATTATACTTACCTGGATGTCTGTATGCTGGGTGCTAGTTCTTACAGGTCCCGCCTCTTCTCCTCTTGCTTTCCAGTCCCCTCTTTTCCCAGTGCTTACATAAAGGAAGTGGTGCTACTACTTCACTTAGAATAAAGTTAAAAATCTTCTAGCAAGGGCAGGGAACTCCTTTTATGTCTCAAATTATATAGTTTTAAACTATTATAAAATAGGTTAAAAGGTAAAGCAAAGACTCTACACTTTTTAGAAGCCCTATAGCACCTGAGCTGCTAAACCACAGGAGCTGGTCAGGCCTATACAGGTTTTGTTAATTAGTAGAGAAAGCCTTGCTAGGTACTAGCCTTAAAGATAGATGCCTTTAGAACACCAGCTTTCAAAAACCAGCAAAAATATACTGTCATGTTCCATGGAGTATTTCTACACTCAAAGATGATAAAATATTTCATTTAAATCAACAGTACTGTTCATCTTGCTAGCTAAGGATCATGAAATAACTGCTCCACTTACAAAAGCCATTGAACTACCTCTGGCTAATGAAAGTGCCTAACCAATTCCTATACCTTCATGTGGTCTTGCTTTAAAGATCTTTACAAAAAGTACTGCTGTCCTTTAAGTGTGTTACCAGCTTGTATATGAAAAGCAGTGTATGCATTTCTTGCAGAAATTAATTATCTTTGTGAAAAAGACATACTTTTCACAATCTTAGTTTTGAACAGAATATTGGGAGTCTTCAAGGGATACCATGAACTTAAGAATCATACACTGAAAATAAACATACTTCCTAGTATATAGTAGTCTATATGTCCATTAATGGCACACGAGAATACCACCAGCATTTATATAGCGCAGTGTTTCTCAAACTGGGGCCTCCACTTGTGTAGGCAAAGCCTCTGGTGGGCCAGGCTGGTTTGTTTACCTGCCCCATCCTCAGGTCCGGCTGATCGCAGCTCCCACCGGCCACGGTTCACTGCTCCAGCCCAATGGGAGCTACCCGAAGTGGCAGCCAGTACATCTCTCAGCCCACGCCACTTCCAACAGCTCCCATTGGCCTGGAGCGGTGAACCATGGCCAGTGGGAGCCACGATCGGCTGGACCTGCTGACGCGGCAGGTAAACAAACTGCTCTGACCCGCCAGAGGCTTTCCTTACACAAGTGGCTGCCCCAGTTTGAGAAACACTGGCATGGAGTAACTTACAGGATTGAGGCTTTAGATATTTGCCTCTTCAAAAGGTTTTTCAATGTTGGCAAAGGTATGGTAAACTTGTAGGGCTCCATGTTTCCTACAACAGAGCTGGCCGGGGGTGCCTATCTAGCCCCAACCCGCTATGTATTTGAAATGAATGAGTGCCATTTTCAGTGTCTGGCTAAAGGAGTTCTGCATCTGGTCTCCTTGCTGGAGAGACTCTGCTTGGTTCTTTCCCCCTGGACCTCACAGCCCAATGGATTTCTCACATTCAAATGATTTTGAAGTGGCTGCATCATTTCTATCTTGATCTCAGGTCTCTTTCAGGTCATTCCTTCTAGGCCTTAACTCTAGAGTGCAAGCTTCAAAGAGACTCAGCAACAGATTGTGACACAAAGGGCCAGGGAAGAATTCCACAGGTGCAGGCAGTGTTTCAGTCTGCTGTAAGAGACCTGATACTGAGCCCTCTCCCAAGAACCTGGTGCAGAGGGCATGCTGGGGGTAGAAGAAGGATAGTCTACATAGTATTTGATTTTACTGTGATTCTAATTTGCTTGGGGCTGTATCTGACAGCCTTCAGGAAGCTGCTATAAACTAGAGCATCCCTGGGCTTGCTCTAATTTGTGTTGGTGGCAATTTTGGTCCCTGGAGTAACCCAGAATCCTGATGGAGCAAAAGTGACATAAAGGCAACTTTGCCTTCCCCACTATCTGGGCTGCATCTTCTAAGCTGCCCCTCTAGGAGGCACAACTCAGAACATCAATCTGAGGTTGTAGGGAAGTTTAGAACCTCTGATATTGGAGTGAGCTCAAACTTTCCAAGATATACTTCCACAATTCTTTGTAGGGTGGTTTGCTCTACAGACCGATTCACAGAGAAAGTATCTCCATACATTTTGGGTCCGATTCTAATCTCACAACATTTTTACCCTGCGCCAACTAGTTTCTTTGTGCCTCAGGTGAGATTTACCTATACAGTGGGCAGGGGGTGTTCATACTACTATTGTCTTTTCTTGGTGTTTTCAATCAGGGGCAGTTCTGGGAATGGTGCCCCACCAGAGGAGGGTGCTGAGGAGAGACATTGAATCAACATAGCCTTCCTCCCTGCTGCTGCCCACTCTTTGGGCTGATCTGGGTCCTACAACCATTGCTGTTCAGAGGACTTTCCACCACTACAATCTCTATCTATTGCCAACATTCCATGCCAGCGTTTACATTAGTGGTAACAGCATGAGCCTGGCCCAGTGAACACAAACAGACCACCACTAGCATCTTAAACTAAGTAAATGACAGATAAAGCAAGCCTCCTCCTCACAACACATTCATCCTAGTCCTTCAAAATTCTGACAGTTCAGAGAATTAAAAGCAGCAGAACCTGATACAGGAGATATGGAATATTAAATCATTGCTATTAGGAGATTTTTTCTGATGTCAGTACTTACTGTAAATATTATGAACTTTGTTCAGGAAAATCCTACATACTACCTGCACTGGACTGACTGGGATAGCATCATCTTGTTTCTTCGCAGGAGAGTTCTGATTTTTCAAAAGACTCAATTCCTGATTTAAAAGACACTTGAAAATTTACCCCTGCAAGCAACATGAAAATATTATACCATCTTTTTCAGGTAATTTTTTTTGAGGTGGTGAAGACTAGGAGATTTCTCCTCAACTTCCAATATCACCCCACAAAATAATGTCAGGTTGCCATACATTTCTGAAAAGTTCTAATGCAGAGAAGCAATTATGGAAAATAAGATTCCTGGTAAAGTGACTTTGATGTTATCATTAGAATAAGAAATTGCACCAGTGGTATTGATAAGAGTAAATAAGTACATAAAATATAGAGATGCTGAGTAAGGCAAGAAATTGTTTCTAATATGACAAATGCATTTAAATGCTTATACCACCAAAATGGATGCATTTAAATTGCTGTTTAGGTGCCCTGGTACATTGCTATTTACAGCATATTACTTCCAATGCAGTGTGCATTTAATTATGGCTAGGTCAGTAATTGTGCTAATGAACAAGGTACAGCCCTCAACCATCACTCCAAAATGTCTAACTGTTCATTTACAAGATAAAATGCCTTCCTCTTTGTCATTTCATAGGGGCACGTGAAGAAGAGTGCTGATCTTGTGAAGACTCAAATGAAAAGTTAGATACCATGGAAGTTTAAACTAAAGATGGGATAGTCTCACATGTACTATAAAAATCTGTGATTGCCATGAAATAAGACTCTTCTTAAAAACCAGTAAAGTATGTGGTTATTATTAATACAAAAGTTACAGAAGAATATTTGTAATTAATTATGTTGTAGTTGTAAATAATTACTAGTGTTTCAGTAAATTCTAGCCTTTAAAATTTACTTAAAAATAATTTTGACTAGATACTTTCTTATTTTCCTTGAATGTTTTTACTTGTAAGTAAAAACAGGGTAATTATGCTGCTGGTACTACCCTAAGGTGCCAAATCTGTAACTAATTTTTTAAACTTCCTACAGAAGCGGCAAGCAAGCTGATTGGGACCCTACCACCTTCTGACTGTGGTTCAGCTGCATATAGAAAGAATTGCCTTAATGCCCCAGCCTTACTGAATAGGATAATAGCCTCTTGAGATTTTAATAGAAGACTTCACACCATTTTGTAAAGCAATCTAGACCTTAGCACTTCTCCTTTAAATCAGCTAGCCCACAGTGTGGGTGAAGAGTACATAAACCAGTGCATCTTCACCAGCTCCAGGCAGTTTGGTAGACTATCATTAACATACTAATAATTATAAAAGGGACAGAGCAGTATATAGTTTATCATTACTTACAACTGAAGTCTTTAGTCTCATTGTCCTCTTACCTTTACAACAAGAGCACAGTTTTCTGCGGAGGCAGGCCCCAGCCTGTGCCCAACTCTTCTCAAACTCAGCACCTTTTCCACAGCAGGTGTTTGTCTCTTCTCCTGCCCCTTTCTGGAGTAATTTCTTTTCCCTCCCCCAAGCACTACTTCAGCCTGCTAGAATGCTACCTTATCCTCTCTTTCCCATAGAATGAGCTGGGTCTGGTTTATATAGGCCCAAGCCCCTCCCACTCCTACCAGCCTCTGAGGCTATCTTTGAAAAAAATTCTCACCTCATTTCATGTTAAAGACCTTTGCAAATGTTATTTTTCTCACTGGACACCAGTGTTAAGTGGTAATTTATGTATACAGTTATGACAGTATGACTCAGAGGCTTTGTCTGTAAAATTTTTAATAACAAAAAATATTCCCTTAATAATTTGTACTTTACAAGTTCATTTGTGGAGGTACTATAATTATAGTTGTACATGCATTAAATTAATACCTTTCAACTCACACGCTTCACCAGGGAGATTAAAGGTATTTTTTCTGCACTGAGCATAGTATGACCTCAGTTCCTGCTCCTCCCTCCTACAAGTTAATCATCCCTAATTTTTAGGCTTTTGGCATTTTACCCATCTTAAAATGTTTTGCTGACAGAATTTTTCCCCACCAGTGCTGAATATTGTATTAAGCCACAGTCTTGCAATCTGCAGATGGCGGCTCCTGTGTGGAGCCTCATTGACTTCCCTGATCTGGCTCTTCATATCAATTCCCTGAGTGCAGGGTTTGCCTGTATGGATTAGATTGCCCAGTCAAGGCCTAAATATAATCTCAATTTTGTAATTTTTTCAATATCTCAGTTTAAAACAACACAGTCACATCCTTTATAAATTTTACAGTTTTGTTCAAGGCCTAGTCTTTCTGAGAACCCAGATGAGAGCATCCAACAGCAGCTTGTAGTAGCCAGTCCTTGTTAGAAGCTTGAAAGAAAGCTCTTTCCCTATATGTTTTGTCATTTTTCTATTTGCTTTTACCGCTTCTGTTCCTTATGGAGCAGCAGCCGGCATGGTTTTAGAGCTGCTTGAAAAATGACATTGTCACAAGAAATTCATTTCCTTTGGTTGAAGTTAGAAAATTTGATGAAAAAATGTTTTCAGAATCCCAAATTTTAACATGTTTGGCCCAGGTCTAATAGCTTTGGTGCATTGATTTCCTTGGTATCATGCATATCATCAATAGCTGAAGGACAGTTCTGGTTGGGAATAGATTTTGTACTCCTGTTGGGTGGATCATTATAAGAGAATAAATATTTCAAGGGCATGGACTATTTTGTTTTTTAATATTATTTCCTAGTGAAGATGGGGAAAGACATTTCCCCGACAGATTATAGAGCTTTTAAGGGTACTCAAATTTAGGAGCATGGAGTACATATGACATGACCATTTTGGTCCCAATGAAATCTCACAAATTTAAGACATGATTCAAACTCCATTAAAGTTAACAGAAATACTTCTGTTGAGTCAGTGAGCTTTGGATCAATTCCTTAAAGAAGATTCCACATTCAGAACTTTTCCTAACTAAAAATTATTGTTACTTATATGGGATTTCAACAGGTATTGTAAGCCCCTGGGGATTTTTCATATCTGCCAGTTTGAAATGCTTGCGATTATTTCCCATGTTGGGACTTGCCTCCATTGCCATAGCCAAAAATATCTGATGAGAGCCTATTTAACATGCTTACTCTATTCAGAAACTAACATAATAAGTCTGAGAAATACACAGATTGTAATTAACATCATGTTTGCTGACAAAGGATGATGTGTCTCTTGCCAGTAAGTGGAGTCTTTATTTTTTTTTTAATACAAGGGGGACTGCCATGGAAGGACTTTTTGATGCTTAGATGTGAAATGTTCCTGAGCAATTTATCTAACTTCTAGAAAGTGTCTAATTTATAAGATTGAAGAAACATAACTTGGACTTAGATACCAACCTTCAAACCCAACTCTCAGCAGCAAGAATAAGATGTACTGTTTTTTACATTTTAGAGGTCATATGTTGTGTGCCGTTGCTTCCATTGCAGAGTAATGTGATGCAACACAAGACAGCTGCTAAAGTTTAGTTATCCCTTAAGTATCTACTGTATCCACTAGGCTGTGAAAACTGCACATAGCCGACTATATGAATTACTTTGGAAGAATTTAGCATGTGTGTGGGGTTTTAGTTCTCCAAAAAGCTCTGTCTATTCCACATTAGAAAGACATTTTCCATAAGGCTTATTGGGAATTTAGGAGCGTAAAATGATACTCAGCAGTGATATTCACTGTAGCTTATTGAATAGTTTTTACAGTTCAGAGACATAATTTTCACAGCCTTGTCAATTCCAGTCTGTACACACTGATTATTTGCCTGGAAGTTTGACTCTACTCCAAAATTTATTCTTCTTTGTTCTCCATTTTGATGATAAAAGGTCGGATGCAAAAGTAGGAATTTGCTAATACAGTGGGAATGTCCTTCAGTGCAGCTCAGAGACAAAACCCTATTCGAGAAATAATGTTCACATAGTCATCTTATCCTTGCCACAGATGTTTTATATAGGATTCTCGGTACACATTCTGTGCATAGCGCATAACCAGCTACAAATGGCTGCCCAGAAGATTGGTATGGCATTGAAGATCTTGCAGAATAACCCAGAAGAATTTCATGGCAGACACAGGCAGCTCCTTTTGTTTTCAGTGTGTTTACTTAGCGGCTCATGAGCAAAAGAGTGGCCTCGCACAATGGGACCCTGATCCATGACTCGGGATCCTAGGCATTACAGTAATACAAACAACAACATATGGAATTAGTACTGTGGTCACAAACGGTACATTTCCACAGCATTTTGGAGCCTCTCAGCCCGGGTTAACAGACTTGGGCTAATAATGCTCATGCAAATAATAGCACATTCAAAATAACTATGTAAGCAGTTCTTTGAAGGTCTGGCTTAGGCTACAGCTCAGGCCCCAAAGCCCACTCCCCCCCTACTCTTCATTCCTGAACTCCAGCCAGAGCTGCAACTTCAAAGTGCTGTCTACCCCGCTATTTTTAAAGCCCACTGTCCTGAGTCTGTCAACCCATGCTAGGAGGCTTGCTTCTGCAGGCTCCAAAAAGCAGTGTAGACATACCCAAAGATTTGAAAACATTTTTCTTTTAATAGCAAGAAAACAACCAAACAGAGCAAATATAAAAGTAGAAGGGCACAAATCACTCATAGCCAAGGAAAGACAGGAAAGGCCTGATCCATTTCTCACTAAAGTCAATAGAAAAGCTCCCATTGACTTCAGTTGGAGTTGTATCAGGCTGTAAAAGAAACTGCATTCTAAGGTTACACAAGGAAAGAACTGTGAGCAAGTCACTCTGTGGAGGGGGGATCTAATATAAACTCAATATATCACCCATTGGAGACAATAGTGTTTGTTCCTTTATCTCCAAAGGCCTGATCTTGGGCACAAAACTTTTATTGGCTTCAAAGGGTGCAGGATCAGGCCCCAAGACAGCAGAGACTTTAATTTGTCAGGTCCACTCCCTAGCTCCACCTGCCAGAAGAGGACTATTCAGTAGAGGCTGCATAGTTGTTCTGTTGTCACTTTGTGACCTATGGGGAGCATTCTTTTCTCCCATCCCTATCATCCCCAGTGGAGCGTCCCACTTATAGCCTGCTTCTTCAGGTTGTGCACAGCATCCAGAATTTGTTCTTAAGTAGTTACTCAATTTTGCTTTTGAAATTAGTTTCCAAGCCTCTTTTTTCTAAATACACATTCCATACCTCCTCTCCTTGACTCTGCTTCTCTTGCCATCCCTTTATTTTATGTCTTCTTTATGTAAACGTGACATCTGAAGTTCATCCTTCTTTAATAACTAGTGAAGTTCTCTGGTTAATGAAGGTCGTGGCCAAGGTTCCAGGATTAGGGGTTATATAAAGCCATTGTACCAAGTTCCCGTAAATCATTCCCGTAAATCACCCAGGAGATTTCTTTTCTAGTGTTTGTCACGCTAACATGATTTAATTTCAGGAAGAAAGGCAAACGTTATTAAGACTCAATGAAGCAAATGGAGGATGGGATCATTTAACATGACGCTGATAAAGCTGGCAGCCTGTTACATGAAATTTCTTGTCTGAGTTATGCTAATGTCTAACTTTTTTAATATTTCTAACATTTTCTTTGAAGTGTAAAAATTATTTTTTGTGTTTTGTTACTAATGTAATAAGTTTACAAATGATAGAATGGGGGTGGGGGAGTTCCAAACTTCTTACCCAAGACTTTGAAAATACACTCATAATGGGACTAAAACTTTGTGTATAATCATTTGTATAATCTGATTATAAACTAATAACTCTCAATCATAGCAGCACATTTAGAGTTATGTCCCCGAATCAGTTACTGGTTATTAAGTAGAATAAGAAAAAAATCAGTTATCCTGCAATAACAGAATGGGACTGAGCTAATTTGTGAAAGACCAGTGTTAGAAAAACTAATACTTCTGTCTCCAGCAAATTCAAAACCATGGGCAGAGAATTTGGTAACATTGTACCTCTATCCCAATAACTCATCAGTCTAACTCACAAGGCTTGATCCAAAGCCCACTGAAGTCAATGAAAATGTTTCCCTTAACTTCAGTGGATCTTGGATTAGACCCTAACAGATGTGCCGTCACAGATCTTGGGACAAAGTTTTATAACATTACTGTAGACTGGGAGGGTGTCCCTTTTTAATTCATATATTTCTTTATTAATCATTTGCATAATGGGCAACAATCAGCATCCCAATGGTTCCAATATGACAATAATCGATCACAAAACTAGGGATTCACAACACTTAAAAAATTAAAAGCCTTCCCTAGTTGTAAATATCTCCATTAGGCTGTAAGTAGAGGGAAAATAAAAAAAAACACAAGGTTCTTCCTTAACTATTTCTAAAAGGAAAACAAACACATCAGACATTTTCTAACTCATAGGTCAATTGTTTAAACACACTTTAGAACATGAGTCTGATACAGGTGTATTACAGAGACCTGATTCAACATAGCAGCAGCCAGTTGAACTATATGAACTAAACGTTAACACATTTTCAAAAAGACAAAAATATCTTTAGCCCACAATCATTTAAAATGTAAAAGAAAAAAAGGCAGAACACTCAGAATCCAAGAGCAATGAACTCTGTTCATTTCAAGACTTGCCTGTCCTGAAAAGCTGCAGACCTAGAAAAATTGGCCCAGCTCCTTAGTGGGCATTAATCAGTGTAGTTCCATTGAAGTAATGGGAGCTGTGCTTACCGACACCAGATCAGGCTCTCTCTCAGAGGATATACTTCTGTTTTTGCTTCTCCCATGCAACTGCAATTGATTCCAGCAGGAATTCTGCTTCCATATTTAAGAGTCTGATTGTTCAGAGATGCTTCACATAGCTGGGCGAATAGCTGATTTTTTGATTTGGTGGCAGTTCAGGAAACCTGAAATGAAAATTGGTTTGAATCAAACCAAATCTGACATTTTTTTGAATTTTTGGTGAATTGAAAAAGTCAATTTCTGGTCTGTTCTAGAGCAGGGATGTGAACCTGGCTCTTCAGCAACCCAGGAGAATGCCCTAACCACTGGGCTTAAAGTCATAAAGGGGTAGGGCTACGGGGTGGGTGGGCAGTAGAAATAGCACCATCAGCCTCCTCCTCTGCCTATGGTCATTTTGGGAAACTATTCACACCAAATTTGCGAATGATTTTGGATCCAAAAGTGTATTTTTCATTGAATAAACCATTCATCTGACACACTTCTCCCAACTCTAATGCTAAGCACTCACAACTGCCATTTAAGGCACTGGGAGTTGTGGGTGCTCAGAAAAATCAGTTCCCCACCTGATACAGAAGTGCTCGAGGATATCTGTAGATGTGTAAATAGGTAACGGATAAAGTGCCAGCAGATGGTACTCAAGCATTTGCAGCATGATTCCTTGTTTTTATTGGATCAGTACAACTTTTTGCTGTGCACTGCAACTAGCTTATTGCATGAAGCTCTTTGTATGCAGTGCTTACCACCACCATTTCTAAATTGTCCTCTAAAACTGACTCCAAGAGTTGGTCTATTTTATCCTTTGTAGAAGTGGATGAGAAGTCAACTTGCATCAGATTTGACTTCATTCTAATAAATGCTGCTAACTGGTCTGAATCAAAATTGATGTAAGTATGTTCTTGAAATATCGCCCTATTCCTTCAGGGGAATACTGGAGACAATTCACCCTTTACATTCAGTGATTCCTGCTTTATAAGCAGAAACTAACACTGTCAAGTCTAAGCTGGGCTGAAACATCAAGGAACAAAGAAACTTCTCACAATAACAAAAAAGCTCTTTTTGCTTTTGTGAAATATTTTACCCAAGGTCAGAGTCATCACCAGGGGTACAGAGAGAGATGCAATTTTCACCCCACAGCCAACCAGTGCAGCTCCAATAATGCAATGCCATAGCCGGGGAAGGGGTCTGACTAAGGTGGTAGGGGATGTGTAGATGCACTGAGCAGCTTCTAACTCCTGAAGAAGAGTAGTGGTGGAAACAAGGCCTGCCCTTACCTGTGGATGAATTCCTCCTGGAGCACAGAAAGAAAAGGTGGGTGAGGTAATATCTTTTATTGGACCAACTTCTGTTGGTGAGAGAGACAAGCTTTCAATCCAGAAATCCCAGGGTGCAGTGAGCCAGTTTGGTAATTTGCACCTCCTTACAGCAATGAGGGATGAATCTGTCATAGAAATAACTCTCTAACCCATCCTCATAATGCTCTTTCCTTTCACTCACAGCTGAGGCTACTCACTGTTAAACACACACCCGCAGACTTTCACCAGAGTCCAAAGATTTCCTTTTGTGAATCTCGGGACTTCAGCCAAACACATTAAAAACTATTGTCTGGGATTCCTCATCAATGGGTTCAGGAAATCAAAAAAATCCCAGGCTGTATATTAATGAATCTGAATGCAGTTCATTTAAAAAACAGAGAGATTTCACTAAATTGTGATACAGCATTCGTAGGTGTGACTATGGTGCCGATCCTGCATGCCTTAAATCAAGAAGGCATTAAGGCCAAGTGGAGTTGCACCACAGGGATGAATTTGGACCACTAACTTTAACATGATTCGTCATTTAAATAAGATGAGCTTAGTTTGCCCTCTGTGTTTGTAATTGTTGAGATTAATGATTGTGGCTCATCACTTTCCACAGTACTATGCCAGTCTGTGCTCTTTTATCTCAATTACTTTCTGTATGTGTCTTATATTTCTCTATTTAATGCCAGTAATTGTAACTGTGTAGTAATAAAGTTGACTTACTGAATATTATATGATGGGTGATTTTACATTGTTCTGAGTGCTGTATTTGTATTATAATTATTAGTGTCTTCATCAACGTGATCCATTGAAGTAATAAGGTTTTAAGAGAACTGCTGCAGCTCACTGATTTCTCCCTGTAACTATGAAAGTTTTCTTGCACTGGTAGGTGTATTTACCTTCATTTTTGATGACATTTTCAGAATAAAGGACTGCTGCTTTAGTCCTGTATTAATATTATTTAATATATATTTATTTTAAAATCCGTGTTAGGGAACATTACAGTTGCAAATGAAGCATAGGAAATGCCAAAGTTAAGGTTTCTCAGGCAGCCCTAACTCTGTCCCCTTGTACATACGTGTTGTGATATTCAATCACATGCTGTTATTTCCATAAGATCTGTGCCTTATTCAGAGTGAAATTCACCCCACTATAGAGGGCCAACATATTATGCACTGATTTAGGCTCATCTACATCTTATTTTGAGGTCTTATATGTATCTTACATGGTGCGTCGGCAACGTGCTGCTTCTCTGCATTAGGGTTAATTTACTCAATGAATAGGTTGGACAATGCATAGTGAATGGGACAGCTGTTCAATCCTTATTTTATTCTTTCCCACAAGTGGACCTAGGACTCATTCACAATGCACCACTGTCAGTCCTCTGGGGGCCTGAGTCTGCTCTCAATTACACTGTATGAAAGTGGGTTTAGACAGTGGTAATTGCAAACTACATTTACACCAAAATAAGGCATATAGCTCTTCAGTGCCTGGTAACTAGGGGCTCCTGAGAAACACATCGAGCCCATCAGTGGGCTCTGAGAGCCCAATATACACATTATTTTAGGGAAAAAATAGATTTACAATCCACAATAAATTTCATTATAATATGAAGAATTAAGTGTATAATTTTAAAAAATCACTAAGAAAACACTAACCAAACTTTTGAACAAATTGTGTGTTGTGCAAAAAAGAATCAACCTCACAAAAAGAACTTGCTGAAGTCACAAAGCTACTCCACGGTGAGCAATGTCACCTTATTTGGCAGCCAATGGAGCATCTCATCCTCTTTGAAAGAGTTCAAGGTTTCCCTTTTGTGGGATGGGGTCACTGATGACTACTTTGCTCTCCAAACAATTAAGTGGGGCAGGGGAGCTTGCTCAGTCTTTCTTTGATACCTTTGAACAAACTTTGCTTGTGCCTGCAAATTGTGGACTGTGGGTGGAGTACAATGCAATACAATCCTGCAGCTCCTGATGCTATGTGTCCTAGCCATTTGTGGTGGTGTTGGGGCACATTCTCTTCTTCTTCCCAAGGTGATCCTCAAGCTCTGAGTATCTTTTGCATTGAGAGGTTTGTGGTAAACTCCCTACCCACAGGTTTAAATGTGGGTATTCCTCATGCCACCACAATCAATGTTTTTCCAGTAGGAGTGGAGGGGGAATCACAGGTGTAGTCTGAGAGTCCAGAGTGTCATAAAAAACACAAATCTAGTTTCCAGTGTCTTTGACCTGCATCTCAGATACTGGGTCCCAGCAACTGCCTATCATCAAAACAGTGATACAACCATCTGGTGAATAAGGCCATTATAAGCATGTTAAATATCCATGACCACTGAAAGTCAAATATGACACGAGTGCATTACCAGAAGAATGAAGAGCAGACTGCCAAGAACTCCCCCAGTTTCCATGGGGATTTTTAAACATTAGTGCAGTAGTCTACTGTGTCCTGGCATCTTTAGGGATGGTAGTAAGTCTCATGATGTTTGTGTCACTTCAAGCAGTTTTGAGGTGGCATGGAATTGTGATGTTCTTATATATCCAGTGTAACCCTTCTGCCCCTCTAGTTGGCAGCAACAAGGGCCGGGTTCAGTATCCAGGGGTTCCGTTTCAGTAACACAATGCATAACCGGCTCGAGCCCCCACCCAGTGACCTGGGACACTCACATACCACACCCCCCTGGGCGCCTCTAAGAGGCAATACTTCCCCTCTCGCAAGCACGGAGTCTGAGTGTAGCAAAATCTTTTTTAATAAAGGAAGGAATCAATGCGGCATCCCATTGGAGAAACACCACAAACAGGGTTATAACACAAACCATAAACAAAAACCCACCTCCAAGTACGTTTGGCACTGTCCTTTTTCCGCTTAGGGTTTTAAGTCCAATCACCCCAAAGTCCAACAACCCAAAAGTCTCTGGTCAATGCCACCCCAGAGTTCGAGAGTCTATCTGTAGAGGTCCCTCCCCCCAGCCTGGGTAGAAAGGGGCACCTTACGTGGTCCAGGGCCAACTGCCCTGCCTCTCCGTGGGTTCTGCTTCCGCCTTCTCCACGAACTGCTCCGCTCCACTCTGCTCCTCCAGCCGTCCTCAGGAACTGCTCCGCTCCACCAGCTGCTCTGCTCCATGAGCTGCTCTGCAAAACTGCTCGGCTCCGCTCACTCTGTGGGCCGCTCCACCCGTCCCGCAGCTACTCCGCTCTGCCAGCCGCTCTGCTGCCACCAGCTGTCCCGTGATCCGCTCCAGCCGTCCCCGCAACTGCTCCACTCCGCCAGCTGCTCTGTTCCACAGCATATCTTCAGGCTCCCCCACTAGTTAGCACAGTACTCAGTGCTCTCAGCTCAGTCATTTCAGCTTTTTTGTGATTTCAACTCTTAGTGATCTCAGCTCTTAGTGGGGGAGCCCCAGTGCTAGTGCACCATTAGCCCAAAGTGAGTTCAGCTCAGTCACCTGTATTTAGATTCTTGAGGGAATAAAAAAATCAACTCTGGCATTCCACAGTGGAGAGAGGAGGGGGTGCAACTGGTGCTTCTGGCTCCACAAGGAGACTGCACCACCAGGCACAGATACCTATCCCCAGCCTCTCTACTTCACTGGGTTTTGGTACCCATGACCCTTGTCTAGCAAGTACCACCCAACTGAGGGTGAATCATTTGTCACCAAGCAGTCCCACCGCTCAGCAATCTGGGATAGGGTAGGCGTGTCTATGCAAATAAACTCTCTGACATTCTTTCCACCTGATGTCAGGGTAGAGCTTATCCTGACTCTGCTTACACCAGTAATCACATCATAGTTTGAGAGAGGCATTACTGAGTGCCCAGCTGAGCCTCAAAAATCAATCTAGCAAACAGTGAACTGGTGACATAAATAAGGATTTTTTTTAATATGATATACATCTTCATAGTGTCCCTTTAAAACTGTAGAGCAAGGTCCCAGTCCAGATACACACTTAAGCAAATAAGTCCACCACAGAAATAATTGGCATTACGAACATGCTTAAGTGCATTAAGCACATGTTTAAGTGCTTTCTGAAACTGGGTTGTAGATAAAAAGAAGCTCTGAAGCTCCTTTGGCAGTTTTGTCCAAATATCAGATTTATTTAATTTTGAATTAAGTTTAAAAATGCCAGGTTAATTCTCCAGGCAGAACTGGCATTCTTTTTACAAGCTGAAAAATTTACTAGACTACCTTTAGTGTAGCAGAGTGAGAGATCTGTTTTGGTTTTCTGATATCATGTGTGCATATTCTCCTCCTATGTATCTCTCTGGGAAGATCATTGTGTTGGCTACATGTTATTCAACAACAAGGTCAACCAAACTGTATGCCTGCATATGTTCACCTTGGTAGATATGGCTGTTGGATTGCTTGAGTGGGAATTATAAACATGAGTGCAGAGATTTGTTTATTTTATTCTACTCACCAGTGAAAGGCTCAAATCAAATATCTTGGGGCAACTCCAAATTACCTTTGTTTTTTACATATGGCTGGGTAATGGGACAAAACTGTTGTGTCAAATCTGTCTTCCCCCAAACTTGATGTACGGAACATAGGCCATATTTAGATTTAGGCCGGAGTAACTGCGTAACTATTTAATGAAACTTAGCATTACTAAAACATATTCAATGTAGCTTTCTGGCTTGTAGGCAAAAGTTTATTAGAGTAAGTGTCATAATGAACTTATTGTCACAAGGCTGCATGGGAATGAGTGGGTATGAGAGTGCTGACAAGTCATAAATTACATGTAAACAATTAAGACATTTATGTTGTGGTTCTAAACAGAAGTTTGCCTCCCAGCTCCTTGTCACATGGCACATTCCTGCATCCTGTTTTCAAGAGACATCTGTTTATGGTTATCAATGAATTGATATGAGACACACACACACTAACCTGGAACCTTCAATGTGATCGCAGACCATTAACTCACATCAGATTATGGCTACCAGATTGTAACCCCTAACTGGCCTTTGAAGATATCGGGGTGTCCTCTGAGATGGAGTAAAAGGACACTAATCCCTACAAAAGACCCTAACCATGTGGAGGAAAGTGGGGGCTCTCTTGCAACAATAACAGCATATGAAGTTGTATCCCACTCTCTTCCCTGGACTGGCTATCCAAAGGAGGAGAGGTGAGAGATGCTGACCAATGCTTAAGTCAAGCCTGAAGTCTACAACTGAGAGAGAGCAAAGACCAAGCTCTATCACACCCCTGCAGGTGAAAAGCTCCAATCTCATCCTGTCACTGACAGAAACACCAGTAAATGTCAACTTAGTTCCAAACGGAGGCCTTGTGTGCACTGGCAGTAAAGTAGCTTTCTGCGCTGTAACTCCTGAGGTGTACACTCTGCCAAGCCACTTAGTGCACAGAAACTGTGCAGTTGCAGCGCTGCAAAAAAACTACCCCAACGAGAGGCGTAGAGCTTTCTGTGCCAGGGTTACAGCTCCATGGTGCCAGTGTAGATACTCTGGTCCATTACAGTGCTGTGATTGGCCTCCGGCAGGTGTCCCACAATGCCTGTTCTCGCCTCTCTGGTCATTGGTTTGAACTCCACTGTCATGCCCTCAGGTGCAGGGTCGGTGCAACCCATTAGGCGACCTAGATGATTGCCTAGGACGCTAACATTTGGGGGGAGGCAGCCGCCCCAGTCGTTGGCGGTATTTTGGGGGTGGGTGGGAACTTCTGCCGCCTCTGTTGGGGGTGCAATTTTGGGGGTGGGAACTTCCGCCGCCTATGGCACCAAAAAAGCTGGCGGCGCTCCTGCTCAGGTGACCAGTTGTGAACCCCACCTCTTAAATTCCTTGGAATTTTGAAAGTCCCCTTCCTGTTTGCTCAGGAATGTGTGCAGTGGTCCCATGCCTGCTCCACACACCAGGCGATCACCCACTTGGAGCAATGCCGAGCTGCTGGACCTGATCAGCATTTGGGGAGAGGAGGCTGTCCAGTCCCAGCTGTGCTCCAGCCATAGGAATTATGATACCTATGGACAGATTTCACGATGCACAACAAAAAGGGGCCATGATCGGAACATATTGCAGTGCAGGGTCAAAGTGAAGGAGCTGCGAAATGCCTACCACAAGGCATGGGAGACAAAACACCGCAACGGTGCTGCACCCACGAGCTGCTGGTTCTACAAATTGCTGGACGCGATACTCGGTGGTGATTCCATCCCCACTGTGAAGGCCCCTGTGAATACTTTGGTGGCTTGCGTGCCAGTTGAGAGTGGACAGAGCCAGGAGGAGGAAAACTTAGATGAGGATGTGGATGGGGAGGGAGACCCAGAAGCAGAGGATGACTTGGAGGTGCATGCAGCCAGGAGCTCTTCTCTACCCTGGAGGAGGCCATCCAGTCACAGATGTCGGAGCTTGGCGATGTGCAAACAGGAGAGGAGGCCCCTTTGATTTTGGGAATCGCTGAAGCGAGTTGTTGGGGAAAGGAGGGTTGCAGGAAATAGGCTTGTGTCTGTATGATGCATGTACCACCACATGCCGAGTCTGAGGGGTGGAACAGGGTGTTGATTGACTCCCTCACTTCACAGGAATCTGGAGATCTCTGAGGCAGAAAACTCTCATGGAGATACTGGACAATCTGAAGCCACAGGTTCTTTGGCAGAGCTGCTTTGTTTCTTGCCTCATTAAGGGGAACTTTCCTGCACCACTCTGCTATCATTGTGGGTGGGCAGGGACACCATTGCTGCACACAGGCAAGCTGCATAAGGGCCAGAGTGGAAGCCGCAGGCTTGGAGAAGACCCTCTCCTGATTCCCTGCTCACCCTCAGCAGCGAGATATCTTCCATAATGAACACAGCCTGTGGAAAATGTGAAGACAGTAATGATTATAAGGCCCCACCTACAGTGCTGCTGGATCTCCCCAAGAGCCACATGCCCACTGAAACACTGATTTCCCCTGCCCCTGTGGTTACTCACCATTTTGGGGGTCTTGTGGTTCATGTGTGCTTGCCTGGGGATAGCCAGTTAGTGACAGGTATGAGAATAGTGGCTGTATTTTAAATCACTGAATCAGTGGTCTCTGTGTTGTAAACAATACTGCTGCTGTAAAATGTTGCATTTTGGCTTCACAGATATGACCTTGGGAGCCCAGCCTCCCTCTTTGTTATTGACAGCTAAATGGCTGTGCAGAATTATAAAATGGCCACAAAGAACTAAAGAGGACTTTCTGTGTGATGTCACAATGCACTGCGTGGCCACAAAGCAAGAATTGAAGGAGTTGTGGGACAGCAAGAAGAGGGACTGAAAGAAGAATGTAGTATGACAGAACGAAGCCATGGAGTGGCTCTTACACGTTATGGAGCACCAAGCAGACACGCTCCAGGCACTACTAGCACTGCAAACTGAGGAGCTCTGTGCCCGCGCTCCCCTGCAGCTGTTTTCGCAAAACTCTTTCCCATGCGCCCCCCCAACACCTCCAACACACTGTTATCAACCTCCTGATTCCACTCTGTACCTGCGGCCAGGGCTGGCTTTGGGTCAGTTCCCCTGAATTGGCCCCACGCCTAAGAGGGCCCCGCGCCCTAAGGAAGAGCGCCTAACTTTTTAATTTTTACTCACTTAGTGGCGGTTTTCAGCGGCACTTCGGCGGTGGGTCCTTCACTCGCTCCAGGTCCTTGGTTGCATTTTGGTGGCGGGTCCTTCAGTGCTGAGGAAGTCTCAGAACGAGTGAAGGACCCACCGCCGAAGTGTCTCCGAAGACCCGGACCACTGCCGAATTGGGCCCCGCAGTTTCTAAAGCCAGCCCTGCCTGCGGCATTCCACTCCTCCCCTGTCACAGTCCAGCCCTGCAGACTCCCAGTACCCACTGCACTCAACACCAGTCCCTCTGCAGTGTAGCGCTGCTGAAGTACAGTACCCGCTGCATTGTACTCAAAAGGAGAAGGTTGGATATGATACCTGGACATACACAAATCTTTAACCATGCCAGGACCCCACCTCTTCCTGAAACTCTCCTTTCCCCCATCCCCTCTGATGCATGTGCTGAAGTGTTTTTTTGTTTGTCTCTCCCCTCCAGTTGTTGTTTTTGAATAAAAGAATTGTGTTGGGTTGAAAGCAATCTTCATTCTATTAATTGAAAGCAAACAGATCCCTGCAAAGCAACGGGCAATTTTCTTAAACCTTCATAGTGGATCGTCTGCACAATCACCTCCCAGCATTACAAGCACTGCATTCCTGATCATAGTAACAAATATTAGTGGCTTTCAGCTTCAAATTGCTGCCTCAAGGCATTCCTAATCCTTATGGCCTCATGCTGCGCCCCTCTAACAGCCCTGGTCTCTGGCTATTCAAATTCAGCCTTCAGGTGCTGAACCTCAGTGGTCCATCCCTGAGTGAAGATTTTACTCTTTCCTTCACAAATATTATGGAGCGTACAGCACGTGGCTATAAACATAGGAATATTGTCATCGGTCAGGTACAGCTTCCCAGATAGGCAGCACCAGCAGGCCTTTAAAAGGCTAAAAGCACACTCAACAGTCATTCTGCATTTGCTCAGCCTGTTGTTGAACCGCTCCTTGCTACTGTCCAGGTGCCCCATGTATGGCTTCATAAGCCATGGCATTAAAGGGTAGGCAGGGTCTCCCAGGATCACAATAGGCATTTTGACTTCCCCTGCTGCAGGGGTTCCCAAACTTGGTTTGTGGCTTGTTCAGGATAAGCCCCAGGTGGGCTGTAAGACGCTTTGTTTACTTGAGCGTCCACAGGTACGGTCACTCTCAGCTCCCAGTGGCTGCAGTTCACTGTTCCTGGCCAATGGGAGCAGCGGGAAGTGGTGTGGGCTGGGCCACCGCTTCCTGCAGCTCCCGCTGGCTGGGAATGGTGAACCCCTGCCCTACGGTGATCTTCTGGTCCGTGAAGAAAGAAGCTTGTAGCTTCCTGAACAGGCCAGTGTTCCAAAAAATACATATGTCATGCACCTTTCTGGACCAGCCTACGTTAATGTCCATGAAATGCCCACAGTGATCCACAAGCGTCTGGAGAACCATTGAGAAATATCTCTTCCAATTAATGTACTCAGTGGCTACATGGTCTGGTGCCAGAATTGGAAAATGCGTGCCATATATCACCCTTCCGTAGTTAGGGAAGTCCATTTGTGGAAAGCCATCCACAATGTCACACACGTTGCCCAGAGTCACGGTCTTTTGGAGCAGATGTAATTAATGGCCCTGAACACTTCCATCAACATGAGTCCAACAGTCAACTTTCCCACTCCGAACTGGTTAGCATCAGAAGCAGTCTGGAGTAGCCAGCTTCCACAGTGCAATTGCCACGCCCTTCTCCAATGGCAGGGCAGCTCTCATTCTTGTATCTTTGTGTCACAGGCCTGAGGTGAGCTCATCACACAGTCCCATGAATGTGGCTTTTCTCATCCAGAAGTTCTGCAGCCACTGCTCATCATCCCTGACGTGCATGGCGATGTGATCCCACCATTCAGTACTTGTTTCCCAAGCCCAAAAGCGGCGTTCCACTGTAGTCCATGAATGCTACACGCAATCTCATGTTGTAGCTAGTACACATGGTGAGATCACTGTCAAACTCCTCTTGCCTTTGTAGTCTAAGGAATAACTCCAATGAAACTCGTGCTGTGTTAGTGAGAGCAAGCAGCATATTGCTCAACAGTGCGGGATCCATTCCTGCAGACCAAAGAGGCAGAGCATGCAGTACGCAAACCATTGAAAGATGGCACCAAATGTGGATGGGAGCACAGGGGTTGCTGGGATGGGAAGCAATGCATCATGGGGCATTGGGACAGGATCCAGGATGCCCCACAATCCTCTCCACCTTCCCACAACTCTTAGCAGCAGAAGAGGAAGAGATGTTCTGTGGGATGGCTGTCCAGAGTGCACTGCTCCAAATACTGCTTCAAGTGCCGCAATGTGAACACGCTATTGTGTAGTGTGAACATACAACAGTGGTTTCCCTTCAGTGCTCTCTGAGCGGCGCTGTACCTGCCAGTGCTGTAACTCTCCCAGTGTAGACATACCCTAAGACCAATCACGTGAGTTTAAAGATTTTGAGAAGATGTAAAAATCCTTCTGTAGAGCAATTTGAGGACTCTTGATGGCGGTATCTAATACCCATTAGTGTGATAGTGTGTGTGTGTGTGTGTGTCTGACAGTTCCCTGAAGTAGACAGAAAATCCCTAAGTCTGTTATCTAAATAGTAAGATCTCTGGGTTAAACCACTCTCATTTTAAAACAGCTACAAGAATGAGACACTAGAACTCATTTTGTATCTGTGCAAGACTGCCAGAAAGAAACAGATATTGTGTTAAAGAGGGAATGGGATATAGACTAGATAAACAAAAGCTTGATGTGAGTTCTATGAACAGAGAGCAGCCAAAGGAGTTACGAGGAAATCACCTGAAGGCTATACTTTAAAACCAAGACAAGGACTGGTCTCAGCCTTTAACAGACTCTTAGCTAAACAGCTTAAATCAAAAAGAACTGCTTCCCTTCTTAACTTTCCCATGAAAAATTGAGAACTGTTTTCCTTAAATTATTTATTACAATTTGATTTAATTACTTCTTGTAGTAATTGGCGAGCCAGATAAACTAAACCATTGATTTACTGATTATATTTCAATTATAACCTTGATTTGCTATTGTATTGTTATTATATTAAATTAGGTTAGGAAAACTATGTTTAATTAGCTATTCATATATTTTGCTTAAAAGTAATTTAACTGCTTGTTTAATCTTTTAATACCTTTATAAAAGATACATTGAAGTGATTGATTGCTTAAAACTTCAAGGCAGACAAAAGTAACCTATGTAGAGGAAAAAGGTGAAATCATTAAAAATAATCCTGGGCCCACTCTATATTTCAATTACTTAAAATAACACCCAATTATCCGTACATTGGAGTTCACACTCCACAGGTCTGCTGGGGAAAGGAATTGCCGGGCAGGGTTAGGGCTCATAGAGGGAATAGCCACTGACATTCCAACAGCCCCATTGCATCCGCCTTTTTGCTTAGACTGCTAGGGTTTCTGGTTTGACTATTGGGATGATGGCTGTGTGAGGATTCTGTGGGCACTCCTATCCCAGACCAGCAGGAATAGGAGTATGTGAAGTAATGCTGCTTTTGCAGATAAGTGGCATCTGTTTGGTAGTTAACCCCCAGGACTGAGCTCAATTTTCTATATTGTAGAGTATTCATTGTCTGACAGAATCCCTATTTCTGCACAACAGAAAACTGGTTTCTTTAGTTTCCTAGCCTTATCCAGTTGTTGTGCATTACACAATCTGTCCACGTGTTAATCTGAAGCTGTGGCATCTAAAGTTGCCATTTCTGGAACCCTAAAAGCTGATGCTTTCACAGCCTCCTCATTACTTCCCAACCTGGGCAAGGAATCAAGACAGAAACACATTCAGATCTTCATGAGCTGAGATAAGGAAATCAATTTTACTTCATCAAAGATAAAACTATTGGAGCAGAAGATTAATGAACATCTCTAGTTGCTTTATGGCAGTGGAGTCTTAATGATTGATCCAAAACCAGACAAAAGTCTAGTACTGCATCACTACCCTGGGATATGCTACAGAGGAAGAAGGGACTTGAGATGTAATTTGTGCACATCACAAGACCACTACACATTTCAGTATGAGGTCCAGGACTGGAATAGCGGGAATATTTGCAGCTCGCTACGGAGGTGCAGTGACAGAACAGGGAATGCTTGTCCAATACTGTCTACTTTTATTAGTCCCCCTCACTTTCATGAACACTGAATTCATTCTCAAGGAAGAAAAAACAAACGAAAACTAGATTCTGTGACTACTTCTCCTACTTTTTGAATTGTTCTTAAATATTTTCTTGTGGTAATAAATTGTAATTGCCTATCGCATATATGGAAAATGTGATTCTGTGCTGAATTAATTTTTGCAGCTGTTCTTATGCGAACAAAATATTCTTTTTGGAGATTGTTTGCCTAAATAAAGGTTTTAAATAAATAATGTTTGTGGAATTCTTCATTACTTTTAGAGAACTATTCAGTTTCTTTGATTTTGTTCTTTTCAGCACCTAAGGGTTCAGAAAAAAGTTAAAATTTGACAATATGCTTCCACACAGTGCACTTAAATAATCATTATTGGGTATGTTTTTATCTCACACCCAACACTCCATTGACTCCAATGGATATTTCTTGTTCTAAACTCAGAGCAGAATTTAGGTCTTAGGCCTGGTTTACACTACTTTATGGTTTCTTGATTACTAGAGATGGGTCTGAGCTACATAGTTCAGATTCTAACCCAGCTGTCTTAAATTTGGGAGTGTTTGAATTTGGTCTTGCTTCTAGCGTGTACTTGCTAGACAACTCAGTTCTTCCTTGGAGGTTCCATTACCATGTGAGTATCTTAATCTCCTACATAGAAAGGCAATTTTTCCACTTTTCTCCCCAAGTTGATTTCACAGATAGACCTCTTTAACTTGGAATTTGTGTAGGTTTGGAGCTCAAGAGAATATCCACTCTTGGGTATAATATACAATTTTAATTTGAATAGATTAAAAGAAATCTGTATAAAGAAAATTCTCATGCAGATGAGCAACTGTAGATTTGTTACCGGTGTGTGTTCTATCTCTAAATGGTAACTGCAACTGTGTTTTCATCAGGGTTGCTAAGAGAGATGAGGATTATTCTTGGTATTCAGGTTTACTAGAGTTTCTCAGGTCCAGATTTTAATAGTTAGGTATTTCTATCAGACTAACCATATTGGAGAGAGTGCTGCTAATATTTCACTACTGTCACAGTCTTGTCCTGCAACACTGCCTCTAATCCATCACTCCTCTCTCTGCTCTGCACAGTCAAACACTAAAAGCAGAGAAGAATACAATGTGGGCTTGCTAGGGGAAAGGCGATATTGAAATCTTCCTCATGTTGAGGCCACTTCAATGTCATTACTG
Source organism: Gopherus flavomarginatus (assembly GCF_025201925.1). Lineage (NCBI taxonomy): Eukaryota > Metazoa > Chordata > Testudines > Testudinidae > Gopherus > Gopherus flavomarginatus. The sequence goes on from NC_066626.1 coordinate 26,722,298, forward strand.
CTTGAAAAAGTGGGTGGGTGACCCAGCAAGAAACCCAGAGCATTGGGATGAGGTGGATTTATACATGATTCTATGAAGTAAGTGGCAGTAGATAGGACTTTTTAAAAAAATGTTATGTGGCCCAGAAGTTATCTTGGTACCCCTTGGTCTCAAAGCAGATGGTGGGGATGACATACTCATCCTGTTTGTTAATGCCTGCTGTCTATAATTTTCACTGACCCCCTCCGATTTGGTTGGAGTAGCCCTTTCCATTTAAGTCCTATGATAACTAAACCTGAATGCAAAGGTTAATACAGAGATGATTTCCAGAGCTGGCAAGAGGAGAATGCAGTTTCATATTTTCACTGGCATTTAATTGTGGAGATCAGTTTCAGTCGTCTAAGACCAGGATGAGTTTTGAAACAATGGGCCCAGTTCTTTGGTTTGTCTGAACTGCCCTCAACCACAGGGCTGGGGCTGGATGCAAGGATGATTTTAAGCAACCTTTGCCCTTCCCAGGTATAAAGGCTGGCACTTCACTTGTGCCAGGCTGTCACAGCTATAAGGATCTTTTCTGGCTGCCATACTGTGCACTAAGACTCATAGACTTTAAGGTCAGAAAGGACCATTATGATCATCTAGTCTGACCTCCTGCACAATGCAGGCCACAAAATCTCACCCATCCACTTCAATAACAAACAATCCACTTCAATAACCTGGGAGGCCTAATGCTACTGGGTTCTCTTATGTAGAGGGAATCCTGAAGTGCCGGGACCTGAAATGCTTTTAGCTTCCTGTAGGTGATGAGACTTCCTGTTTATGTCTGAGGTTTCATCTTACCTTATACCATTTTCTTAGCTTGCAGAGTTGCAATATCTATCAAGTGACAGTACTTTTGAAAATTCAGATGAACAATTTGTTTTTAATAACTAAATCTCAGGGAAAGATGTGATCTGCCTCTGGAGACAGAGACCAACACCTATAAAATCTCCACCAAGCATTCTCAAAACTACAATACCCACACGAGGAAATAAGGAAACAGATCAACAGAGCCAGACATGTACCCAGAAGCCTCCTACTGCAAGACAAACCCAAGAAAAAAACCAACAGGACTCCACTGGCCATCACATACAGTCCCCAACTAAAACCCCTTCAACACATCATCAGGGATCTACAACCCATCCTGGACAATGATCCCACACTTTCACAGGTCTTGGGTGGCAGGCCAGTCCTCGCTCACAGACAACCTGCCAACCTGAAGCATATTGTCACCTGTAACTGCATACTGCACCATAGTAACTCTGACTCAGGAACCAATCCATGCAACAAATCTCAATGCCAACTCTGCCCACATATCTATACCAGCGACACCATCACAGGACCATCACTGGTTCATTCACCTGCACGTCCACCAATGTAATATACGCCATCGTATGCCAGCAATGCCCCTCTGCTATGTACATCGGCCAGACTGGACAGTCTCTACGGAAAAGGATAAATGGACACAAATCAGATATTAGGAATGGCAATATACAAAAACCTGTAGGAGAACACTTCAACCTCCCTGGCCACACAATAGCAGATCTTAAGGTGGGCATCCTGCAGCAAAAAAACTTCAGGACCAGACTTCAAAGAGAAACTGCTGAGCTTCAGTTCATCTGCAAATTTGACACCATCAGCTCAGGATTAAACAAAGACTGTGAAGGGCTTGCCAACTACAAAACCAGTTTCTCCTCCCTTGGTTTTCACAGCTCAGCTGCTAGAAGAGGGCCTCATCCTCCCTGATTGAACTAACCTCGTTATCTCTAGCCTGCTTCTTGCTAGCATATATATACCTGCCCCTGGACATTTCCACTACGTGCATCCGATGAAGTGGGTATTCACCCGCGAAAGCTCATGCTCCAAAACTTCTGTTAGTCTATAAGGTGCCACAGGACTCTGCTGCTTTTGATAACTATCGTCTCGCATATAACTTCTGAGTCTAGGTTCATTACTGTCGATATCTTATTACCATTCCTAGCATAAAAATCAGGGTCTCACGAGGCACAAACACAGTCTGAATTAAATTCTAATGCCATTACAGGTTGCCTTTAACAAGTCCAATTACTGGTACATATACTGTGTCCTGCCATGATACATAAAAATAACACAAACTCAAGAAGCAAGATAGATAATATTCAGAGAAAAAGGGGAAACATGAATATTAAGTTTATTTAAAATAGATTAGAAAGATCTAAACATCCATTCAGATGCCTTCTCTCTTCAGTGTGATGCTCAGTGGTTACATCAAACACACAATTAATTCAGCTTGGCTTGGGAACAAAAAGAATTGTTTGCTTAGCAATTCTAGTTGAAGCTGGTATTCAGCAAATGATCTGATGGTGCAAAAAAGCATCAAGAGGTAGCAGGATGTATATTCTATGTCAGCGCAGCACAACTGGTATAGTATATATCAGGGATGGGCAAACTACAGCCCGGAGTCCGCATCTGGCCCTTCAGACATTTTAATCCAGCCCTCAAGCTCCCGCCGAGGAGCAGGGTCTGGGGCTTGCTCCACTTTGGTGCTCCGGTTGGGGAGCGGAGTTGGGGGCTTGACCTGCTCCACGTGGCTCCTGGAAGCAGTGGCATGTCCCCCTCCAGCTCCTATGGGGGAGGGACAGCTCAGTGGTTTGAGCATTGCCCTGCTAAACCCAGGGTTGTGAGTTCAATCCCTGAGGGGGCCATTTAGAGATATGGGGCAAAAATCTATCTGGGGATTGGTCCTGCTTTGAGCAGGGGTTGGACTGGATGACCTCCTGAGGTCCCTTCCAACCCTGATATTCTATGATTCTATGTAGAGGCAGCAAGGGGCTCCGCGTGCTGCCCCTGCAGCTCCTACTGGCCGGGAACCATGGCCAATGGGAGCTGCAGGAGCGGTGCCTGTGGACAGGGCAGCAAACAGAGCTGCCTGGCCACAACTCCATGTAGCACCCTCCTGCACCCAAACCCTCATCCCCAGCCCACCCCAGAGCCTGCACCCCCAGTCGAAGCCCTCGGTCCCTGCACCCCAACCCCCATGCCCCAGCTCGGAACCCCTTACTGCACACTGAATTCCTCATTTCTGGACTGACCACAGAGCCTGCACCCCTAGCCGGAGCCCTCACTCCCTCCCGCACCCCAACCCTCAATTTCGTGAGCATTCATGGCTCTCCATACAATTTCCATACCCAGATGGGGCCCTCGGCCCAAAAAGTTTGCCCACCCCGGTGTATATCCACAGAACATAAAAGGGTTAAGTGGTTTCTAGTATTGATATGGTTCCACTGTAATTAGGGACAGGTGCATACAAATTAGAATAGAGAGGCAGGCTAATTGTTACTAATGAACTCCTTTACAATAAAAACTTCACATAATGAAATGCATAATTAAGCATTAATGACCAAGAAGATTACTGGCAATTTTATTTCACTTATACTAGCTTTTGGCCCAAGGTGAAACCTAATGTCTTAGTAAAGCTGTCACTCATGCTGCTGCTCTTTTCTTTGCTTTTAAACTGACTCTCATTCTATCCTTGACAAAGTTATCTGAAATATTGATTTTTAATATGGATTTACAGGAAGACTGTTTATGGGGTTTGATCCTGCTGCCAGCACTCTCATTATAGGTGGTTACCTCATAATTTATCACACCAGGCATAATGTTGCATAAGAAAACCTTGAGGCTTAGGGTATTTGTAAAACATCCAGCAGAAAAACAAACCAATCCTGTGGGGTAGGCATAATCTAACCAGCCAAATACTGCAGCTGTACTGCTGTAGCATTTTTAGCGTGGACATATCCTGAGTGATAGGACAAACAGCTATGGCCCAAGGCTTAGATTCTCAAAATTATTTAGGTACCTAACTCCTGTTAGACAGCTAAAGTATTCTGAGGATCTGGACCCAAATCTTCTTACGGGTGTATCTGTTCCTTGCACCCAAGCTTGCCCTCTAGTTCATGTCCATTATACCCAGGGGTGTGAAAGATCCGTAAATAGTTGGCCCTCATCACGTGTTGATTTGCACCAGTGCACATTATACCTGCTTGAAATTGGAGTAAGTTGCTCTTGAGCAAATCCTGGCTTTCCTTGTGTACGCTAGGGCAGTGGTTCTCAAAGTCGGTCTGCCACTTGTTCAGGCTACTGGTGGGCCGGGCTGGTTTGTTTACCTGCCGTGTCCGCAGGTTTGGCTGATTGCGGCTCCCACCAGCTGCAGTTCGCCGCTCCAGGCCAATGGGGGCTGCGGGAAGGTGGCCAGCACATCCCTTGGCCCGTGTTGCTTCCCGCAGCTCCCAGTGGCCTGGAGCGGCGAACTGTGGCCAGTGGGAGCTGTAATTGGCCGAATTTGCGGACATGGCAGGTAAACAAACTGGCCCGGCCTGCCGGGACTTTCCCTGAACAAGTGGTGGACCGGTTTTGAGAACCACTGCGCTAGGGCATACACAAATCCTGGCTTTCCTTGTGTATGATAGGGCATCCCTTGCCCCGTGCCGCTTCCCACAGCCCCCATTGGCCTGGGACGGTGAACCGCGCCAGTGGGAGCTGCGATCGGCTGAATCTGTGGATGCTGCAGGTATACAAACCGTCCCAGCCCGCCAGCAGATTTCCCTGATGGGCCGTGCACCAAAGGTGCCGATCCCTGGTGTAGACAGTACTTAGGATCATGGGAAGGGTTCTTCCATCGGTGTAGGTAAGCCACCTCCCTGATAGTCAGTAGCTAGGTGGATTGGAAGAATTTTCTAGGGCTATCTTCATGGGTACTTAGGTAGGCTTAACTGTGTTGCTCAGAGGTGTGGATTTTTCACACTCCTGACTGAAGCAGTTAAACAGATCTAATTTTCTAGTGTAGATCAGACCTCAGTGTTTAACCCTTTGCATGCTGCAGCACACAAATCAAAGGAGAAAAAGGGCTTAGTTCAGACTTCTGAAGGGCTTCAACAGTAATACTTAGGTGGTTAAGTTTCCCTGAGGAATTTGGTAACAGAGTAACAAAGTCACACTAGGTCATCAATTCAGAATTCCACCATGCAGAATTGTCATTACAGTATGAGCTGCATGCACTGCTCCTGTGAGTGTGTTAATGGGAGCCGTTGCAGAACTGCCTGAGCACTGTGATGAGAATGTGCCTGTAATGGGTGGCTTTCCAAAGTGCTGCATGGAGTATGTGCTTTGTATTAGCTGCTAACTGCTCCTTTTTGAAAATATCCAGTTGGCCCAGGTGTCAGTTTAAAGCGATAATGTGCTTGTTACTAAGACCAATTAATTCTTTTATATAATGATTTAGAATATTTTAAAATTGGGTTTTAACCCCAAGGCTCATTAGGTCAAAAACCTATCTGAAAATAAGTGATAGAAGAATCCCTACAGTATCAGAGTCCAGAGTTAAACAGCCCAAAGTTCAGATGCTTATCTGAACCTCTGGAGTCTGCCAAACTGGACTGGAAATTTCATAAGATTTACAATATTTCCTGCAATCCTCTGGCCAGAAATATAGTAGAACAGCCTTTCTATTACACTTTAAACATATCTGTGGAGGGCAGCAGAAGTGCTTCAAAGACATATGGAAAACACACCTTAAAAAGGAAGGCATCAACTCAACAAACTGGGAGGACTCAGCTCAGAACAGAACACAGTGGTGCCACACCGTACACCAAGCCACAGCCCACTTTGAGGAGAACTGACATGCTCATGAGACTGAGAAGTGACAAAGGAGGAAAGAAAGGGCACAACAGTCCAGCCAAAAACTATGTCTCCTCCAAGATTACATCTGCAGGGCATGAATTGGGCTTCTCAGCCACTTAAAAACCCACCAATGGACCCCCTTGGCAGACATCATCCTCTCATCAAGGGATAGCTGAAGAAGAAGATCTGTTTCAGTCCTGTCTGGGACTCAGAAGGATGAGATGAATTTATTCAACCTAAGGCTGCCCTCAAATTTCCCCATGCCATTCAAATCAGTACTAAACATAGTGGACCCAATTCATCCCAACTGTAACCGTACTTACCTGCTAAACTGCACTGAAATTCCAAACCTTGGAATAATTTATCCCAATATATTTAATTGTCCAAATTCCTGTTGGAAAGACAGGATCTGCACTGGTGGAGACTCAGGCTAGTGACCTGAGCTTGGACCCAGGGGTGAGGTTAGTCTGAGCTTGGGCCAGCCCAAGCCTCTCCTGGTGCTGCAGCATTCACACAGCTATTTTTAGTGCTAGCTCAAGCCCCTCCTTCCCCAACATGAGTCTGTCTCCCTGGGTTGGAAGGCTCACTTTCAGTTGCAGTGTACACATACCCTAGGGGGTCTGAAGGCAGCAGATTGCCTTGATGCTCAAAGGGTGGGAGTAGAGCTGGTTGGGAAGTTTCTGTCAGAATGCTTTTTTGACAGAAAATACTCATTTTGCAAAACTGAATTTTTCCATCTGAAGTTATACCAATCTCAGTTGTCAGGGCACAAATTGTTTACTCTGGAGTTCAAAACCAGAAACTTCAACTTCTGAAGAAATAATTGACAGCCTATTTTTAAACCAACTCAGCAATATGGACAATCCATTCCTTTCTATGGTGCCATGTTACACAAACAGTTCATCTGAATAACTAAGATCTACAGAAGGAGAAAGCTGTAATGACTGTACCAGAATAGGAACTGGCTTCCTTTGTTGATCACCTAAAAGCTCCTGAATAACTCTCATGAGCAAGACAATATTACAAATGTCAAATCCAGACTACTACTAGAAAATACAAAGCATAATCCCTCTTGAAAATGAACATTCCTAATTTGCTTACATGTGATTGGAATTAATTAATAATTAGATACAATGCCCTTCTCACTGGCATACATTTTTAAATGAAGGGCACCACTTAAAAATATTTCTTCAGTATTCACTACATAAATTGTTTTAAATTAGAGAATGACTATATGTTAATCATTGTGGGTCTCCTTAGTATAACAATTTCTTATCCTAGTTAGAACTTTAGTATGGTTATTTGCAACAGTGGTTCAAATTAAATGGGGGTTCAACTGTGTAATCAAGAGCAGAATTTGGACCACAGAACTATGTGGCAAAACTATGTAAAAAGTAACAATTTTATTGGCAGAATACCCTGTATTTTTATTGCATGCAACTGGCTATTCAGGCAATTATAAGCACTTAATGTGGAGTTTGGTCAGTAAAACGTTGATGAATGACAAATATGGAATGTCAATGAGTTCAGTTTTCCTTAAAGTTGTAGTTTGAACAAGATTTTTTTTCTACTGTAAGCCCAGCAAACCCAAGACAGTATCTGAACATCAAATTATTTTTTTTTCTTTGTATCTAATGATCAACAGAAAAAGATTCTGGAATCAGAACTAACAGTTTTGCGGATGACGCATGAGGGAGAATAGAATCTGTTTCTATTGCCCACACCAGTGTCCTCTCCGCAGTGTTGCTGACAATATCTAAAACTTACCTTTTTTTTAGTAGACTGAGCAGATTTGTCTTGTAAGTCATACAAGTAGAGCAGATCTATGATATCGCATGGTGCTATTTTTAAAGTTACTTTTCCTTGCACAGCTTTATTGTAAGTGTATTTCCCCCCTATAAGTTCCCTGTGGCACATTAATTTTTGCTTATGTGGAGATACTTTCTTTTGTCAAGGAATCTTGGTTTGATTTTCCTATACTTTTTTGACAGAACTTTAATTCACTCTTACTTAGGGCACCAGAAGCTCTAAAGTGTGGTCATCAATAGAGAATTCTTTTAGAATGATTTATCTGTAACAAAATGAAAGTTTTAGGATTTAATTTAAAAGAAAAGACATCACATCTTCTCCTTGTCACTGTGGTTGTGGAAATATAATTAATGTTATTGACATGCAAGCATATCATAAGGTGGATTCTTTTATACTGTCTTCTGTGTAACTGGAACCTAGACTTTGAAGATGTGCCAGCAGTCAAGGTCAGTTTTTAATTGGAGATTGTGACCTCTCCTTATCCAGAGATAAAAGGCATACATCTAAACTCATTCTGATAGAGCCTTCCACGGTATTTGATACCTCCCACCACCACATACGTCTGTCTTGCCTCAGAGACTTAGCAGGGTTGAACAAGAGAACACTGAGATGGCTCCCATCTTTTCTCTTTGGCTGAACTCAGAGTGTTGTAATGGGCAACTACACTACTTCTTCTAGGGTTTCCACCTCTGAAATCCCATGAGGTTCACTTCTTTCCCTTGCTTTATTCAACATTTGCATGATGCCATTGCGGGAGATCATGCATCAGTGTTTGGCTCAAGTATGAGCAACACACAGACAGCATTCAAATGCTAATTGTCATAGTTTCAGGGTGCCCATACAGGTATCAGGTCTCCAGCCATCACCTGTCACTGGTCATGGACACTTGTCCCACTCACTGGTGACCAGGATTTTAAGGCAGCTCAGCCACCTGCTATTGACTGTGATATCAGCAAGCTAGTCTGCCTAAAGGCCAGTGCCTATGCTTTGTTTTTTCTCTGAGGGCTATGAACAGTGCATTGCCAGCAGTTGCAAGATACAACACAAATCTTTCTAAGCAAGCACATTTATTCTTAAGGTAAAAGCATTACAGCAAAAACAATAAAAAAAACGTGTTCCTATACTCTTGGTAAAAACTTATCGGAGATGACCCATCAGTCTTATGGGGCCCTAGTAGTCCAAAGTCTTTCCAATACTTCTGCAAGGGTTGAGGGCCCCAGAGGATCCTTTCCATTTGCTGGATCAGAAAGAAGACCATGAGTCAGTTCAAGATCATCTTTTTATATCAAAAGCCCTTTCTTTGTTTCCTAGCCTCCGGAAAACCCAGTTAGAACCAGTATATGCAAACCACCTCAAGGAATGGAACTTCTCTGGAGTTGTTTAGTCTCAGTGACTTGCCTTAATACCCCCTCCCCCCCGACACACTTTTTGGTTCCTGTAAGAGCTGTGGTAATCCTCCTCCCTGGAATTGCCTACAATCCCTGGCTTACAGGGATACATAAATACAGTATAATATGGTCCTCAAAGATATTGCATGCAGTTGCAATCTCTCTCACATTAATAACACCATCTTATAATTATCTCAGTGTCTGAGAGTAATCAGCACCTGGATGAAGAATATTTGGCTAAACCTGAACCAGAGAGAGGAGAAAGAAAGAGAGAAAGAAAGAGAGCGAGAGAGATGTTTTCCTGGTGAAAAAAAGACAAGCATTTAAGATAAGAAATGAACATCCTGTGTCCATAAGATTTCCCTCTGTGACCCTAAGAATCCCTCAGTATCAACTGGCAAAGGGTTTATTGTTCTACAGCAGCAACTCTTAGCTGACCTGGAAAACTCACTACAACTAGCACACTGCTTTCATAGTATTTATCTATGTAAGGTCTCAAATAAAATCTTATATCATACTGATTCTCATAATCATTGTATGTACTAATGTTTAATAAGTAGTTGTGTATATGTACTGAAAATATGTTTTAAAGACACCAACCAAAGAGAAAAACAGGTTTCTTCCAGACAGGAGTTAGGATGTATATTCACCTGTCTATTGCAGTTCACTGTTAAATTAAACACTGTAAGCCAACACAATTGGAGCCCAATTTACCTATGAAGTCAACAAGGGTGGGAAAACACCAAATACTAAACCAAAGGGAGTTGTCTTGTCTCTGTGGGCATAAAATGAACTTTGAAGAGTATGAATAGAATGCAAGGAGACATTTTGTTATCCATTCACTGAGGAAAACCCCTGCCTCATAAAGTGCTTGGATTCTGCTTTGTCTGAAACTAGATAACTCTGCAAAAGACTAAACCTTTGGAGAAAAATCTCTTTTAATATATAGATTAGGTAACCATTGATAAATGCAGACCTACATTTGCAGTTTAGAGTTTTTTTTTAAATATGTAACTATTTCTGTTTTCGTCATTATCCTTACTTATGATTGCTTAAATCTTAATCTTTGATAATAAATTTGTTTTCACTATAAATATATCTCAGTGTTGTGATGTTATACAGCAGTGGTTCTCTCTGCAACCTGAGAGTATGCAGAGGTCTTCCAGGGGATACATCAACTCATCTAGATATTTGCCTAGTTTTACAACAGGCTACATAAAAAGCACTAGCTAAGTCAGTACACACTAAAATTTCATCCAGACAATGACATGTTTATATTATACCATATACTATACTCTGAAATATAAGTACAGTATTTATATTTTAATTGATTTATTTTATAAGTATATGGTAAAAATGAGAAAGTAAGCAATTTTTTTCAGTAATTGTGTGCTGACACTTTTGTATTTTCACATCTGACATTTTAAGTAGTTTTTAAGTGAGGCGAAACTTTTGGGTACACAAGACAAATCGGTACAGTAGTCTGGAAAGGTTGAGTGCCACAGTTATATAGGAGCTGATCCGCAGTTGAATCAAACAACTTAATGTGTACACTGACCCCTTTGGGACTGCAAACCTGGTATTTTTGTGAGTAGCCAGTAACAGGGGCTGGATACTACAGGTGAACACTCCAAGGAGCATGGGGACTGAGGTGCATCTATTTTTAAGCTGCAAGGCAGAGCCTTGAGGAGACTGTTTGAGTGGCTAGCAGACTGGTGGTGTCAGGGAGCTCGCACCCAGGCAAGCTCCAGAAAGTATTTTGCTGGAGGCAGGGATAGCACACATGGGCACCCTGACCCCTGCATGCCTAGAGCTGGCCACCAAACATATTATGTTTTTAAAAAATAATTAATCCCTAACTGGGATGAAACGTCTGTAAAGTGAGACTTTTCACAGGAAGAGATTTCCAGAAGAATTCTTCTTCGAGAGAACTGAATTGGAATCTTTTGGCATGCTTTTTGTCCTCCTGGAGGGTTTTTGCTATTTTTACTTTCTGCTACAGGTTGAGAAGCCCCAGTCTTCACCTCCCCTGCAGCCTAGCTCCTCAGACCCAACACTGGGCCCAATCCTCCCTGCAAGTTATCTGCAAGTTACCTGCAAGTTAGTGCAGGTAACTAAACCAGTTTCTGTTGCTGACACTAACTCTTCTCCCTTTACTGAATCTCCCTGACTCTCAGGAAGGAATATTAAACTTGTAAATTAATGTAGAGATGGACAGACAGTGAAGATAAACTACTGAACTGACAGACAAATAACTAGGTTCCCTAATATATTATGCCAGATATTATGGCTGTTTGCATGATTAGCTTCTGAGAAGTAGAAAAATTAGGCTGTCAGTTTTCTTACTGACAACTGCATAATTCACTTCTTTAGTAAACTCAATTAGAGCTATAGCTATGGATGGGAAAAGGCCTGAAGTCAGATTATGGCCCATAAAAGAATTAGAAGTCCAATAATTGTATAATGGAAACTAAGCAACTACTTCTATCATCTTAGAAGTAACAGAAGTTACTTAGAAGGGCAGTTACTCAATGTTAACCACAGTGCACTTTTCTGACAAGACATTGCTGTCCATGATTTAATCCAACTAGAGCACAAATGTTAAATAAATGTCAAGAGTGTAAGAAATATATGCAACTTGTCAGTTTGTTTAATCTAATTCCAGGCTCTGCTATGAGTTCACGTTTTGCAGGAATAATCTTACCTACCTTAACGTTCTTTTTATAGAATAGTCTTAAAGACAACCATAGTATTTCATTTCAAAGCTCATTGACATCACTATATATAAGGCCAGCCTGTGTGGGTGTTCAGTTCAAGAATCCTTACCACCCACATGCCTTATGCTCTTCCTACAATGTTGAGAGACAGTTTCAGTTCCTGAATTCAGGACTGCCCATGCCTAGCATTTCAATGGTGCAGAGAGAAAATGGGGTTCTATCTTTTTACTCTCTGTATCAGCCAGTTGAACTGGTTAGAGCTGTAAGGGAAAGTAGTGTGCACTATCCATTTTTTTTTTAACCAAGAAAAATAACTGTGATCCTAATGACAGGTGGAGCTGGTGGTGATGCCTATAATACAAGCTGCTTGATACTATCTCCTATCTTTTCATTTGCTTACAAGATTGCCAAATATTACTAATTTGGAGTGAAATTTTCCTTGTTGAGTGTCTGCCTCAGGCTAACGGTCTTTGGAAAGTTTCAGCTAAAACAATTCAGCTGTTTCTGAGAATGAGATTAGGAGAAAATATGTTGTTTTGCCCATGTTAAAAAGAACTCTTACAACTGTTTAGTTCAGAAGCACTAGGTCTCTTGGCTTTGGAGTAGGGTCTGAAAATTTGGCATGGGCTCCCATGGGGCAAAGTTATTAGCCTTTGAAAAAATCTCAGTTTGTGCATGTTAATTAGAGACTTGTTGGAATATGTCAGCTAAATTCTTTAACAATTCAGTCTGCACGGAGCATGCTCCAATGTGGGCTGCAGGGGCAGAGCAGCACTTCTCCTACAAGCCCTGCTCCTGGTGATCATAGGGTAATGTGGCACCAGGCACAAGAATTCAGAGCCTGCTGACTGCTTTTCCCTTGCTATCAAGTAGGGGCAGGATCCAAGGGGTGAGCAGGTAGATAGGAACACAGGGGGTCAGAACAGTAGCTAGGGTGCAAAGATAGAGCTGGGGGGACAAAGACAGGCTTGGGGTGGGGAGAGGACAGAAGGGTCTATAAACCAGTAGAGCACACTCCTCTCTAGAACCTGGAACTGAATTCAGGAGTCTTCTGCTGTCAGCAAATAGCTGTAAAACCCACTGGTAAAATATGCCTCCCCCCACTTCTAGTGTCTGAGCTATGTAAAGTGTACCAGCCAACCACCATCAGTCACTCCATTAGCTCCAGTGGCAAAAGTCTGTGCTGTAGAGCTCAGTGTCCCAACCCTGCTGGTGCTGACCCAGTTTGTCGTGCAATTCACTTCCACATGACAGAATTCTTATTTTTGACTTGTTTAAACCCCTCCCACAAAAAACGTTACCACATTAGGTAAGAGATAGAAACTGGGAAAAGAAACAATATGGAGATCTACTGCATAACACTTTGCACACACAGCTATTTAACATAATCATAGCAGGTTTCACTCATATGCCTGAAAGCTTGGAAACAAATGCACGGCCTCCTGCAGTGCTTTCCTATGAATGAAAATGCCAACCTAATAAATGAGTAGAAGGCAAAATAGGTTTTGCATAGACTGTGTAGTTTAGCTTTCCTATTCCTCGTTTGCCAGTGACTATAAGAAAAGGTAGCTGCAGAACAGGGAAAAGCAGAATAAAGGGAATTTTCATATGCATGCAGCTAATATTCTGCACATATTACTGATAGCTACTTGGCAGATTAGTTTTTAGTAATTTCTCATTAGTAAGAGAAATCATAGGATTAGAGTTACCATGTTTTCAAGTACTTCACTGCAGAATGGATTTTAGGCTGGTCAGAATGATTCCTGTTTTCATCTTTAAAATGTGAGTGTTCTCTCTTCCTCAGTCTGTAAGAGCTGTTTGATTCCCATATACACACTGAGTCACCAAATTTGGATCCAGCTCTGGATATCAACCCAGTTCAGAGGTATTCAGACCCAGGTTTTGGTTTGGTCCACTGCAAGAGAGAATGGCCAGACACTACATGTGGATCCATGTGTAGATTCAGATTGAGTAGCTTGCATGTTTGGAAGGAGGAGAGTATTTAAAATCCAGGATTTTGATTTGTTCATCTCTCTGATACTCAGCTAATCATTATCTGACACTTGTGTTTAAGACACTTTTTGTTACTAGAAATGGGCTACAAATGACTCAGAAATGAGGAATTTATTGGTATTTAATTCTGTTGAAAAGTAGAGAGAGATAGAAAGAGAGAAGACTTTATGATGGCTCTGCTCCCTTGTGACCCCCTTGTCCATGTTTGTTCTCCTAAAGTTGGTCTAGTGGGTTCTCAGTACATATAAACAATGGGCTGACTACTAGTCTAAAAGTCTGTGGTGAGATGAATTGTCTTCTTTCTGCAGCTATCTAAGTCACCCAGTGAGAATGCCAGCTAGTAAATCCACTGGCAGCCTTTTTGCCAGCTTTACCAAAAAGGACATGAGGTGTGTAGAAGAGAATTGAGGGCATGGAGGCAGGGCCCAGAGATTGACTTTATCAGCAAACCCCAGCAGCAACAGCGCTGAAAGAACAAGCCAAGTGTTTATGGGAGAAAGGATATTCACAGCATCATCTACCTACCACTGCATATATTTAAGGTTAAAATAAATAACTAGCCCATAAGTTTGGAGGGAATATGAACCCTCATGCTTCAGGACATCAGTCAACTTTTTACTGAGGGTCTTAGGAAGAATTTTCTCTTTAGGCAGATTATTCCCTTTTTGGAGTTTCTTGCACTTTCCTCAGAAGCATCCGGTACTGGCTACTGTGGGAGGCAGGATATTGGGCTTCAGCGACCCCTGATCCTGCAAAGAAATTCTTGTGTTTTTATTCTGTTTCTCTGCTTCACTCTAGAGCTTCTGTCTGGAATCTTCTCCAGCCCTCTTTTGGCCTGGCTTTCTATATGCATTTATTGGTACAATACATATATCCTCACAGCCTGTTTGTCTAAGCACTATGCACTTTAAAACAGGCAAGTTTCAAGTGTTTTTTTAGATTCATATTAAATATTTTTCATATTTATTTATTTCTCAAATTCCATACACAACCCTCCACTCCCCCCCCCCCCATTCCATAGGTGCCCATCTGTGCTCTGGGCACCTATTCCATACATTTAAAAATCACAATGTGGAATGTCGCTACTGATATTGCTACTTCACTGTTCGACATGTGTGTGCTGTTAGTGGTTCTGGCAGCTCAGGCACTCAAAAGCTCTTTTCTCTGTGATAATCTGAAAGAACTGGTCACTAGAGATGAGTCAGTAAATGGGAAGATAATTTTTCCTTATGAAACATTGTTTCCTTATTTCCCAAACCACTTCCTTGATTACAGCATGGAGTCTAGTTGCAGTATCTCAGTTGCTATGTTAGCTGCCAGTGGGTTTCACTGAAAACTTTTAAAAATCTTAAAGCTCTTAGGGATTTTTAGGTTTAGTTTGTGAAATGTGCAAGAGGGGAAGGGGAGGAAATAAACAGCTATTTGCATAAAAGCAAGCAAATTGTTTTAGTTTTTAGTCAGCTAAACACTGAGATATGAGAGTTCATTATTTATAGCAAAGTGCAGCAATATCTGCAGTCTCAAGACAGGAATTTTCATTTCATGTTCACTTCATTCATAAACTTCACTGTTTCAAAAGACACACAATGGGACAAACTCTGATGTCAGTTACTATAAATCTTGAGTAAACTCATTGAAACCACTGGCTTATCGGAAACTAGTATTGTTCTGTGCTAGCAGCAGGGGGAGCTGCTATCATATAATTACCATAGTAACGGTGTTGCAGCAACTTGCAAATCTGGCAGAGGGCTTGCTGGAGAAGCAAATTTTCTAGAAAATCCTGTAGTGAAGACGTTTCGGAGTGAGGAGAGCGGGGTAGGTTCTACCCCTGCTTCAGATCCCCTTTTTTCCTTTTTCAAGCTGACAATATAACTTTAAAAAAAATAACATGTAGGGCAGACGGGAGGAGTCTCCACCCTTCAGGAGGGTGCTTGCATGTGGGATATTCTGTCAGAGTGCACCTCAGAAAGAAGGAGCCATGTCAGGGGGTGCTTTCCTCTGAGCAGGAACTGTGAGGCAGTGGGGAACGATTTCTCATCATGAGCAGGTAGCCAGGTTGGAGATGTCTTTCCTGTGAGCAGGATCCACAGATGGAACAGGAGCCAGTTTGAGGTTGGGGAGGCTTATATTTAATGTGTCTAGGCCGGAAGCATCCAGAGATTTTGGATTTTAGAGTCATGAGAGTTTTATGCCTAATAAAACGATCACTGGTCCAGGACTAAATAGTGCCCATCCTGAGTCGCAGGCAGGTGCAAGTTTAGGGGAAGTTCCACAATGGGGTAGTGGAAATATTTCTCTTGTAGGCTAGATTTTTTTGAAACGGTGGCTGTTTGAAACGGATGACGTAGTTGGGACTTTAGAATAAGGCCCAGGGAGATAGATTTGTTGGGCAGGCAAAGCAGTCAGAGGTGCATGATAAGTGAATATATCACATAGCTCTGTAATTTATCACATAGATATTACCTCCAAATATGTATTAGATGCAAGATACATGTGTATGTATGTGAGCTACTTATATGAAATATGTATCACATTACAAACAAGTATGGACATTGCTCTTAATTTACATTACTATCACTTACAGTTCAGATTTCCTTGTTTTTATTATTAGGGAAGGATTAAGAGGAGGTAGAGTCCTTCTCAGTGAATTTTAGAATAAAACTGTTCTTGTACTATTGAAAAGATAAATAATTTTTTTTGAGAATTTACTTTTGGGAGTCACAGATGATAACTCCTAGACTGAATTCAATAGATTCATTATTCAAACACTGTTCATTTGGAGCAACTGTTTGATCATAGGATATTGAATATTTTATTTCCACTTAAAGAAAGGCATGCAAAATAGATAAAATGGGATACTGGAAAAATGTGATTACTACTTATTTTAAAATCTCATCCCACACTACTCATAGATTTGAATTTCTTCTCCTATATGCTAAAAAATCCACAGTATCTTTTGAGTAATAGGACAGATGGGCCCAAACTATCTGTCAGAAGAGTGCCATGGTGACACTCACCTTCTGGCAGCTCCTCCTGGCTGTTCTGGGGATTAGCTCCATCCATGTCCAATGCCCCTTTCCTTCCTTTGCTCTCTCAGCAGCTCCACTCTCTAGGACTCAGCATGCTCTCTCTTCATGGGTTTGGCTGCTCCCTCTTCGTGGCTTGGCCCTCTGGCCAGGTCACTAGGTTGTTTTCCCCTTCCATGACAGGGTGGAATTAAAGTCTCTCCAGACCAACTGTCCAACAACCTCTACAGGCCTTCCTCTAATCTAAGACTATGCCACCTTCCCAGTGGCAAGTAGGGGAATCTGGGCCTGCGAACTACTCCAGAGTCTAGCCCAGGGATCCTCTATCTAGCAACCTTGGTCTGCTAGCTCCCAGGCCCCACTGCTGTTTCCCAGTGCTCCTTCCTACTTCGCTTCTCTTTTTTGATGTTCTGGCCCACTCATGGGGTCAAACTCAAGCTCCCAACTCCTAGGAAGTGACTAAAGCCTACTTCTCCTGAAGCCCCTTCTGTTGTCAGCTTCCTAGCTTTGTATAAGCTTACATCTGCTCAGCTGAGATTCATCTTCCACTAGGGCTTGTCTATGCAGCCTAATTCTCCCGCAGACGCAGCCTACCAGGTTAGCCTCTTCCAAGCTATCTTAAGCCCTTTAGGTGGGGTGTGGAGAGAACACCTCATCACAACTGGGTGTGTTCAAATCTAGGGCTTTGGTGTAGGCCATTACAAAAATAATCATTTGCTGAGACATTTTGATCTGGATCCAATGTTTCTCAAAATTTTGATTACATTCATATCCAAGCTTTCAGTTCAAGCCCACTTCTTCATAATAGGTTATTTTTCTCAGCTTGGGGGCCAGAACTCCTTGGCTAAGTTCATTTACTTCTCTTTATGTACCATTGCTAAAAAGTGTATTATTCAACATTTTAAAAGTTGCTCTTGCATTCAGTAATAGTTTGACTTATTAATTAGATGCTGAACACTTTAATTCTCCCATACAAAAACCAAAATAAAAGCCTATTATCAAGACCAGAAAAAGGAAGAAGAAATCTATGTGATTTGATCTTTTTTACTTAATTCAGCATAATCAAAATAACAATTAGCTGTAAGAAAATTTGAGGACTTCTAATTAAGAGTGCACTAAAAACTACAAGTATCAGAGGGGTAGCCGTGTTAGTCTGGATCTGTAAAAGCAGCAAAGAATCCTGTGGCACCTTATAGACTAAAAGACGTTTTGGAGCATGAGCTTTCGGGGTGAATACCCACTTTGCACATGCATCTGAGGAAGTGGGTATTCACCCACGAAAGCTCATGCTCCAAAACGTCTGTTAGTCTATAAGGTGCCACAGGATTCTTTGCTGCTGTTAAAAACTACAAGAAACTATTTCATACACTCAGTACAGAATATTTCTGTTTGATGTGAAATTATGTTGTTGCTGATAACTATATATTGTGGCCCTGATTTTCCAAACAGTCTCAATTTGGCCCCAATTTTGTACCCTCAAACACAACGACATCAAATCCCAGGTGTTTTTGTAGCAACCACCCAAGTGCGTGGAGTTTTAATGAGTTCTGGGCAGAGATTAGGACACACCCACACAAAGCCGTATCTTGAGACAGTTTTGACACAGAAACAGGCTATCTAAGCAAAGATGTTCAAAGGTGCTCTTGCTGGAATTCTGAAAAAGGGGCTGTGAACTGAAATCTTTAGAACTGTTTTGTTGATATTGCCTTGATAAAAGGTGGGCTAACATGAACTGCGGCATTTAACTAAAAATAGATTAGGAAAGACTGGTCTCAGTGTGTCCTTTCATCCCTCTCCCAACAAAGAATTAACTTCTTCCAGGAGAACAAATCCTTCCCAGCTGCTCTGCAGCAAGTGCATTATCATATAATTATGACCAATAGTTAAAGTTTTTCATAAGCAGTGCACGGATTTGGAACTGAAGTTGATTTCACCGGGGCTCTACTTGGTACAGTGAGGGAGTTGCAGGATTGGAGTATAAAATATGAAGTGAAATTATCTATGAAAAATTATTCTGTGCAACTGCAACCACACAGCAAATCAGAGAGATTAGGGCTTGTTCCTGAGTTTTGTCCACTAAGCTTTATCACTGACTTCATTGGGGAAAGCTGAGGTCCTAAATATGGTTTAATTTATAGCATGGTAGCATCAAAATATCAGAATTAATCAGTTACCACTGAGCACTTATCTGTTTTTTTGATGTAGATGCTCACATGCTTCATTTCTGGCAATAATTTACAAAAAAAATCTCAGATGCTCTTTTGCTTGCTGTTCAATACATTAGGCTCCAGATTTTAAAGAGTTTGCCTTTGCACAACACATTTAAAGGACTGTATCCCATTTTCACCTGATTAGAATGGAAGGCAATCCTGCTGAAATTTTCAGTACTTGAAAAATACCCTGTTCAGCAGCTTGCAGAAAGTCATCACAGGACAAATGTTAACATTTTTAAACTCATTCCCCTTTCCCTTTTAAAGCAGAATTGAAAAAAGCAGCACCAGAGAGATAGCTGCTGCATTCAGTTAAGCCAAGAATTTCAGGGAGTTAACTGTTTCTTTCTTTTGTGTAAAATTCAGCATCTCACTTCCTTTTAATCAAAGTACACAGGGAATTCTTACAGGGAACACAAGTAATGTTTCCAAAATATACCAAAATGTTAAAAAGACTGGATTAGAGAGAGACAGTTTCTTCTCTCTAGCGCACACAAACAATCCTGGGACAACTGCAGAAACCCAGTACGGATTCTAGTGAATGTTGGGGTAGAAACACAACACCGATCTGCTGCCACCTTATCTCCTCCACTCTGTCAGTCACCGTCGTGGCTCCCATCACCTATCTCTGTTAGAAAGTGGGGAGACCCAAGTGCCTGGTCATCTTTTTGCCATTCTAGAGACCTCTCCTTCCTAGCTCAAGCCCTGGCAGCCACTGATACATGCCCTAACTTCCAGATTGCTCCCCCCCATCAATGTATCCATAGTGTGGGTTCTGCAGCTTCCTCCAAATAAACTAGGAGGTCTAGTTTCCATACCCAGCTCTCCTGGAATTGGCTTTCCATAGTAAGGCAGGGTACCCAGAAAGACATCATGTTCCCTCTTCCATCCAACCTCCCCTTTCTTCAGCATTCCCTGTTCTCATTTTTCATAAGTCACTAGGCCTAAGGCCACACAAAGCACAATTGGTTTTGCTGACTGAGCCCATCAGAGCCCCTGTTAGAGAGCAAGAGCCTGGCAGCAGTACCTTCTAGCTATACAGCCATGCTGTCACCAACTAGCTGACTGTCCATTGTCCTGCACATACTGAGACATCACTTCTTCCCCAGCCATCCAGAACAGGACTGAAGTGCATTGATAGAACAGTGCGAGGAATCTTGCACTACTTCTGCAGATGCTGTACCTTTAGTATAACTACACAGAGGACTTCTTTCTCTAGGTCTTTTAATCCTAATACCTTTCATGAAAATTAAAATTTACTTAAAATTAGAAAAAGAAAAAGAGTGTTGAATAAATAACTCAAAGCTGTTTCAAAACAAATAATATCAAAACACCAACAAACACACACACTGGTCTGGAGAATTAATTCTGAATTACAGTGAAAACAGAGATAGTTATGCTATCCAAACTACTAGTGAAAGGATTAATCAAGTACCCAGCGAAATAATGACTGCAGTTATACTGTCAAGTGTTTTCATGACAGCCATGTTAAGCATTGAAATGACTTGACAATTGGCCAGAAACCAATTTATCTTCAGCCCATTTTTGAAGTGTATTAGTACTGCTTTTTGTAGATCACTTGGATAACAGCCAGTGAGTCAGTGGTATGTTTTTTCCACACCTAAAGTGCAATTATATGCTTTCAGCTATAGCAAGTAGGCTCAACAAACAACAGGAGGGAGAAGGGGAAATATGACAGATTTCCTAGGCTAGCTAGTGCATATTTTTTTTCGAATGTGGAATGCAAATGGTGCCAGGTGAGTACCTTAAAATATAAAACAACATGACAGAGGCAGTGAGAAAATCTGCACGACTCGATGCAGGACAGATTTAGCTTTTTTCACTTAGCTGCACATTGATTCCCACGGTACTCAGACGCAGTGGAGAGGTAGCCCAATGCACTGGTATATGAGAATGAACAATACTTAGGTGGATTACAGATGCATATAGTCATTCTGACTAAAATATTTTCAAATAAATGGTACGGAAATTGTGAACCTGGTCCCCAGGAAAATAATGTGTGTAAGAAGTACCGCTGGTGTAGGCCAGTTTAAAATATTCATAACGATATTAAGGGAAGCTAAATGAAAACCTTGTGAACATGAAGGAAGTTGTTCTTTGGAGAAATAACCTGTTATTAGAGGACCAGGTGGTGGAGTGGATAATGCACTAGGCTGTCACCTCTGGGGACCTGGATTTCTATCTTTCTAGTAAGAGAGATTCATGAACTCATGTTATTCCCTACTGGATGTTTGTCTATGTGAAAAAAATCAGCATGCGATTTGGCAGATCATCATTCTCTGCATAGAACAAACCAGTGTGGAACAGCAGGTCATTACTGAAGTGCCTCGGAAGAGCTGTATGATGAAGCTTACATAGGGACTGGCTCAAACCACATGTACACTTCTGCCAGGATGGCTTTCACCGGAAAACAAGGATAACAAAGCAAAGTGTCTACTGCTAACTGGGAGTTGTGGATGTGCTTCCCTTCACCCCTGTATTTTCAGTGTCAGGTTGTAGAGGAATGTTTGGCAGCTGGAGGAGTCCCTTGGAGGTTGTGAGGTGGGTTGTAGGCAAATGAGTCTGAGCAGCAGATGGAAGAACTGGATTAATATCAGAACTGTTGGGTGGATAGGGGGCTGGGGGGAGAATAGGAGTAACAGTAAAGCCGAGAGGAAAGCACTGGGGAACCTGAGTATTGGGAGAGGGGGCAAGGCAGAAGCTGGAGCAGCTGGGAGGGAAGGGAGTGGGAACCTAGCAGTGGCTGGAGGAGTGCGTGGCATGAGGAAAGTGGTATACAGGCAGACAGTCTGGCTGACAGGGGAATGGGAGGAGCAGGGGAGCCTCAGCTGCACCTGGCCAGCTGGCATGAGGTTAGGAGGCATGATTGTGCTGGCTAGCAGAAGAAGATGAACTGCATGCAGCTGCACGTTGGCTAGCACAAGCTCTGTTTATGAAGCAAAAGTGGGAGTGGAGAGAAATGTTACAGAGGCAGCCAGAGATGTACCTTCCCCAAATGCTTCTCAATTCATTCTGATTTACTGACAATGCCTTTGGGAACTGCCTCCTGCTCAGCTCCTCCAACTTTCTCTAATCCCCTCAAACTATCCTAAAGGCCTCTGGCTATTAAAGTCCTTAGGATCTGATTTTCGGAGGCGCTTAGCACTTAAAACTCTCATCAACATCAATGGGAGCTGGGAGTGCTCAGAATCTCTGAAAATCGCACCCTAATGCTTATGCAGGAGACTTCATTCTCCTTTAGATGTTCAGTTGTGAAATTTCTGACTTTGTAAACCTTTTGTTGTTGTTGCAGTTTATTTTACAGATTTTCTTTTATTTTGCACAACAAAGAGTCAACCAGGTAATATTATGGCTGTTACCTTTAGAGTGGCAAAAAGACCGTAACTTAGAGGACATATGGTAAAAGGCTGTTAAAAAAAAATAAATGGAAAAACTAACTTTTCCTAGAATTTACTCATTTATTCTCTGTGTTCATCTTTGCCTTATTTATTTATGTTTATAATTAGCGACTGCAGCATTTTAAGAGTACAGCTTAAGACCCCTGTTCGGCAACTTCTTGTGAGCAGGTGGACTGCTGCACCAATGCAGGGTTCCAGTGAAGTCAGTTGCAGAACTGGGTCTAAGTATGGTAATCTTAGCCATATTGTCACAAGATCATATCACTTAGGTGCCCATTCTTTAGTTGTTCCATAGAGGCAGACAGCTGTGTGCATTGAAGTTAATGATGTTTAGTGGAGGTGCAGAGTCTACTTGTGCAGAACACTTGCAGGATGGCGCACTGCCTGGCATTTTTATTGAGGAAGTTTTGCAAAATTAGAGAAAACTTACAAAGAAAACTGCAACAAAAACACACACACTGAGCTTTTTCTAAACAAAGGGGCATCTGAGGTATGTCTAGACATTTTGTTTAGTCCTTGACTAGTCTAATCTGATTTCCATGCAGGTGAGGTTATGAATATGGTAGAGAAGCAACGTTGGAGGCAACGTTTCTAATGGTTAGGCTCAAGGGACCAGAGGGTAAGACTCCTATGTTTAGTTTCTTACTTTGTCACTGTCTGAGGTTCATAGACGGGACTTCTGTGATCATCTAGTCTGGCCTCCTGCATAACACAGGCCACATAACTTCCCTGTATTAGTTCCTGTTTGAACTAGAGCACACGTTTTAGGAAAACATCCACTCTTGACTTAAAACATTGGCAGTGATGATCCACCATAACCCTTGGTAAATTGTTCCGATGAGTAATTATCCTCGCTGTTAAAAATATGCACTTTCAGATCAAAGATGCTACCTAGGAGAAAAATGCTATTAATAATAACAGCAAGAATAAGAAATAACAATCAGAGTTATAATAATAGTTCTCCACTTGTCAAGAGGAGTCTCTGCTTCAGTGAAAGTTAAAAGTAGTGTTAACTGAGACACCTCTGTTACCAATGTTAGAGTTTAAAGGAAATGTATCCCAAAATAAACTCAGTTAAATGTCAAAACATTCTCCTTCTGGAAAGCATAATTTTCTTTGTGTGCGAAAGGTCTTTCTTAGCTCCTCTCTGTGTGTTCTCTTTTGCATTAAAAAATAAACACAAGCAACATATCCTTAAAATAACTTTCTGAACTTGAGTCACCTGCATATCCCAGAAGCCCTTCAAATGAATGGTCTGTCAAACACAGTGCAGAACTGGGAATTAAAACCACTGAATGTAAGATATTAGAGAATATACCGATTCCTCAGGTCACCCTGTTTGCAAGCAAAGTTCACCTTAATGTTCCACACTGTCTTTGTGTCTACAGAGTATATTATTCTACTTTCTGTGTTTAACAAATATTCTTTGGAACAAAAAAGTCTGTTATATTTCCAAATACTGTGTTGGTGGGAGCCTCACAGCAATCATCCAATTAGTATAACTTTTTAATGTAGTTTTATTGCGTTCTGAACAAGGACAAACACCAATGAAGAAGGACAAATGGAAGAATATCTAACTGTGGCAATTACCAGAAACAAAGCAGGTTTTTCATAGAATCAGGGCCTGCTCCAGGCACCAGCAAAGGAAGCAGGTGTCTGAGGCAGCCAATAGAAAGGGGTGGCATTCCATCTGTTATTGGCGTGGCACATCTGGATCTTCGGCAGCAATTCAGCAGCGGGTCCTTCATTCCCAAGCTTTCTCTTCGGCGGTACTTTGGTGGCAGCTCAATCGGGTTTTTCTTTTTTTTTTCTTTGCTGCTTGGGGCGGCAAAACAGCTGGAGCCGGCCCTGTATAGAATCATAGAAATGTAGGACTGTAAAGGACCTTGGTAGGTCATCTAGTCCAGTCCCTTGCACTGAGGCAGGACTAAGTATTATTTTTCTAGACCATCCCTGACAGCTGTTTTTCTAAGCTGTTCTTAAAAACCTCCAATGATGGAGATTCCACAGCCTTCCTAAGTAATTTGTTACAGTGCTTTACCCTGACAGTTTGGAAGTTTTTTCCTAATGTCTGACCTAAATCTCCCTTGCTGCAATTTAAAGCCATTGCTTCTTATCCTGTCGTCAATGGATAAGAACAATAATTTATCTCTCTCCTTTTTATAGCAACCTTTTATGTACTTGAAGACTTATGTCCCCTCCCCACCTAGTCTTCTCTTCTCCAGACTAAATAAACCCATTTTTTTCAATCTTTCCCTGACCTCTAATCATTTTTGTTACTCTCCTCTGGACTTTCTCCAATTTGTCCTCATCTTTCCCAAAGTGTAGTACCCAGAACTGGATACAGTACTATCAGTGCTGAGTACAGGGCTGCCCAGAGGGGGGGGCAAGTGGGGCAATTTGCCCCAGGCCCCTGGCTCCGCAGTGGCCCCCAAGCGAATGGCTGAGGCTCCCACCCCGGCTGGACCCCGCCTCCGCCCCTCACCTGTAGTCTCAGCGCATCCAGCAGTGTCCCTGAATAGTGCTGCAGCATGGCTCCAATGGGGCTCCTGAGCTCTGCCCCGCCCAGAGCCACGTGGTCAAGGGGCGGGGCTGAGAGTTCCAGCGGGGCCTGAGATCCCTCCGCTCAGGGTGGAACTCGCAGCCCCGTCCCCTTACCACGCAGTTCTGAGTGGGAGGAGCTCAGGGGCCCTGCCAGAGCCATGCTGCATCTGTCCAGGGGTGGTCCTGGATGCGCTGAGGCTCCGGGTGAGGAGGGAGCCGGGGGTAAGGGGCCGGGGTGGGTGGGGTTGGATAAGGGGCAGGGAGTCCCGGGGACAGGGAGTGGGCAGAGGTTGGGGGGGCGGTCAGGTGACAGGGAACATCGGGGTTGGGTCGTGGGCATTCCAGGGGTCTGTCAGGACTCAGCGGGGGGGTGGATAGGGGTCAGGGCAGTCAGGGGACAGGGAGCAGGGATGGGGTCCCAGGTTGGTGGTGTGGATCTCTAGGGGATGGTGAGGGGGCAAGGAGCAGGATGGGTCGGGGATTCTGAGGGGGCGGGCAGTTGAGGGGAAGGAAGTGGGTGGGGGTCGGATAGGGGGCAGGGCCAGGCTGTCTGGGAGGCACAGCCTTCCCTACCCTAAAGCTCATTCAGCAGTTTGAGGCTTTCAGAAGAGCCAAGCTGTTAGGTTTTCCATTAGGGCTACCATCCCTTTCACTTGCCAAGTGCCAAATTATAGTCTATATTTAATTTCAGTGCCTTAGGGAGATTCATGTCAGGGGAGGGTATCTTCGTTTAAAATTAGCCACAGGAGGAGGGATCACATGAGAAGAGCAATATCCTACACCACCTAGTTCCTTCCCAACCCTACCAAGGGAGAACCCCCTCCCCTGCATTCCCTGATACTTAAGAGGGGTTAATTCAGTGGTTCTCAAACTTTTGTCCGGGTGACCCCTTTCACAAAGCAAACCTCTGAGTGCGAACCCTCCCCCTCTTATACACTGAAAACACTTTTTTATATATTTAACACTATTATAAATGCTGGAGGCAAAGTGGGGTTTGAGGTGCAGGCTGACAGCTCGCGACTCCCAGTAATACCCTCATGACCCCCTGAGGGGTCCCGACCCCAGTTTGAGAATGACTGGGTTAATTTAATTTTAGCACCCTGTGTCCATTCACATGCATGTGCTATTTTGAGCATTTCAGTTTTCATAACATAGGCTCATCCTAGACTCTGGAACAAGCTCAAATGCTCAGTTCGTGGAGTATGTACATAAGCTGTACTAAAGACAAACCCACAGTAACCGTCTCCAGTTTGTGAGGGACCTCATGGAGCCAGTCTCTAGGAAACAAAGAAATGCATGGAGGTTAAGTCCGTTAATGGCTATTAGCCGGAAAGGGTAAGGAATGGTGTCCCTAGCCTCTGTTTGTCAGAGGGTGGAGATGGATGTCAGGAAGAGATCACTTGATCATTACCTGTTAGGTTCAGTCCCTCTGGGGCACTTGGCATTGGCCATTGTAGATAGACAGGATGCTGGGCTGGAAGGACCTTTGGTTTGACCCAGTATGGCTGTTCTTATGTTCTAACCTAAATGAACCCAAAGTTATGGAGACAGATACCAGTCAAGGAAGCCAGCAGAGTATTAGAAACCTGGAAAAATCTCTGACTGGGTGGGCTCAGGCGTTTGGTCACAAGCTGAGGTGGTTCAAAAGTTTTGGATTTTTTTTAAGCAGAATTTTATTGTTTCTTTAAACAATCAAACACAGCAAGCAGCAAATATTTGGCCACACACTGCTGAAACCCCAAACCATATTCAGGTTTTGGCAGACTAATTTCAGCTTTTCAATTAAAAAAACCACAACAAATTTTGAAGGAAAGCAGACATTGTCTGTGATTTTTTTCTGCTTTTTAAAAACCCTGAGTTTTCGATCAAAAAAAAGTTTTAATGGAAAATATTTGTCCAACCCTTTGAATGAGCTTTAGTGCCTTTTAGCACTAGCTGATGCTGAGAACCAGTGATACCTTGTAAAGAAGTTTTCTCAAAACCGGGTTTGTGCCAAGATGCGGAGGGTTTATTTTTCCCAGGGCCGCACGTGGGTTGGGGAGGTGGGCAAGTGGGGAAATTTGCGCTGGGCCCCACAGGAGCCCCCATGAGAATATAATATTGCAATTTTTTTTATGGAAGGGGTCTCTGAAACTGCTTTGCCCCAGGCCCCCTGAATCCTCTGGGTGGCCCTGGCTGAGTAGAGTGGTAGAATTACTGCTCGTGTCTTGCTTATAACACTTCTGCTAATACATCATAAGATGCTGTTTGCTTTTTTTGCAACAGCGTTGCACTGTTGACTCATATTTAGTTTTTGATCCACTATAACCTCCAGATCCTTTTCCGCAGTACTCCTTCCTAGGCAGTTGTCATTTCCCACTTTGTATTTGTGCAATTGATTATTCCTTCCTAAATGTAGTACTTTGTATTTGTCCTTAGTGAATTACACGCTATTTATTTCAGACCATTTCTCCAGTTTGTCAAGATAATTTTGAATTCTAATCCTATCTTCCAGAGCACTTGCAGTCTCTCCCAGTTTAGCATTTTCTGCAAACTTTATAAGTGTACTCTTTTTGCCATCATCCAAATAATTTATGAAGACACTGTAGAGATTGGGACCCAGGACAGATCCCTGCAAGCCCCCACTTGATTTGTCCTTTCAGCTTGATTGGGAATCATTGATAACTATTCTCTGAATACAGTTGTGCATCCGCCTTAGAATAGGTTCATCTAGGCTACATTTCCCTAGTTTGCTTATGAGAAGTGTGGAAGTAGGGAAAGAATTGACAAGGATTTGTAGGGGATCTTAATGCATGTCAGTCTGTTAGCAAGAGTCAGGCTAGCAGTTAACAAGAGTTAGGCCAGCTGTAACCCTAATGACATGTGACTTGTAGAAGCAAGGATGGTGTGAGGCGAGTGGGAAAGAACTGTGTGAGAAGTTGTCACGACCTTGCACTGATAACCAAATATGTAGACTGGCATCTTCTAGAAATGAGAAAAATAAGATAGCAGGATGGCCTATGTATAAACAAAATGCAGCTGTTGCTTATTATTATCTGTATTATTGCTTGTTATTGTCTGTAACAAAGGTATAAATGCTTGCTGTAATTTTTACCTGTTGAGAGACCTGTCCGGGACTGGGGCGACCCTGTGTCCTAGGGCACTCCCTCCCTCTATTGCAATTGCTGGAGAAATAATGAAGTATTTGATTTTGCTGCACCCAAACAAAAAAGGGAGAACTGAGTTTTTCTCCAACAGAAGTTAATATAAGACAGTTTCAAAAGCTTTACTAAAGTTGAGATATATTATATCTACTGCACTCGCCCCCATCCACGAGGCTTGTTGCCCTGTCTAATAAGCATATTAGTTGGACATGATTTGTTCTTATCACTTTGTCTTTTAGGTGCTTACAAACTGATAGATTATTTGCTCCATTATCTTTCTTATTATAGACCAGTTAAGGTGACTTATTCCCCTTATTTGCTCTTTTCCAGTCCTTTGGAATCTCTCCCATCCTTCATGAATTCTCGGAGATTATTACTAATGGCTCAGAAATCTTCTCGGCCAGTTCTTTAATTATTCTAGGATGTATTTCATCAGGCCTTGCTAGTGTGAAGATATCCAAATTGCCTAAGTAATTCTTAACTTGTTCTTTTCCTATTTTAGCCTCATATCCAACCCCATTTACACTGATGTTCACTATGTTAGCTGTCCAATCACTGCTAACTTTTTGGGTGAAAACTGAAAAAAAAAAGTCATTAACACTTTGGCCTTTGCTGCATGTTCTGTTAGTGTCTTTTCCTATTCAGTGAGCAATGGGTCTACCCCTATCCTTGCTTCTAATGTATTTGTCAAAAGTTTTCTTGTTATCCTTTGTGTCCCTAGCTGGTGTAATTGTGTATTGTGCCTTGACCTTTCTAATCTTGTCCCTACATGCTTGTGTGTTTTTTTTTAATATTCATCCTTTGTAATTTGACCTACTTTCCACTTTTTGTATTAATCTTTTTTGAGTTTCAAGTCATTGAAGATCTCCTGGTTAAGCTAGTGTGGTCACTAACCACACTTCCTATCTTTCCTGTGCATTGGGATAGTTTGCTCTTGTGCTCTTAATGTCTCTTGAAAAAACTGCTAAGTCTTCTGAACTTTATTTTCCCTTCATCTTGCTTCCCACGGGATTTTACCTACCAATTCTCTGAGTTTGGTAAAGCCAGCTTTCTGCAAGTGCATTGTCTTTATTCTGCTGTTTTCCCTCCTACCATTCCTTAGAATCATGAACTTTATTATTTCATGATCACTTTCATCCAGGTTCCCTTCCACCTTCAAATTCTCCACCAGTTCCCCACTATTTGTCAGAATCAAATCTAGAATAGCCTCTTCCCTGCTTGCTTTCTCCACCTTCTGTAATAAAAATTTGTCTCCAATGCATTCCAAGAACTTGCTGGATAATTTGTGCCCTGCTATATTATTTTCCCAGCACATGTCTGGGTAGCTGGCGTCCTCCATCAGCATCAAGTCCTGTACTTCAGTTGATTTTGTTAGTTATTAAAAAAAACCCTCATCTATCTCTTCTTCCTGGTTAGGTGATCTATAATAGACTCCTACCATGACATCACACTTGTTTTTTACCCCTTTTATATGTACGCAATGCTTGCAAAAAGCCTCAGGCATCAAGGCATAAACAACTACTAACAGATGGTGGGTAGGAAGAAAAATTCCCCTTGGGGCAGGGCATGCTTTCTGAATGGGGGCCAGAGAAGGACATTGGACTAGATAGACCACTCATCTGATGTGCCGTGTTCCTAATTCAGAATTTATTGCTTTGTTTTGCTTCCGATGATGGCATTTCAGCACTTTGAGATACTTGCTGGCATTCAGAGATTTTGCTGTGTGAATAGTACATTTTAAAACCTCTTGCATATTAGTGAAATGGCATTGCAGATGTGAGTCATGAGTCTCCTTTTACAGGATTGGCCTTAGCACTATTTGACCTGCAATTGTTTCACAAGAGATGAAACTGTCTTAATCACTGTTCTGACTTGTGATCTGAAATATATTATAGCTTGATAGGTTATTCTGATATCCCTGTCCTAAAATAGAGCCATTGAGCTATTGAGAGAAAGGAACACAAATACCAAGAGAATTCCAGGACTGGTTATTACTAGTCTATCTGAGATACATTTAAGGACACGGGTCAATGGAAAGCTTCTTTGTCACTGTAGTTTTAAAATATAACTTATATGAAGGACAAAGACCTAGTTAGCCTTATGACAGTGAGAACATAAAATACAGTGATTGAAATGTGCTAAGTATTAAATACAGGACCCTAATTACTGGAACTGATGGGGGTGGGGAGGGGAATCATTTAACATTTGACAGAGCAAAATGTAATTATTGTAAACCTGGTGATAGGGCAGGTAAATGACTTGCTCCCCAAATTAAACAGTCGAACCAATTTAATTATATCTCAGCTGAGAAAAACAGCAATGAGAAGACTGTTTCAGATTGGTGAAAAATTAATTAAGTCTTTAATGAACTTTATGGTAAATTATATAAAACAGAGGTAACTTAATAAAGACAGATTTTTTTTTAAAGCAGAGATTAGATTTTCCGAGCTTTAAAAGATAAAGAAAGAAAATAATGCGAGTAGAATCTTGTCTTCTATGTGGGTAGATTCTGCAAGGCATAAAAGTACTGAAAACAGAGAATGCCAATGAATGATGGGTTCACAAGTGAGATTAATGAGTAGTTTAGTTTTTTCCATTTTGGTCTCCAAATCTGATTAGAGAGCAATCTGAAAACATTGTACATTAACCAAAACTGTCAACATTTCACTTTTTGATGAATATATGAAGAGGGACATGCACGCACACACACAGAAAGTCACATTTCATACAATGAAGTTTTTGCCAGTTTTTCTGTAAGTGAAGAGCAGATTTTGCTAGTGAAATTGACTAGATGCTTTTTAAAAATGAAAACTGAGAGGATCAAAAGGCAAATTCATTTTGCAACTGGGAAAACAGCTCTTCTTGCATTTAGATGCAATCAGCACAGTGCCTTCCATCTGAAAATCTCTAAGCATTTCAGAAACACCAGTGAATGTTCCTCCCAACACTACTTCTGTGAGGTAGGTGTGGTATTATTGCATCAGATACTCCACTGGTGTAAATGGGCAAAATCCTCTGAGGTCAATGGAGTTACTCCCATTTAGATCAGCAAAGAATTTCCCTGTTTTACAGATGTGGAAATTTTGGTACTGTTACATAATGGAAGTAGATTTTCAAAAACACAAATGGCAGTTAGGTGCCTAATTCCCATTGACTTTCAATAGGAGTTGGGCACCTACCAGTCCTTTGGGCCTCTGAAAATCTAACCTTACCTAATTTGCCAAAGGTCACATATTGAAAGTTTGTGGTAGAGTAGCCCTAGAACCACGGCCTCCTTCAGTCTGGTCTAATTCACGCCTGGTTATCAAATACAAGGGGGACCCAAAAGCAAGCTTTTGACCCTGTCCTTCAGAGCTCTGCTGTGAAGTCTTCAGCTATAGCTGAGGAGTGGGGTCATACTCGTTCCTTGTTCTTCCTTGTACAGCTCCTTTAAAACAACAGCACAATCATAAAAACCCTACTGGATTTGTAATTGCACAAAAGTGGAGAAATGACCACATTTTCCTAGTTCATAAAATTTTTCAGTGCATAATGATTTGCACAACTCTAATGTTTTTGCTGCATATCTGTGTTCTAGACAGTATCGTCTCACACATAGACTAAGCGAAAAACCATTGCGGGAGAGACATTGATACTACGAAAGCAATAGTGTCAAGTATCAGAGGGGTAGCCGTGTTAGTCTGGATCTGTAAAAGCAGCAAAGAATCCTGTGGCAACTTATAGACTAACAGACGTTTTGGAGCCTGAGCTTTTGTGGGTGAATACCCACTTCCCCATGAAAGCTCATGCTCCAAAACGTCTGTTAGTTTATAAGGTGCCACAGGATTCTTTGCTGCTTTTATAAAAGCAATAGGATTCTCATTTGGCCTAGTAATAGAGTGGCTTGTTCATCCAGCCATGTTATTGTCAATGGGACAGTTTTGTCACACATTGTTTAGATTTGTAAGATCTTTGGGACAGGGACCCTCTCTTATTCCGTGCAGTGCCACCTAGCACAATGAAGCCCTAGTCACTTTGGGGGCCTGGAAGAAAAAAAAGCAACATCTAAAGTACAATGTGCTTGGCAACTGTGATCATAACAAGGCAGTTGGTGGCTCCTAAACCTTCCATAGTTCCAACAGTGCTGCTGGGACCAGATGCTTTTGGGTAATCTCCAGAAAAGAGATGCTGCATTGTGGGAGTGGATGGGGAGAACTGGCTGAGATAATGCATTTGCAATGCTTGTGGCTTCCAGTCATATGCACCAGTTCAGCATTAGCAGAGCACAAGCTGTCGATTTCAGTGCTGCAACCAACTAGTGAAACCAATGCTTGTAAAACACCTGGAATGGCGGTTGTCTGTGGAAGCAAAGCATTGCATAAGAGTTGCCAGCTCAAAGCTTCCAACAATGGTATCTTGCAATGCTCTTTTCCTCCCTTAGTCCCCAAAAGTCCTTTAAATCATAAGGTGAAGCAACCGGCTGTGGCAGGTCTTTGACTATTATCTCCCTATTTCAGCATTGTTTTAAAAACATGGACCCTACTAGCACAATCAAAATCCTCAATTCCTTAAAATGACCTTGCAAAAAGAGAAAAGATTGTATTATCCTGATCCTGACAACCGTGAAATTTGACCATATCATGGGATGGGTTTGACAAAGATGATTGGATATGTGTTTGGGTGTGAAGTGTTATTTCAGAGAATGGCAAATCATTCAGGGTCAACACTGACAAGTGAGGGGAGGATCTCCTAATTTATAGGCTAGACATGACACAGGACAAAATTATTTCATCTACCAGTTTATATAATAATGGAACAGATCCTCTACTATGTAAAGGACAGTAGAATCCCTGTGAACAGAACCTATCATGCAACACCAAATGTACCTGATAATTTAGAGCTCAGATAATCATATCATTAGACAATGAGACATGCTCATAGCTCATTAGAAAGAAAGGTCCAGCCAGTGGAAGTTCAGATCTTTGGTATTTTAGTGCACATCAGAAGAGAAGAATCTATGTTATGGAAGAAATCCTTTCATGTTAGTTGAAGAATATTATTATCTGGGGTCTTTCTATCCTCTAATGTTACAGGGTTATAGTGGTATGGTTAAAGCAGCAAAGAATCCTGTGGCACCTTGTAGACTAACAGATGTTTTGGAGCATGAGCTTTCGTGGGTGAATACCCACTTCGTCAGATGCAGTGGTATTGTTACTGTGTCTTTGAACTACAGGGCCTGCAAGGGAATAAAGACCTCATTCTTTACTTCCTTGTATGGCAGTATTAGCCTTGCCTGGGTGGTGGCTCTGGGAATCAGGGAAAAGACAGGGAGGAGAGAGGGAGAGAACAGGGCTGTGCAACCCATTATGAGCGAGTTAGTAATAAGTGGGTAATGAGTGGTTGCACGCCACTCCCAAAATATAAATCAGCAGAGCTGGCTGGGCACAAGGCAGGGAGGTATTCTGTGCCCTGAAAAGGGCTGCAGTAAAGTACTCTCCATCCTGCAGCAAGATAGGAGGAGGAATCGGGTTTCTCTGGATGGCAGAGCTGTATATGCCATTCACAGAGCTGACTCCTCTCAGGCTCAGTCTAGCTTGTCCTCATTATACTCCAGGCTCTGCCACAGAGTTCTGCTTTAAAGCCACTCTAATCTCAGACTGAGCTTGAAAAAAAATGTATTTAAGCTCTTTGTATATAATATGTAACAATTTGTAATGAAAGGATATTCCACCCAGAATTATGCTGTAACTATGGTAACTTACATTGAAAAAGATGCATTGTAAATCTATGAACCAGGCATTTAGAAGAGCTTTGGTTGGACTAGTCACTGATTTATGAATATTCCATTTATGTAAAAGACAACTTCTTACAGAAATTTATTTTTTAAATAGAGCAGCTGTGTCAGTAGGACTGTTGTAGCCAGCATTTTGTTGAACAGATTCTTCAGATTTCTAAATTTTATTTTGTCATGTTTCTTACAATGTTGATTGTTTGGAGATGTAATTTGCATCATTTTTGCTTTGCATAATATAAACCTATTATGTGTTCATTTACTCTAACTTTTAATGTTCTCCTGTTCCATGCACTATTAACTTTCTCATGTAAAAAAAGGAATAGATAAACATTTGTTTTTGTTTAAATAAACTAGCTTGATGCTGATGTGGTCCCCAGTGGCTTTTAGCAATTGGAGAACAAGTTCAGAAATTAATGGAAGATCCTCCATGGGACTTCAGCTTCCCCTGTGTGTGACTTCTTCTGGAAGCTATTAGCTTTCTGTGACTGGCTTAGATAGAGTTACACCCACATAGCTGAGACAAAATGCTGGGCTGATATCTGCCCTTCTCATCGTCTTTCTCAGTGTAATGCTGGTCTTCATTTTTCGGATCCATCCTGTGTGGTAGTCGTGCATTGTATAAGGGCATCATATCAGCTCCAATCAGGATATATAGAGGGTGGGAATATCTCCTTGGAGCAGAGTACACCTGGCAGCTTAACGTTTTGGATCAGCCATATTCGGGGAGGGAAAAAGCTTAGCCTGAAGTTGTTGCTGTTTCTTATTTTTGGGTTACTAGTAAAGCCAAACTACAGCAAGAGGATGAGTTGGGCATTCACCCAGGCTCTGTCAAATACTAGATAGGGACAGATCCCATTCATAGGCATTCAGATTTCCATTCTAATCAGTATGCATTATTCAGACATCAGTCAAGTCAGTTTATGCATTTCCATTATAATTATTCAGAGCAGCTTCCTCAAAGCTCCTCAGCATGCAGCCATGTGAAAGTGGGGACACACAGCAACATGTACTACACTGGAAAATGGGACACAATGCCAACACTTACAGGGCATAACCAAGCATGCCCTGTAAGTGTGTAAGCATGCCCTGTAAGTGTGTATGATCCCTTCCAGTGTTTTACACCACTGGTAGAGGATAAAGTGATCGAATAACTTGCCTTCCCCTCAACCCCCACTCCACCCGGCCCAAGATCCACCCATCTGTAAATGGGTGGGGAGGTGAATAAGGGTCAAAGGAGGGTGGGTTTGGAATGGGGAAACAAGTATCATTCCCACCAACCCCTCTAAAGGAACTACAGGGGGTGTTAGTTTTATAGTGTCCCTAAACCTTCCCATACTGTGGGAACTCCGTTTAGGGGAGTTCCAAGAGCAGCCAGCTATAGAGGAAATCCTGGTAGCACAATGCCAATATGCCATGCCTGGCAGCTGAAGTGGGGGGCCAAAGGCTCTTAGAACTAATGCAGAGGCACAGGGCCTCAGCTCGAGTGGTCTTCGGGCATATACCTTCTATGGGTGTACAGGCTAATGTCTTCCTTTTCATTCTGTAGGGAAGGGGCAACCCCCCCGAGACGATTTTGAGAAAGAGACATATCAAAACTATCACTGAGACCCATCATCATATTGGGCCTTTTGGGTCAGCAGTCTCAGCAGAAAAGCCAAGGATAAGTGTGGGTAAGCTGAACGGCTCCTTCCAGCTCAGATTTCAGACATTGGTGGGACAAAGGTTATGTGTGGGGGTGGGGGAGCTCCCACTGCTACTGCCTGTGCTAAATTGGTCTTGTGGAAGAAGACTTCATTCTTCATGGGTGTTAATTCGGCTCTGATCCTTCATGGACAATTCTAATGCATTTACTTAACATTTGCAGCCTACCCCCTTTTCCTTCTTGAAAACAAAAGCACTTGGAAATGTTGCTTGTACAGCTGCAGTGCTTAATCCTCACTCCATCTTTTCCCTCTCCAGCTCTGATGCACATGACTAGTCCAGCCTGGACCCCTTTCTGCTCTCTATATAAAAGAGATCACAAAGTAGGGGAGGTTTCACCTTATTAGCAGCACTGGATCCTTTTGCACATAACTTTTAATGCTTCAGTTCCCATATTAACATTTTCTGCAGGCTTGCTTGTTGTACATGGACCAGGAGAGAGGCAGAAGCCTCATGAATTTTTTAAGGTGCTTGCTGCTTGCCAGTTAATTGCCTCTCATCACATTAGCTGTCGTGCACTGCACTCAGATGCTGACAAGACTGGTCCATTTCATTTTACTCCATATAG
This sequence comes from Gopherus flavomarginatus, assembly GCF_025201925.1. Lineage (NCBI taxonomy): Eukaryota > Metazoa > Chordata > Testudines > Testudinidae > Gopherus > Gopherus flavomarginatus. Next base: position 26,758,285 of record NC_066626.1, read on the forward strand.
TATAAAGGTTTCAGTGATGTGCCTTAGTATTTTGAATTTGACTTGTAAAATAATTTTTTGATGTCTCCCCCACAACTTAAGTCCATCCTACCTGCTGTGGTGCATGCAATCTTAGCCATATACAGAAAGGCATGGGGTGGATATTTCAATAGCGAGATAAGCAGTGTGGTGTGATGGACTCAGCACAGGGTTAAGACCAAGGGATACTTATATTCTACTTGGGACTCTGACTTCCCCCGATGGTCTTGGTCAAGTCAGTAGCAACTAAACTTTCAAGAATGTCCACTGATTTTGGCTGCCATTGACTTCACCTAGAGATTGACATACTCACAACTTCTGACAAATCAGGATTGAACTATTTATTCTTGTGGTACAGTTCAGGCCACCTGCATCTGTATTCTCCATTCATGGTCCTGCAAGGACACCTATTTTTAGACTTTTGTCTCCCTAGCCATCATCTCTCTTGGGAAAACCTCACCAAGGGCTTTTCCTGTGGTAACAAGTTCATCACTGCCTTGGCTCAGACCAAGCACAGCCATGAATTTGAGAGTAATTTCTTTATATTGTTTGGGTTTTTGATCTGTGCAAGGGGTCCCTTCCTCAGGGCAAAGCTTCAAAAGGCTGAGTTCTTATATAATTGGAGGACTTTTCATCAGCATACTCCTCCCCAGTAGGGGGTACTAGAGAAATCCATTTAATTGTAAAAGTAAATATTATTTCAAATAGTCCTTTGAAGCTCATAACTTGTTCCAGGATTTACATTAGTCAGGTCTTCTCCCTGGAGACATTACTTACAATGCCATAATAATATATAAACATATGCATCATCACAGACCATTAAGCAGCCAGACTGCAGGGGATGGGAGTGAGAGTTCCTTCCTCGGTGTCTTCAGATATATATCTATATCTTCAGATATAAACCACCTGTAGCAGCCCAGGTCAACTGACTCAGACTCATGCTGCAGGGCGATAAAAATTGCAGTGTAGATATTTGGGATCAGGCTGGAGCCTGGGCTTTGAGACTCCAGGAAGGCCCCAGGCCTCCAGAGCCCAGGCTCCAGCCTGAGCCCAAACATCTACACTGCAATGTTATACTGTAGCTGTATGCTCTACAGAAGACACACAAATACTTCATGGGAACTTTTACTTTTGTTTCTTAGGTGTGTTTCTCTCCCATCCCCTTAATTAAAATAAAAGTCAGACCAAAAATGTATGGCTGCCCTTTGTTTATGGAAGACAACAGCAAGCATAGAGGAGAAAAAAAAAAAAAAGAAATGTTAGTACGACCAGATTGGATTGCAGCTGGGAAAATAAGCTGTAAAGCCTCAGGCTTGAAATAAAGCATCCTCTGTGCTGCACAGCCCAAGAAGTGAAGAGGGAAGTGAAATATCTTCCTGTCTTATAACTGGAAAACTCATGAGACTGGGGTTTCCTTGCCGGATTTCCAGTGCTCTTCTTCTAGTCAGATCCAGGACATGTAGATGTGTGTGAAAATGAGAAAGAAAAATTTAGCTGAACTTTCTTCCACACAGGACAAGGCCCGTCTATATTTTGTTTGAACTGATCTGGCCATCTCTGCTTATGAATGCATTAACATTTTCATATTAGCTTTGATTTATGGCACCATCTGGTTCTCTGCTGACTAACATCTCTGACAGGGCTTGGCAGAGGGCAGCAACAGATACGACTGTACACAAATTTCACATGGTTGCCAATGCCAGGTGCCCCAGAGGGAATGAACAGAACAGGTAATCATCAAGTGATCCAACCCCTGTCACCCATTCCTAGCTTCTGGTAAACAGAGGTTGGGGACACCATCCCTACCCATCCTGACTAATAGCAATTGATGGACCTATCCTTCATTAGTTTATCAAGTTCATTTTTGAACCCTGTTATATAGTCTTGGCCTTCACAACATCCTCTAGCAAGGAGTTCCACAGGTTGACCATGTGTTGTGTGAAGAAATACTTCCTTTTGTTTGTTTTAAACCTGCTGCCCGTTAATTTCATTTGGTGACCCCCAGTTCTTGTAATGAGAAAGAGCAAATAACACTTCTTTATTTACCTTCTCCACACCAGTCATGATTTTATAGACTTCTGTCATATCCCCCCTTAGTCATCTCCTTTTCCAAGCTGAAAAGGCCCAGTCTTATTAATCTCTCCTTATATGGAAGCCATTCCATACCCCTAATCATTTTTTGTTGCTCTTTTCTGAACCTTTTCCAATACATCTTTTTTTGAGATGGGGCATAAACAGCACAAATAGCCCTCAGATGAAAGAGCTTCCTGTGCATCTCAGTTGGTTAACTCCAAGACCCACTGCATTGGGGGGCTCTACCAGTCCTATTCTAGTAGACATCTTTGTGTATGGCAGGAGGAGGAAAGTGCAAGAGGCCCAGCCCGCTCACCCAAGCAGATACACATCAGCTGCTGAGGTAAATATTGCATGCTCTTCCCCTGCTGCCACTTGCAGAGGAATAAAGGAACTCTATTAAGCCACCCCAAGAAGTACCGGGGCCACAGGAGCAGAACCACACTGTTTCCGTATTGTGGTAAGTTATGGGCTCTGAACTGCCTACTACTTGATCCCTAGACAGGGATTCTAGCTAATACAAATAATAAATGATAATAAAGTCAGTGGCAGAGCTGCCATAAGGTTCTGAATCTCAGTTTCATCTTTTTCCTCTGATTTCTGTTGTCTCTGTATAAATCTTGTTGCACCTTGGCCCGAGCAGTTAGCCAGTATTCAGGGACTTGCTGGGATGTTTCTACTAGAGGAGAAATTGATGGAGTATTTCTTTAGTGCAATCTGAACAGGATTTACATGGGATGTATATTTACAAAGAATGTACACAAAGTCCTGTTTTCCTGAACACAGTAGGAAAAAGCAACAGTTTCTTTAACACCACTGAGGTGCAGCCACTGAGGTGCTTTGCAGTGTGAATGAAATCGGTGGTCCTGAAGAGTTCACCTAATCAGTACGATAAATGCAGCACACTGTGCAATCAGTACAGAGAGGTGAACAAGTGGCTTTAGAGGAGTCAACTTGCTTGTTTCTAAATTTTGCTAGTTCTCATTTGAGAACTAGACCCAAACCACACATGCTGGTTTACAAAAGGATGCCCATTGGTAAGGTAGCTTCTTGAGCCCCAGACTGCAAATGTTCCATTGTGACCAATGCAAGCTCTGTGTGTGTGTGTGTGTGTGTGTGTGTGTGTGTGTGTGTGTGTGTGTGTGTGTGTGTGTGTGTGTGTGTGTGTGTGTGTGTGTGTGTGTGTGTGTGTGTGTGTGTGTGTGGCAAACTAGCAGTATTGAACCTCCTATGGTAAGAAATGAATTATTTTGGGAGATACTACATTTCATTGAGGGTAAGGCTAAAAGGATGAAAAGTGTAAATGTTTTTTTAAATGTATTTATAGAGATGGGCCACCCTGATTCAGAAATATGCCCATAACTTGGGAAGTTTGACCTATTTTGTAAACCGAATATCTGCCAAACTTCCAGGGAAATGAATAATAATTTTTTTTATGCAAGGAGGAGGATACTTGCTTAACCTTTAATGAAGGTTTTAGCGGATTTATATGTATGTGTTTTACAATGCTCACTTGATCTTATCACAGCATTTCACCAGTGAGAGGAGTGTTGTATAAGATTTTGGGTGCTCATGGATGGAGGGATGGCTTCTGATGTCTGTTACATTAATGTAAAGCTGAATTAAATCCATAAGTCCCTTCGAGTGAATGGACTTACCCCAGATCCAGACCATTGGAAGGGAGACTGGAATTTGCTCCTGTCACAGCTGAGAGTCGTAATAAAGGTTTCTAGGATGTGCTCGCTCTCTTAGCTTGATCTCATGGGTTTCAGTGATAATTTAGTAAGAATTAACTCCTTTTACCTTGATTCTGCTCTCACACTGTATTACACAGATATAATTCCATTTGCTTCAGTGGCATTTCTCTTTATTTATACCATTGTGACTAGAGAATCAGTCCCTTTACCAGCAGTTTTCAGGTACAAGGGGAGTTAAACAAATCATTGGTATAGGTGTTTAGCTATTTCAGTTTGAGCCTTTTCAGTTGGTGGTACAGAGTGAATAAGGATTGCAAATGCTTATTACAAACTGCTCTCTGAGTCTGCTGAAAAGTCATTTAAAACAAAACAAGCTACATTTTAAAATCCATGATGTTTTGTTTCAAGTCTATGCAACAGAAAAGATGCTGAAGTATTCAGATGATGAAGTGAAGTCCCTGCAGAGGAATTCTACCTTTACTAGACGATGCTCATTCACACTTGTGCAGCCAAGTGCAGCCCAGCTGCTCAAGATACAGACCTATGGAAATCCGCCGCTGCTGTTTGAGCGCCTAACCTAGCTGAGATAGTGCTAACTTCAATCAAAGAAAGGTGACAAACCCCACAACTGCTGAAGTTAGCTTCAGCACACACACACACTGATGCATTTACTTATAAAAGTTGCTTTTCTGAGGGAAATACACAAGAGATTGATGTCAGGATTTAAAGAGACAGTAAGTAGTTTTGGCCCGAGATTGAGATTTTATGGTTTTTTAAACACAAAACCTGAATACAAACTTTTCAAGAAATGTTTATGTACTGATTTCAGGAAAAACGGGGATTTTGCTTGAATTTAAACCTGTTGAAAAAAAGCAAACCAAGCCAGATTGTATTAGTCGATGAGAATTTGAATATGAAACTGATTATGACCAGAAAGTGAACCCAACCAGCTTAATTGTACTGTCTAAGATGAGGGCCCAATTCCTCAAAGTTCTGAGTGATTCCTAAGAATTCCTGAGCTCCCTCAGTTGAAGGGTTTGTCTACCACTATCACCAGTAGATCTGGTCATATTTTTTCTAAATGAAATAACGTATTCATTTGTTGAAAATGAATATTTTGCAAAACTTTGTTTTCAATTAAAATTTCTCTTTCTCTCCAGCCAAAACACCCTCCATTTTCACTTCACTCCTGCATCAGAACTAGGCCAATGTCTATCAGTGCTGAGGACCATGAAGGTCTGGTAGCTTTTATGAAAGGAAATTATCACGCTGAAAGATCCTGGTAGTTCAAGTAGGTATCCAAGTATTTCACATTATAGGAAGTCAGAACAAATGAAAACGTTTTCCCTTAATTTTGGCGTCTAAATGCAGGCACTGATTTCATAATCCTTGCTTGAGACTCCGTTCCTAAGGCAGCTTCATGGAGTTGGCCATGTCTTCTGTTTTTTAATTGAATATATAAAAGGTTTACTGCTACAAGAAGAGGAATGTTAATCAGTTTAAATTACAGTGTTACAACATACATTCACCCACACAGCCTAAAAAAATGCCCACAAGTGCTGAACGGGAACCCAAATGAAGGATTTACAAAATGTTACAGAAAAATCTCTAAATTAGTCTTCAGGCTTTATGAATCATTCCTTAAAATACATCAGAATGCAAAGTACCGTTCAGTCACAAGGACAAGTCTGCAGTGAATATGTGATTTCATAGGGAATTTTGGAGATGCTTTTAGACATTTTAAAAGAGTGATTTAGGTTTAGTTCTGGCAGACACAGTATGGAGAAAACTGGCGTTTTGCTAACATTGAAAATTGCAAGGTATTCACAATACTTCTTACTTTAGTGAATAAAAGTAGATGTGTGGAAAAAAACCACAATTTTAAAAGTCCCTTATGAAAACGTTGCATAGAATTTCATAGATGAGGAGAACTGTTATGTGTTTTTGAATCATTCTGTAGAATTTAACAGAGAATATGTAGAGGCCTAAGGCAGAGCCCTACACCATGATATGGAGTGGGGGTTCAAGACTTTTGTGGCCTCTCTGCATGGAGCTTCTACTCATTTTCAAGCTTTGCACCTGTATCTAAAAGGGAACAGGATTCAATCCTAACGGGGGCAAGACAGTTTTAATTATTGGTAGTGAATATTTATATTAGGTGGGGATCTACTTGTTGAAACAGCTTCAGTCAAGCTCATTCTTCAATTTACCCAGTCTGTGGTTAGAAAACAAAGCACTGAGAAAAATGGGCTTCAATTCTGCTGGTTACTTGTACTGTACAGTTTATTTCTAGAAGGGGATAAGTAATTTTATTTTCCCTTGCTTCAATAGTTCTTTCATACACACCCTCTAGTAGGGAACAGCGCTAGTATTAACATGCATAGCCCTGATGATTTCAGTAAGTGGTTTTCTTAAGTTTCATGCACAATCACATTGAAAAATAATGAATAGTCATTTATGTCTTGTCAATTAGTAATGTGCAGTGATATTGGCTGAGTACTGGTTTAACCCTTCCATCATCCCTGAGGAAGGGAGCTTGGTGGGAGGTAGCTTTGGAGAAAGCATCAGAGGGGTAGCCGTGTTAGTCTGGATCTGTAAAAGCAGCAAAGAGTCCTGTGGCACCTTATAGACTAACAGACGTTTTGGAGCATGAGCTTTCGTGGGTGAATACCCACTTCGTCAGATGCATGTAGTGGAAATTTCCAGGGCAGGTATATATATGCAGGCAAGCTAGAGATAATGAGGTAGTTCAATCTGGGAGGATGAGGCCCTGTTCTAGCAGTTGAGGTGTGAAAACCAAGGGAGGAGAAACTGGTTCTGTAATGGGCAAGCCATTCACAGTCTTTGTTTAATCCTGAGCTGATGGTGTCAAATTTGCAGATGAACTGAAGCTCAGCAGTTTCTCTTTGAAGTCTGGTCCTGAAGTTTTTTTGCTGCAGGATGGCCACCTTAAGGTCTGCTATAGTGTGGCCAGGGAGGTTGAAGTGTTCTCCTACAGGTTTTTGTATATTGCCATTCCTAATATCTGATTTGTGTCCATTTATCCTTTTCCGTAGAGACTGTCCAGTTTGGCCGATGTACATAGCAGAGGGGCATTGCTGGCATATGATGGCGTATATTACATTGGTGGACGTGCAGGTGAATGAACCGGTGATGGTGTGGCTGATCTGGTTAGGTCCTGTGATGGTGTCGCTGGTGTAGATATGTGGGCAGAGTTGGCATCGAGGTTTGTTGCATGGATTGGTTCCTGAGCTAGAGTTATTATGGTGCGGTGTGCAGTTACTGGTGAGAATATGTTTCAGGTTGGCAGGTTGCCTGTGGGCGAGGACTGGCCTACCACCCAAGGCCTGTGAAAGTGTGGGATCATTGTCCAGGATGGGTTGTAGGTCCCTGATGATGCGTTGGAGAGGTTTTAGCTGGGGACTGTATGTGATGGCCAGTGGAGTCCTGTTGGTTTCTTCCTTGGGTTTGTCTTGCAGTAGGAGGCTTCTGGGTACACGTCTGGCTCTGTTGATCTGTTTCCTTATTTCCTCATGCGGGTATTGTAGTTTTGAGAATGCTTGGTGGAGATTTTGTAGGTGTTGGTCTCTGTCTGAGGGGTTAGAGCAGATGCGGTTGTACCTCAGTGCTTGGCTGTAGACAATGGATCTTGTGATGTGCCCGGGATGGAAGCTGGAGGCATGAAGGTAGGCATAGCAGTCGGTAGGTTTTCGGTATAGGGTGATGGTAATGTGACCATCACTTATTTGCACCGTGGTGTCTAGGAAGTGGACCTCCCGTGTAGATTGGTCCAGGCTGAGGTTGATGGTGGGGTGGAAGCTGTTGAAATCGTGGTGGAATTTTTCCAGAGACTCCTTCCCATGGGTCCAGAATATAATGTAGCGTAGGTAGAGAAGGGGCATGAGTGGACGAGAGCTGAGGAAGCGTTGTTCCAGGTCGGCCATAAAAATATTGGCATATTGTGGGGCCATGCGGGTGCCCATAGCTGTGCCACTGATCTGGAGATATATATTGTCATTAAATTTGAAATAGTTGTGTGTGAGGATAAAGGCACAGAGCTCAGCAGCCAGTTGTGCTGTAGCATCATCAGGGATACTGTTCCTGACAGCTTGTATTCCCTCTGTGTGTGGGATGTTCGTGTAGAGAGCCTCTACTTCCATGGTGGCTAGGATGGTGTTTTCTGGAAGGTCACCAATGTATTGTAGTTTCCTCAGGAAATCAGTGGTGTCACGGAGATAGCTGGGAGTGCTGGTAGCATAGGGTCTGAGTAGAGAGTCCACATATCCAGACAGTCCTTCAGTGAGAGTGCCAATGCCCAAGATGATGGGGCGTCCAGGATTTCCGGGTTTGCGGATCTTGGGTAGTAGATAGAATAACCCTGGTCGGGGCTCTAAGGGTATGTTGATTTGTTCCGGTGTTAGTGTAGGGAGTGTCCTGAGTAGATGTTGCAGTTTCTTAGTGTATTCCTCAGTGGGATCTGAGGGAAGTGGCCTGTAGAATTTGGTGTTGGAGAGTTGTCTGGTAGCCTCCTTTTGGTAGTCAGACCTGTTCATGATGACAACAGCACCTCCTTTATCAGCCTCTTTGATGATAATATCTGGGTGGTTTCTGAGGCTGTGGATGGCATTGCGTTCTGCACGACTTAGGTTATGAGGCAAGCGATGTTGTTTTTCCACAATTTCTGCTTGTGCACTTCAGCAGAAGCATTCAATGTAGAGGTCCAGACTGTCATTTCGACCCTAAGGAGGAGTCCATGTGGAGTTCTTCTTGTGCTGTTGGTGGGAGGGCACCTGTGTATCAGTGCGCTGTTCAGTGTTGTCCTGAAAGTATTCTTTGAGTCGGAGACGGCGGAAGTAGGCTTCCAGATCGCCACAGAACTGTATCATGTTGGTGGGGGTGGCAGGGCAGAAAGAGAGTCCCCGAGATAGAACAGACTAGCAGCTAGCCATGTTATTGATTTACTCAGGGGAGGCCCTTCCGAGTATCAGGCTTTGTCTATATATACACCCTTAATTGAGGACTTTAGCCTTTACCGTTTATTTGTTGTGCATTACTGAGATGGAAATTTGGGTGTCATTCTCATTTTTTATAACACTTTATTACTGTCAGGTTTCAATATGTTCAGCTACTTTTAGGGTCCTGAGAATATTCCCCTTAAGGGACTTTTACATGTGTACATGGAGCATTTTCACAGAACACCGTAAAGCTTTGGCTTAAGCTATGTGAGAGGCAATAATATTGTTTCCAGATAGTAAAGACAGATTATGCAATACAAAGAAAAAGCAATGTTATAATGCTTTGCTGGGAAATGGGTCTAATTGATGCAGTCTGTACTGATCTTTGAAAAGTCAACCTGTGGAACTGTTTGCCAGAGGATGTGTGATAGCCAAGACTATAACAGGGTTCAGAAAAGAACTGGATAAATTTATGGAGGATAGGTCCATCAATTGCCGGGATGAGCAGGGATGGTGTCCCTAGCCTCTGTTTGCCAGAATCTGGGAATAGGCGACAGGGCATGAATCACTTGATGATTACCTGTTCTATTCATTCCCTCTGGGGTACTTAGCATTGGCCACAGTCAGAAGACAGGATACCGGGCTAGATGGACCTTTGGTCTGATTCAGTATGGCTGTTCTTGTGTTCTAAAACCACCCATCAATAGTTTAAAATAAAGAAGAAGAGCAAAGGCAAAATGTTCCTTGTCCTGTAACTAGAGTTTAAAGCTTTGGATGATACCTGAAATGAGTGAGAGTGGGAATAGGAAACATTAGTCCACTGGGACAGTGTTAACATAGGCAAAAACTTTTATAATCAGTTATATGTATTGCGTTGAAATGAGCTTAACATGAGGTAGCCATCTCAAAATCCTAGTGTAGAGAAGGCAAGTGGTGCTTTTACCTTGATGTCACTAGTTGAGGTAAATGTTAGCCCCCAACTAATGGTTCCCTTTGACCAGCCACATCAAGGTAAAACTACCACTGCATCAAAGTTGCCTTGGATGCCCTAGTATTTTACAAGATATCATTCTCATGTTAGCTAAGTCATTTCAAGGAACACTCCTTTAAGCCTTATGTGAAGACATGTGCAAAGTTTCAAACAGCAGCCCAGGGAACTAGCTACATAATTCCCAGTTGTGTTAATGAATCACATGAATAAGTCCTGCACCACCCTTTAAAAATTTAAGAGTTGAGGTCGTAGAGTTGTTCTTCATCAGCAAAATCTGAGTTTTAGAATTCCATGTCAAAACAATAGTGGGTGGGGTGGGAGATGAATACAACCTTTGTTCGTGAAAGCCAGCAAATGTTGTCAATGGAATATTATCCCCATAAAAAGCTGATGTTTAAAGCCTGTTGGCAAAATTCATCCTCTCTGTGCCTGCTGGAGCCAGGAACTGTTTCATATTTTTTCTGAGTTTTTCTTAATACCTTCCCAGTGATACTTGAGTAGTAGTCACAAGAATAACTGAAATTTTCATGTGTCATATCTACTTTGCTAGGGTCAATGGAGAACTTACCAAAAATGTACAGGGTTGATTGGACTTTTTATACATAAGGCACAAAAAATCATGAGACAGTCAAAACTGCTTGATAGTACTATAAAATTTCATGGTTACTCTGCTGCACCTGATTAGGTTGTTGCACCTTTTGGCATCTGAGCCAATATTAAACAGCTCGCAGCCTTTATACTCTATATAGGAGAGATTCAAAAATGCTTGCAGTTGATTTAGAGTCTGTCTCATGACATATTTTAATAATTTCTGCAAGCTGTATGAAAACATTCAAAAATCTCTCTTAGGTAAAACAGCCTCAGCAAGTGCTAAGTGACCCTCAAAGTGAAGAAATATACCATATGAGGGCTCCTATGCCACAAAACCTGCCTGGATCTTGAAACAGAAGGCAATTTATTTCTGTAGGACTTGAAATTAAAATTAAACCAAACCAGAGTGTGCTCTCCTCCACCTCGGATAATATTTTTTTAAAGTTGCTTTATGATCTGCTTTATGCTACAACACCAACCAGATTTAATACTTGTCTTCCAATGGCTACTGCCTGGAGGCTTGGAATACTCCTGATATTTACATGCAGGAACCAGAAGCTAAAGTAGATGGCTTATGAATAATTAAACACAAACATCTGCTCCCTTTTGTCAGATGGAGACAGATAGAATCCTCTCAAAACTTTTGCTGATCGGTCTTATCACACTGACTTCACTTCTACGAGATACAGATTTCAAGTGAAAGATTGGGGACTAGTTGTAGTTTGTTGTTGTGAAATGGAGAAATCATTCCTTATACTCACAATTCTTTCCTTTCTCTATGTGCTATATCTGAGGTCTCCCCTTCAGTCAGAGGTCCTTAAAATACCTCAGCTGCCAAGGCCCAAATGTGGAACAAAATATATGGTAGATAACCAAAATTAGGGAGATTATTTATGTGGGAAACTAATAATGTTGTAGAACTTCCTTCCTTTACTGTAAATAATTCTTTCTATAAACCTTAGTGTCATGATTCCTTGTTCCTGTTGTAAATCATTTTCAACAATCAAAGTGAGGGAACTCTACATTTGTGTGGAAAGTAGGTGACTTTGTGACTAAAATGAGCGATGCTTCTCTACATGAGGGGCACTTAAGAGACAGGTTAGAAATGGGTTTGTAGTTGACATCAATGCCATCATTGGCTGATGCACCATGTGATCATAATCCTTTAAATCAGTAGTAAAACAATGTAAACGTCTACGGCCAAAATGCCTGATCTGAAAATTTATGCCATGATTCTTTTCTTGCCTACACAGAAGGGACTAGTGACTTTGGGGACTCAGCTTTAAACACCTTAGAGAGGCCTGACTGTCAGAGGGTAAGTGCTCAGTATGTTCTGGGAATTCGGACCCTTTAAAAGTATTCAAAAACAGGTACCCAAAAATCAGCTTAGTCACGTTTGAAAATTTAGGCCATGCATGTGTGTCTTCCAGCAAGGAGAACTCATTGATTGAAAAGGGGACTGAATCAGCAACTTAGTCATAGTTTATAGTAGCCACAGTTTAAAAAATTGGGAGCAAATGTAGCTACTCAAAGAAAACAGATAAAAGTAAAAAGGAAGAATGGTTGGATGTAAGTGTTGTTCAAAATAACTTGGTAGAGTTAGTTTGAAATATCTGTGGGCTAGTAACCTTTGGTGCGCACACTACGGTTTGGGGAATTAGGGTTTATGTTGCAGGATGATTCATCCTTGATGCGGTGTGAAAATTCATTTCATTTGTCAGAATTTTTTCATCAAAACAATTTGACAAAAATCAACATGCAAAAATATATTTTGATATCCCTGAAACTGCAGTTTTTTGCCAAAGTAGTTTTTTTTTTAAAAAACGAAGCGTCAACCAGCTCTACTCGAGAGCACCTTCCCTAACTTAAAGATGAACATAGGGTCCATCTGCCTCTGATATGGGGTTCCGTCAAGCCATACGTCTGCCTCCATATTGAACTTTGTCAAACCTACTATGACAGAGTCTGGGACACTCCAAACCCCACAGTGCCCAGAACTGTGTAAGAATCTGTGTGCTTTGGTGTTGTGAGTGCCCTGACTGGAATACAGTAATGCGCACACAATTCAATGGTGGAGGGGTATGTGTGTGGGGAGAGAGACAGGTAGGAGAATTACTCAGCACATGGGTGGCCAGCATGTTGACACCAATGCTCAGTAGCGTACCAGCTAGGTTTCTTCAAGGTAGAGAAGGTGGAGGAACAGGTGAAGGGATCTACCTGCAGGTGGGGCGTCAGCTTGTGAGGCAGCTGGTTGATTTAGGGTTTTTAATTTTTGACTATAACTAAAAAAATTGTGGAGAACCCACCAACTTAAGCATTTCTGGCTGTCATGGATAAATGCTAGAAGTTCACTCCTGGAAGTGATAGCATCTGCTCTGGACATTGTTGTAGCAAAGATTTTTGCTGCCAGTTCCTTATACTGTAGTGGTGTCCTATTGAGACTGGCAATTCAAGAAGAAAATGGCTGCTGAACCTTTTCTGGACAATTGAAGTGCAAGTTGTGGTTGCCTTACAAATCACAAACAATGATCAAAGCTGGAATATTGGGATTGAGGATCTTCATTCTTCATGAATCAAATGCTAATGTGGATGGACAATTTCCCCAAATTAAGATTTTTGTGTAGGAAAATGAGGCCCAGGATGTCTAAGGACTCACTTCAAATGTACTATATATGGCCTATCATAACAAATCTGAATGATAGAAAGTGACACTGTGTTGCTGTGAGACATTATTAATTTCTATTGACTATTAAGTCTAGTTTAAAAATCTATACCATTTGATTAATAACGAATTCATATTGATCATTGATACAAAACTGGTTGTGGTAAGAAAATGGAAATAATGATCAATGTCTAATAGCCATTATTTAAAAGCAGTGGGAAGCCATTGTATAAGACAATAAATGTACTGCAAAAAAAATGAGATTAAATGCCAAAAATTAAACGGAGGAAATATCCCAAATTTAAAACACTGAAATCAGCTTGGCCATTAGGACAGTTCTGTAAAACTGAGGTACATTCCTTTGTATAGAGTCCTAATTCACCTTTTACCCACACCCACCAACTGCCGCTACTGGAACTGTGGAATTACTTCCTTCTCCTAACTCTATTGGCATACAGTGATGCTCTGCTGCATTAGGTCTTCTCTTGTCAATGTAACAAAGTAATCAGAGAGATCACAAGTGTAAGCAGAGTCAGGATAAGCTCTACCCTGACATCTGGTGGAAAGAATGTGAGAGAGTGTATTTGCATAGGCACGCCCACCCTATCCCAGACTGCCAAGCTGTGGGACTGCTTGGTGACAAATTGCTCACCCTCAGTTGGGTGGTACTGGCTAGACATGGGACATGGGTTCCAAAACCCAGAGAATTGAGAGAGGCTGGGGACAGGTATCTGTGCCTGGTGGTGCAGTCTCCTTGTGGAGCCAGAAGCACCAGTTGCACCCCCTCCTCTCTCCACTGTGGAATGTCAGAGTTGATTTTTATTATTCCCTCAAGAATCTAAATACAGGTTACTGAGCTGAACTCACTTTGGGCTAATGGTGCACTAGCACTGGGGCTCCCCCACTAAGAGCTGAGATCACTAAGAGTTGAAATCACAAAAAAAAGCTGAAATGACTGAGCTGAGAGCACTGAGTACTGTGCTAACTAGTGGGGGAGCCTGAAGATATGCTGTGGAACAGAGCAGCTGGCGGAGTGGAGCAGTTGCGGGGACGGCTGGAGCGGATCACGGGACAGCTGGTGGCAGCAGAGCGGAGTAGCTGTGGGACGGGTGGAGCGGCCCACAGAGTGAGCGGAGCCGAGCAGTTTTGCAGAGCAGCTGGTGGAGCGGAGCAGTTCCTGAGGACGGCTGGTAAAGCGGAGCAGTTCATGGAGAAGGCGGAAGCAGAACCCACGGAGAGGCAGGGCAGTTGGCCCTGGACCACGTAAGGTGCCCCTTTCTACCCAGGCTGGGGGGAGGGACCTCTACAGATAGACTCTCGAACTCTGGGGTGGCATTGACCAGAGACTTTTGGGTTGTTGGACTTTGGGGTGATTGGACTTAAAACCCTAAGCGGAAAAAGGACAGTGCCAAACGTACTTGGAGGTGGGTTTTTGTGTATGGTTTGTGTTATAACCCTGTTTGTGGTGTTTCTCCACTGGGATGCCGCATTGATTCCTTCCTTTATTAAAAAAGATTTTGCTACACTCAGACTCCGTGCTTGCGAGAGGGGAAGTATTGCCTCCTAGAGGCGCCCAGGGGCGTGTGGTATGTGAGTGTCCCAGGTCACTGGGTGGGGGCTCGAGCCGGTTATGCATTGTGTTACTGAAACGGAACCCCTGGATACTGAACCCGGCCCTTGTTGCTGCCAACTAGAGGGGCAGAAGGGTTACATTTTTGGGGGCTCGTCCGGGATCCCTGGGTCAGTACCCCTCGCAAGCACTTGTTGAGTGTTCCACTGTATTGGGAAATAATTATGTTTATATTTTGAGGAAACTACTGTTTGTATAATGGCTAATATGTCGGGTTTGTTGGGCCCCAGTCCTGCAGCCTCTAGCTCAGGGGCGGCAGACTCAGCCTATGATTGGGCAAAAGCACTGGGGCATATATTGGAAAAGATTGTGTTGGCCTATGCTACGTCAAACTCTTGTCGTAAGTTAAGGTTATTTGATGGGGAAGAGGAGTTTGAACTCTGGTCGGAGCATACTACTGAAATGCTGCGGGAGTGGGCCGTACCCGATGTAGAAAAGCGACGATGTCTAATAGAGAGCCTTAGTGGCCCAGCATTAGATGTAATTCACACCCTGAAGCTCACTGACCCTGAGGTCAGTGTGAAGGACTGCCTAGAGGCCCTTGATAATACCTTTGGGAGCGTAGAGGGCCCTGAGGACAGTTACTGTAAATTCATTAATTCCCGACAGCAAAGGGGTGAGAAAATTTCAGCCTATATACAGAGGCTGGAGAGACTACTTCAGAGAGCTGTTATGAGGGGAGCAGTGACTGCTGAGCAGATGGATCAGACCAGACTGGCTCAAGTTGTAAGAGGGACTCAGTATCGGAACCCAATCCTACTTCATCTCCGACTAAGAGAACGGCAGGAACATCCCCCAAGTTACTCCCAGCTGATAAAGGAGGTCAGGGAAGAAGAAGAAAGGCAGGCAGCCAGCGAGTGTTGGGAAGCCCAAACATTGGAACCAGCCAGTACGACGCCACCGCCAATGGCCAGTGTACTGATGGTGAGCACCACAGAGGAACTTGCCCAACAAATGCAGGTCCTGACAGAACGGATAGCTGAGCTGCAAAGCATCATTGACCGAGCTAAGACTTCCAGGAATAAGGAGCCTCAGACTGTGATGATAGAGAAGTCAGTATCTAGAGTCACCGTCCCACCTCACCGAATGGAGAAAGGACAATTCTTTTGCTACCGGTGTGGTCAGGATGGGCACAGTGCTGCTAACTGCCATAAGGAAGAGAACCCCTCCTTAGTGTATGAAAAGCTGAGGATCAGTTGGGAGAGATCCAGTAGCTGCCAGAAGGTCCAGGGACGGAGACCACCTAGGCCTAGAGGATTTGAAGATTCCCCCAGAAGAGACCAACCAGCTGGGATCCCTGCAGGACTGATAGGGCCTCGAGCAGAGGTCATGGTGAGGATTGAAGGGGCGGAGTGTAAAGCCGTGGTTGACACTGGATCTCAAGTGACTATTATATTTCAGTCATTCTACCAACAGATGCTTAGGCACCTGCCCATACAGCCACTGACTGGCATTGGTCTGTGTGGCCTCAGCATGGATGAATACCCTTATCAGGGCTATGTCATAGTACACCTGGAATTCCCAGAAGAGATTGCTGGGGTAAGACAGGAGGTGGACACTGCTGCTTTAATATGCCCTGACCCCAAAGGAGCCTCTGATGTGTCTGTGCTAATAGGGACCAACTCCAGCCTCTTTAGGATACTGGCCGATTACTGCAGACAGCAAGCAGGAGACCAATATCTGAATACCTTGGTGATACACACACACTGTGCCGAGGCTTACAGAAAAATTGAGGACATGAGAAAAGTGATGCCTGATTTGCCAGTCGGAGCACTGAGGTATGCGGGCCCGGTCCCTTTAGTGGTGCCTGCCATGTCAGAAAAGGAGGTGATTGTCAGGAGTACCTGCCTAAAAGGCAGTAAGGGAACATTAGCTGTGGTAGAGCAGCCAACCAAGGGAGGGCTCCCAGAAGGAGTGCTGGTTCTCAGCGGAGTCATAACCCTACCTGCTGAAGCCCAGGAGGAGGTGACGTTACTGGTTGCTAATGAAACACGCCGTGATGTGTTTGTAAAACCAGGGCAGAAGATTGCAGACATTTTTGAGCCTGAAAGCGTTGTGAGACCCCAGTGTGAAGCTGAAGTTCCAATGATAGATCCTGCGAAGTTTGACTTCGGGGACTCACCGCTGTCTGAGGAGTGGAAGGATCGCCTGAGGAAGAAGCTTTGCGAGAGATCCAAGGTGTTCTCACTACATGAGTGGGACGTGGGATGTGCAAAGGGAGTGGAACACCATATCAGGCTACAAGATCCCCGACCCTTCAGGGAGAGGTCTAGGAGGATTGCCCTCTCTGAGATGGAAGACGTGCGCCATCATCTTCAAGAGCTGATCGCGAATGGTATCATCACAGAGTCACGAAGCCCCTATGCCTCACCCACTGTGGTCGTTCATAAGAAGAGCGGAAAAATCCGGATGTGTATTGACTACCGCACCCTAAACAGGCGCACTACAGTTGATCAGTACACCATGCCTCGAGTACAAGATGCCTTGGACTGTTTGCTGGGTAGTCAGTGGTTCTCTGTGTTGGATCTTCGGAGTGGATACTACCAGATCCCTCTGGGTGAAGAAGATAAGGAGAAGACAGCCTTCATCTGCCCATTAGGGTTTTATCAGTTCGAACGCATGCCCCAAGGGATTTCTGGAGCACCTGCCACATTTCAACGTCTTATGGAAAAAGTCGTGGGAGACATGAATTTACTGCAGGTGTTAGTTTACTTGGATGACCTGATTGTGTTTGGAAGAACCCTGGAGGAACATGAAGAAAGACTTCTTAAAGTGCTCGACAGGTTGGAGGCATACAGTTTGAAGCTTTCAATCGATAAATGCCAGTTCTGCCAAACCTCAGTGAAGTATGTAGGTCACATCGTGTCCCAAGAGGGTGTGAGTACTGACCCCGATAAAATAGAAGCACTCACTACCTGGCCACGTCCCATTAACTACAGAGAACTCAAGACGTTTCTTGGATTTAGTGGCTACTACCGCAGATTTGTGAAGAACTATGCTACGATTGTAAAACCTCTGAATGATCTTACCAGGGGATACCAGTCCAACAAGAACAAATCTAAGACCCAGAATAAGCGGAGGCCTCCAAAGCCGCCTTTGCAGAGACACTATGGCCCCTTCGAACCATTTGGGCCGCGGTGGGATGAAAGATGTGAGAGAGCTTTTCGGGAAATCATTACTCGCTTAACTCATGCTCCCGTCCTAGTCTTTGCTGACCCAAGCAAACCGTTTATCCTGCATACTGATGCCAGTTTGGAGGGTCTGGGAGCAGTACTGTATCAGGAAGTGGAAGGCAAACGCAAACCGGTAGCCTTTGCCAGCCGAGGACTGTCTGACAATGAAACTCGCTACCCCATCCACAAGCTGGAGTTCTTGGCCTTGAAATGGGCCATCACTGAGAAATTCCGAGACTACTTGTACGGTGCTCAGTTCCAGGTGTGGACAGACAACAACCCACTGACCTATGTGTTAACAAGTGCTAAATTGGATGCTACAGGCCAGAGATGGGTGGCTGCCTTGGCTAGCTATGAGTTCAGCATTCAATACCGATCAGGGAGGAGCAATGTAGATGCAGATGCCTTGTCCAGACGTCCGCAGGCACCTGATGTTGCTGTGATACCCACGGATGGCGTGAGAGCTATTTGCAGTGTGAGTCGCCGAGAGCCGGAGGCCCCTGAGAGCCTTCATGGATGTGTTGCTGAAGCTTTGGGCCTACCCCCTGAAGGCGTGCCTTCTACTTCAGTGAACTATATTGCTTTGGACCAATCTCCCTTGCCCATGCTCAATACGGCTGACTGGCAAGAGGCCCAACTACAAGATGCTGACATTCGTGATACACTACTTGCCAAAAGAGAGGGGCGAGGCCCCGCTGAGGTTGTCCCACCTACCCCAGAGGGCAAACTACTATTGAGAGAATGGACCAAACTAAAACTGATTCAGGGAGTGCTACACCGCACGACCACAGACCCTCTACAAAAGCAACGGAATCAACTAGTGCTGCCAAAAGATTACAGAGCCCTGGCCATGAGGGCCCTGCATGATGACTTTGGACATTTAGGGATGGAGAGGACCCTGGAACTTATCCGCAGTAGATTCTATTGGCCACGGATGGCTGAAGATGTTCGCTGGAAATGTGAGACCTGCGCGCGATGTGTGCAAAGGAAAACTCTGCCCACGAGGGCTGCATATCTGAAGAACATCACCAGCAACAAACCTCTGGAGCTGGTTTGCATTGATTTCTTGTCTTTAGAAGTGGACAAGAGGAATATTGGGAACATCCTAGTAGTGACCGACCATTACACGCGATATGCGCAGGCATATCCCACACGTGATCAGAAGGCCACTACCGTCGCTCGAGTACTGTGGGAAAAATATTTCTCAGTTTATGGATTCCCAGCCCGGATACACTCGGATCAGGGACGAGACTTTGAGAGTCACCTTCTGAAGGAGGTGCTGAGGATAGCAGGAATTAAAAAGTCAAGGACAACGCCTTATCACCCACAGGGTGACCCTCAGCCAGAGAGGTTCAACCGAACCCTGTTAGATATGTTAGGGACTTTGCGGCCAGAGCAGAAGGCAACCTGGAGCCAACATGTCGCATTTCTAGTGCACGCCTACAACGCCACAAAGAACGACGCTACGGGAGTCACCCCATATCTCTTAATGTTTGGGCGAGAACCAAGATTACCCATAGACCTGTGCTTTGGTGTATCCGAGGATGGAGATAGCTATGAAACTCACCAGCAATATCTATCCCGTCTACGAGAAAAGCTGCGGGATGCTTATCACTTAGCTACATCTGCAGCTCAGAAGAATGCAGGCCGCAACAAACATCGATATGATGCTAGGGTACGTCTGCAAGAGCTCCAGCCAGGGGACAGAGTCCTGCTGCGAAATTTGGGTATTGCTGGCAAACACAAGATAGCTGACAGATGGAAGGCAATACCTTACTTAGTGATGGAAAAGCTAGGAGACCTGCCGGTCTACAAGATAAAACCTGAAGAGGGTCCAGGGCAGACCAAAACCGTGCATAGAAACCTTTTGCTCCCTGTGGGAGAATTGGTAGGCAGCCCTTATGAGATGGGCCACAACAGGGCAACTGGGCAGAACGAAGGTGCTGTACCAAAGCCGCCTTCCAATGTGGACAGCCGGCCTCCTGCAGCTAACCTACCCCTATTCGGCACATCTGACAGTGAGTCTGAGGAGGAAGACACAACCATGGTGTATCCTGGGATGAAGACAAGATTTCAGTCTCGATCCGCTGAATCAGAAGAGAGCACATCCTCTTCCACCCTAAACCCTATGGCAGAAGTATTTAGGCCCATTCCTGACATCCCTGAGCCACTGGTGGGACCCCCGTGTAATGACTTACACAGACTATTGGACAGTGGTGACATACAGATGGAGGATGTCCAGAGCACCTGCGACCCTCCACTGTTAGAACTAGAAATGCAGGGGCCTATGCCAGTACCCGAGGGGAACTCACAGGAAACCTCCCCATCCATCACTCAAGAGGATGTCCCCTCTACCATAGCAACAGAGATTCTCAATAGGCGAGACAGGGTAATAAGACCAGTGAAACGGTTAACTTACGATGCACCTGGGGTGATTAGTGAGGAGCCTATACATTTAGCACACAGGTTTGTGAAAGCTAAAGTGGGCTATCTAATGCCTTTTGGAGGGGACCAATAAGTTGGTATAGTAGGGAATGTGATTTGTCGGGACGACAAATTCTTGGCTGGGGGGAGGATGTAAACAGAGTCAGGATAAGCTCTACCCTGACATCTGGTGGAAAGAATGTGAGAGAGTGTATTTGCATAGGCACGCCCACCCTATCCCAGACTGCCAAGCTGTGGGACTGCTTGGTGACAAATTGCTCACCCTCAGTTGGGTGGTACTGGCTAGACATGGGACATGGGTTCCAAAACCCAGAGAATTGAGAGAGGCTGGGGACAGGTATCTGTGCCTGGTGGCGCAGTCTCCTTGTGGAGCCAGAAGCACCAGTTGCACCCCCTCCTCTCTCCACTGTGGAATGTCAGAGTTGATTTTTTTATTCCCTCAAGAATCTAAATACAGGTTACTGAGCTGAACTCACTTTGGGCTAATGGTGCACTAGCACTGGGGCTCCCCCACTAAGAGCTGAGATCACTAAGAGTTGAAATCACAAAAAAAGCTGAAATGACTGAGCTGAGAGCACTGAGTACTGTGCTAACTAGTGGGGGAGCCTGAAGATATGCTGTGGAACAGAGCAGCTGGCGGAGTGGAGCAGTTGCGGGGACAGCTGGAGCGGATCACGGGACAGCTGGTGGCAGCAGAGCGGAGTAGCTGTGGGACGGGTGGAGCGGCCCACAGAGTGAGCGGAGCCGAGCAGTTTTGCAGAGCAGCTGGTGGAGCGGAGCAGTTCCTGAGGACGGCTGGTAAAGCGGAGCAGTTCATGGAGAAGGCGGAAGCAGAACTCACGGAGAGGCAGGGCAGTTGGCCCTGGACCACGTAAGGTGCCCCTTTCTACCCAGGCTGGGGGGAGGGACCTCTACAGATAGACTCTCGAACTCTGGGGTGGCATTGACCAGAGACTTTTGGGTTGTTGGACTTTGGGGTGATTGGACTTAAAACCCTAAGCGGAAAAAGGACAGTGCCAAACGTACTTGGAGGTGGGTTTTTGTTTATGGTTTGTGTTATAACCCTGTTTGTGGTGTTTCTCCACTGGGATGCCGCATTGATTCCTTCCTTTATTAAAAAAGATTTTGCTACACTCAGACTCCGTGCTTGCGAGAGGGGAAGTATTGCCTCCTAGAGGCGCCCAGGGGGGTGTGGTATGTGAGTGTCCCAGGTCACTGGGTGGGGGCTCGAGCCGGTTATGCATTGTGTTACTGAAACGGAACCCCTGGATACTGAACCCGGCCCTTGTTGCTGCCAACTAGAGGGGCAGAAGGGTTACACAAGGGCATCATCTAAAACAGCATGGTCACCTTCCAACTCAGCAGCAGCAGCACACAGTCCTATATGAAAGTAGCGAGCTTGTTACCTATGCCAGTATTCACCCTCTGGGAGCAATCTCATGTTTGCAGTGACAATTGCTATTTGGATGTGCTATTTTTAGAAAGTACAACCGATTAATGAAATAATTACATAGGTGATTCACAGATTTTTAAATGATCTGTTCTTGGCTTCAATTTAATGCAACTAATTGCATAACGGCTAATTTATCTGTGTGTTATAGGACTTGCCATTAATTCAGATACTTCCCAATGACTCCTATTCAGAATAACAGTCTTGATTTGTTAGGTCAGCCTCTGGATACAAATATGTATCTGCCTGCCTGTCTTCTCTGATTCTCTAACACTTCCTGGCTTACCTGCTTTATACACAGAAGAGGAGAGAGTAGACATTACATACTGTTTTTAGCTAGGAAGCTTAGTCAGAAAGTCACTTCAGAGTTAATGCTGGTATATTGCCCCAAGAGACAATATGTCCTATACTAGTAGGTCTTTTTTCTCCTTCATAGGAACAATAATTAACTATTGCTTGATTACCCACTGCTGTTAATAATGTGAAGAATCAGCCACCAGGCAATATAGGGGTGTGTAGCACCCACAAACAAAGAAGTAATTTTACTGCCTACATCCAGGAACAGAGAGAGTTTTGCGGCAGCAGGATCTGATCCAGTGGTATAAAATTGTGGGTTTCTCAGAAATGTTGTTAGCAGGCTACTGATGGGCTCCCATTCATAGAGATTCTGCTGTGGAAAAACATTCCATTGACTTCCTGTTAGGATGCCATTTGAGAAGAAGGATGGAGCATTTGTCATTGTCCTCACTTTACTAGATTTCTTGCCTGAAGATTTCTTCCCTGACAAGAAGTTTTGCTGCTGGGTAAAAAACAAAAAAAGAAGTCACTGATTTCTATAGCAATGGAATTCCAGTACAGGAAAAACTCCTCCTATTCCACGATTCATCCATGAAAATGATGCCATGTCTCTTACCACATACATAAAATTAAAAATCAGCTAGTCACTGTCTTATTCCAGGGAAATGTTATATTAATAGCATCACATGGACCTGAAGTCCTCAGACTTTATAATGATTCGTTAGTCTATCTTTCTTCACATACAAACGTCTGATGTTTAGTTTCCCAGCCACTATATTACTTTGAATTTTAAGACGAAAAATTAAAATGTTATAATCAGGGCTGTTTGCTTTAAAGAAAAGAACAAAGTGTCAAAAACAAAAATAGGAGGTATATTTAGAAGGAATTCACAGAGGAAAATAATATCTTACCACTTGGTGTCACTCCTAACCCATGTTTGGGTCAACTCAGAACTGTTTCTATGACAGCAGGAACTTTGTCAGACTGGGGAGGATTTCACCAGCCTTATTTTGGAAACAAAATTCAGATGTTCTAGGATTCAAGTAGATGACCTAGCCATTCTCCAGAGGATGGATGTGTACAGATATGTTCTGTAAAGAGCGTGCAGCCTCTGAGATAAAGAGAACTACCATTTATAATCTCTTACACTGTAGCTTGCAAAACGTGAGCCATTAAACACAATTGTTTGATTTGTTCCTACTTCATCTGATTCATAACATATACTGTAAGTAGAAGCAGCCCTCAGTAGCTAACTTAGTGTATTGATATAAATGTAAATTAATTCATTGAAAATTCTGCCACATAAAATCTGTGCCAAGCAGTTGAATTGCTGGAGAGTCATGCATTATTTACCTTTTTTTTTATTTAAAGAAACTTCAGCCTGTCAGAAACCAGCTGATTTGATAAAAATAATGTATATTTTAAAGAAAATTTATTTCACAGGTAAGCCAGTCTCTGAATCACACAATCTTATAGGACATATCATTTATACAGTCAAAATGCAGCATGGGAAAGATGATACTGTAGTCTGGCTGCCTTATTTTCTTATATTGTCCTTTAAACCTTGGGTCCAGTTTCTGTTCTAGGTTACGCTAGTGTAAACCTGGAGTTATTCCGATGAAGTCGTAGTCAGCAGCATAGGCTTACACAGGAACCTGTATAGGATTGAGGGAGGAACAATGCTGCACAGAACAACCATTCCTTAACCTTGTTTCTCTGCCCTTGGAACCTGTTCATCTTCCCCCCACCCTCCAGCAGGGAGTTCATGCTGGCACTTTCCCTTCCATACTCCTCAGTATGGATGTGCTGATATTTGTTACCTTGTCAAGGAGAAGGAATGAGTTGAATATGGCCCTATCAAACTAACTCTTTAGCATTCTGATTCTCCAGAAAACTAACTGCTTGACTGGCAACCAGCAGAGTACTCCTAGGCGTTTAGAACGAGCTAAGCTTAAGACAGTAGAAATGTTTATTTTAGTGTTAAAGACCCACATCTGTCTGTATTGCAATAACAACACTACAAGCAGCAAGTCTGCAGCATATTTATGTCAACTCCCACAACACAGTGCATCTGTGAAAGAGGGAGGTGCGCGGTTATGTTAGCCCATTAGCAGTTATGCTAATTAATTGTGGAAAAGTGATTCTAGGTTCTCACCTCGGTGGCTCAGTCATAAAAACCATACAGTCAAAACCCTGATTTGCACCCAGGAGCCTCCCACAGAAAACACAAAAATCTCAGGGGAACAAATCTTCGTTGGATTGCCTCACAGAATCTTTGATGATTCCTTTCTGATTGTTCTGCCAAAGGGTGGGTGGGGTGGAAGGTTACCTCACTCCCTATAGAATGGGTTACGGGGCCATAAAATTCCACAGATCTTCTGTGACACATCAGACACCTCCATCTTTTAGTAGTTCCACCATCACAAATCAAGGCTCTCAATCCATAATCATCTTCATGCAGGCAAAGGAGTCTGCCTATACAGAGCGCTCTGCAAGATTGAGGGATGGCCCAGCAGTCATCTGAATTTTACCTGTGGTGTTCTACATGTACAATGTAGAACTCACTCTTTGTCAACATTCTGGACATCTATGCAATGGACTACATCTTCTCCTGACTCAGCCCTCCAGCTGAGTCACTTTATAGTCTTACCCCTTCTGGGGTACCAGAGAGTCAACAAACAAAAGTTAAATGACCTCACAGACTCACTAATCCTTCTACTTCTAGTCACTGGGGTCTTCATCCCACCTATCTCAGTGGGCCTGTAGGAAAACCTAATTCCCCCCTCTTCTCTGGGTTTCAACCCAGGAACCCCGTAGTAAGCAAACAAGGTCTGTCTATTCAGAAACCATCCCCCCTCCCTCTCCAACTTTTTGCCTGGATTTCTTTCTATCTCAGCCTGTCTGCAGATCTTCCCCACAGCCTCTTCCTGGACCCACTATGTACCTATATTCTTGTACAGGACCTCTCTGTCTTTCTAGGCACCAATCTCTCAAGATTCACCCTTCTTCCAGAGCAGGGGCTCACAGGGGTCTTTCCTGAAGCTCTCCCTAACACACACAAAGTGGAAATATATATTTAAATCACTTCTGCCCCCCCTCATACTTGAACATTCATCCCTCTTAAGTTTCTCCTATGCTCCATTCCTTAGTTAAATGCTGACTCCTAGGGCTGCCTTCACTAGAGCCTTGCTTCCATGTTGAGACCCATTACAGGGGCTAAGCCTGTTGCAATAGCTTTTTCATTCCACCAGACTTCTGTCAGGCCTCCTCCCCCCCAAAGGGAGCTTCCAACAGTACACGCTCTCTCTCTTTTTAAATACTGCCCTGATCCTTTCCCAGTGGTGTCCAATAATTGCAATTAAGCTACTCAGCAAGGATCAGCTGGGGAAATAGCTGCTGCATCACAGGGGAAGTTGAGAACACTCCCCCAAAGTAGAACCTCAGAGTTACGAACACCAGAATTACCAACTGACCAGTCAACCACATATCTCATTTGGAATCAGAAGTACACAATCAGGAGCAGCAGAGACAAAACAAACAAACAAAAAAACCCAGTACAGTCAGAGGCATGTGCAGAAATTTAACTTTGACCCCTGTTGGTGGGGCATGTTCTATGCCACCCTGGCCACAGCAGAAGCTCAATTTTTCCTCCTCCCTCACCCCAGCTCCTGCAAGAGCTCACTCTTCCCTCCCACCCACCTCCACAGCCCTGGGGCTGGGAGGAGTTTTGTGCCTCTGATGATTATTGGGAGAGCCAGTGCCCCTACTTGCTCCTCCCCCCGTTGTGCATGCCCCTGAGTACAGTTCTGTGTTAAATACAAGCTACTAATAAAATAAAGGGAAAGTTTTTTTTAAAAAAAGATTTGACTAGGTAAGGAAACTGTTTCTGTGCTTGTTTCATTGAAATTAAAGATGGTCAAAAAGCTGCATTTTTCATCTGCATACATAGTAAAGTTTCAAATCTGCATTAAGTCAATGTTCAATTGTAAACTTTTGAAAGAACAACCATAATGTTTTGTTCAGCATTTCAAACATTCATTTCCCTAAGTGTTTGAACTCTGAGGTTCTACTATATAGGAACTGCCATAATGGGTCAGATCCAAGGTCCATCTAGTCTAGTGTACTGTCTCTGACAGTGGCCAGAACCAGATACTTCAGAGAAAGATGTAAGAACCCCACAGCAGGCAATTACCCCCAATTAAAGTCTCATCCTAATCCCTTATAGTTTGAGTTTGGTTGAAATACTGAAGCATGCTTCCCCGCCCCCCTCCACATTTTTTAAAATTAAGTCATAACTTTGAACATTATTTTTATTCATATAAATGTCCAATCCCTCTTTGAATTTAACTACTTTTTGGCTTAAATTATATATTGTGGCAATGAGTTCCACAGTCTAATTACACCTTGTGTACTATTAATCAATTGCATCTATTTCATTGGGGTGGTTATTTTTCAGTTAAACCTTTTATTACAGAAGTTGCAGTAAGAATGAAAAAGCTTGATAAGAAATAGTTTTGGAGTATAAAATAGTCCTGGATTACAGTAGAATCTCAGCTCTTCAGGCTAGATATTGCCATTAGGCACAGTCCTGAGGAAAGGGTATTATGGAAACTGCACCACCAAGTGTAGGCCTGACAGGTACTGTGCCTCACACATGCTCCTATGAGCTTCATTTCCCTCCCTGATTCTCTCCTGCTTCAGGAGAAAGGTAGCAGTTTGCTGCAGGCCTCTACTTAGATCCAGGTAGCACACAAGGGATAAATTCTTACTTCCCCACTGGGCATGTCATCTAAGCCATAATCTGGTCCATCTAATTTTTTTTTTTTTAATCGACTGCTAAAGTATGTGATACATTTAACTTCCTGGGCCACATTCTGAATCTTTGTAGTTGCAGTTGGTAAACCTTTTCATTGTTGTCATTTTTTTTTGTTTTGTGATTGTCAATTTGTATGTCTCAGATTGCTTCATTATATTCAATGCAATTTCTTTCACTAAATTTCCCCCAATATAATACAGAAAGTTTATTAAAGAGGCAGTAAGCTGAAGGATATTACTGAAGGTATAGGCAAAAAGGAACAGTACATAATTGGTAGAAAACCATTAACTGATGTGCAGTACACGATGATGATTCTGAGGGCAATATTTTCACATTTTACAAAGCATTTTTTTTTGCTCTCAATGTAATTATATTAATAGTCAGCTGGCTGGAGTAGTTTATATCTACTATTCACTGCCCCTGTGTAGTCTATTAACTGCCTTAGCCCTGATAACATCAGCAGTGCTGCAATTGTTAATCGCTTTGTATGCTTCAACCAACCAAACATTGCATGAGTAACTTTAAAACAAAGGAAGAGAATAAGATTTATCACGGGGATGAAACTGCAGAGAGACCTTACCTATTAGATATTGTCAACCATTTGCAGAAGAAATATGGATTGATAAAAGCTATTAAAAACTTGAATTAATGCATATTTTATGGACTCTACAACATTAAGGGGAAGATTAAACTTAAAGGTGCCCATTTCAGGTTCACACAGCAGTTTATGATTTTATTTTCATCCCTTGAAGTAACATGGGTGTAATGCCAGCAGACCAATTATGTTACAGGGATGAACCATCTACAGCAGTTTTGCAATCAAGAAACTATTGTCTGAAAACCTTCCTGGTGTTTAAAATGCAAAATTACACAGACATATGCTTTTTCCCTGTCTCTGAAATGCACTGTTTTGACATTGAACATATGCACTCTGAAGTAAACTACCTTTCACCTTCTCCTAATGTTTTGTAAAATAGTATATCTCAAGCTCTGTGGTATACTAAGGGCTTTCCAGTAAAATAACCTGACAATATAAATAACCCAAAGTCACAGGATCTGCTATTATAATCAAACTGTAGATGAATTCAATGAACATGCAATTCTTAGAGACTGATCCAAAACCCACTGAAGTCAATGGAAAGAGTCCCATTGAGTTCAGGGATTTTTGCATCTGGCTCATACTATATATGTATATGTAGATGAGAACATAGCTTTTATCTCAAAAAAGTGCTTGCAAATTCATATACTTGGGTCCTACTCCTGGGCCTGTGTTGCTAATCTGAGTTCTTACTCCAGACAAGTCTTCTGGCAGCCTTGAACATGTTCTTTTGCTGGGAAGGGGTGGGAGGCAGACACCCACTGGAAGTTACCTTGCACCCATTTGCTGTTGTCACAACTTTCCTTCTGGGAGACTTTGTATTGTGACCTGGATTACAGGGCCAAGAGGCATTATCATAAGCCAAGGGCTATTTTCCGCCCATTGTTTGGTAGGTCTCAATCCAATTTCCTAGTAAAAAGGTAAACACTTTGGAAAAAAACAAGACGATTGGGACTAATACTATTGGCAGACTCAGCAGAGAAATCAAGATTAGAATAGGCATGGAAAATGAACTTCCTATTCCTGCCTAGTTGGCAGGACAATGTCAGAATGCTGCCCATCTTGTACTTATTCTGTGAGTGGAGGACTTCTGTTCCTAAAAATATAAATCTGGCAGCTTCCATTGCCACTGAAATACCTTGGGGCATATCAATCATATTGGATTTATGTGCAATATATGGCAGATAGTGACTCCAATTCTTTGTTTTGACTTTGAGCTCAGACTCTAGCATTTATCTGACTTTTAATGAGCATGTACTTTTGCAATTTCATTGTTCCAGTCAAGGTCCATTCTTGACTTGCCCCCAACTTTTAAAAAATTCATCATGGCTCATCAGATAATAGTACACTTTAGCAGGTAGGTTGAGTAATGGCTCCTATTGTTGGGACATAAAGTGTGATGCTATTACTCTTAGTTAGCATGGGCTAGTGTGGTGTAGCTTTTTTTGTCATTAGGGGCACCATAAACTTTTCATCATCTAGTTTGCAAAAATGTTTCTTAATTTTAGTTTAAAAAAGGTTAGATTTTAGAGCTATGACAATTTCCAATATAATACTTTCCCTTTGGCAACAAATTTCAGGCTGGACTGTGCAGTAAAGTGCACTTTTTTTGTTGGAGACAAGGAGGTGTGTAGGGGCCTTGCAGCAGGGGACATCTAGGAACAAATTTTAGTGGAATCAGTCAAAATTCCTCCTTGGGCTTTTGTACTTCACACATTGCAGTAGAACAGATGCTACTCTTTAAAATGGATGTTCATTTCTGTGCATGGCAGCTCTGTTGTCCAATGTGGATAAGGATATGGTCAGGGTCTCAATGAGGCTTCCAGAATCATTATCAGGAGGTTTTCACTAACTTCATTGTTTAAATCTCTAAACATCTGAGTCATTGTACCCAAATTTGTATATGGTCACTTTTTCCAAGTACTGTTTTGGCTTTGTTTTATAAATAGCTATTTTATAAAGTCTTTTATTACTTTATAAGGTCTGTCATTAATTGTAAATAATGCTTTTTTTGTGGTTGAAGACAGATTTACAAAAGCAGTTATCTCTGCCATTTTAGATCAATGTTGAGTTCATTCCCCACCTTCTCTTTAGTACTCCTATTACATTGGATATATTTGTAAAAAGCTCCTCTTATTCCCAGTGACAGATTGCAGAGGTGCTATTAGGTCTCTGGTGCACAAAGGTCTAACCTCAGATTAGGGAACGGACTATAAAGACTATCTACAGCAGTGGTTCACAAACTGGGCTGTGCGCCCCCCAGGAGGGGTGCAAAGAAACTGGGATCCTGTGGTCCCTATCACAGGGTCTGCACACGTTTCCACCCTCTCATGCCTGTGCCCAGGCTGGTCAAATAAAGAGTCCCAAAGCCTTTCTCAACTGCTGCACCCTCATGTCTTTATTTACAGTGTTTCATGCAGTCCCCAATTCCCCTAACAGCTGTCTCACCATGGACCCTTCCCAGGGTCTTCTGGCCCCTGAGGCTCACCTCAGTCAGTATCCAGGCAGAGATCCAGCCCTTCTGCCTCCTCCCAGGCTAGCCCCTTACTGAGCTTTTCCCAATGCTTATATAGGCCTCATAGTCCTCAGCCCAGCTGTCTCTAATTGGCTCAGCCTATTACTCTGAGCCTGCCCTCTTTAGGGCCTGCAGCTGGGCTCCCTGCTGAGTGTCTGGGCCCTTGCACTTGGCCACTGTGCCTGGAAGCAGGGTGTGGCCAGCATTTTTAGCAGGGCATCTATGGGGTTCACCTCTGCCCTGCTACAGTCCCACAGGACCCATTGCCATAATATTGGGAGCAGGTTAAAAATAGAGTGGGTATTGCAGGGCATGATGGGAGTGGGATTAAAAAAAATAGCCCTCCCGTGCTGCAAATAACATGAATGCCCTGGCCAGCAGTCACCGCTCTCCAGCCACCCAGCTCCAAAGGCACCGCTGCCACCAGCAGCAGCAGCAGCACAGAAATAAGGGTGGCCATGGAGGAGGTGGGCGACAAGAGGGGTTGTGACTGGAAAAGTTTGTGCACCATTTATCTATAATACAAAATCCAGTCATTGCTGTCAGTTGTTCTGGGCACGCAAACACACACAGAAGTTAGCTAAAAACATAAATACTCTTGCTGGTAGGTTGCAACATAACACTACTTTATTTCTTAGAATTCAGAAAAATAACACACAAGAACCCCAAAACAGGGAGAGACAAAAGCAGGCTGCTACATAAAACAGAGAGGGGTAATCGATCATAACTTATTCAAAACTGTTGATCTTCAAGCTGACTGCTGCTCAGTCCACATCACACACATCTCTACAGAGCCCCCTAACTTGCAGCAGGACCAGGAAAACCCCTGAAATTTAAAGTGACACTGCAACAATCCACTACAACAATGTGTGGCTGCAGTGAGTGCAGCTGAACTAGTGTTGGTCACGGTTTAGCTGAAAGCCTGAGCAAGGACAGTTACATGTTCAGCACAAGGTTTAAGAGTGGTTGCCTGAGAGGCTGAGGGAGGAGCATGCATTTAGGAAAGATGGGCTGCATACCCAGGGACAAGGGATTGAGATCAAGGCCAATGTGAGGCGATTGGGGGTTCCTATTTTGCTCTCTTTTAATAAAAACTGTCCTTTGATGAAAAGACCTTGCAGGATCCTAATTTTTTTTTTTTGCTGAATCATTCAGTACACATTTCCTTACCCACTTTAGCAACTTTTAACTAATTCCGCTTCAGAGCTACCCTTTGATTTTACCTACAATCCTTGCCTAGCTTTGATTGTTCTTCTTTGCTCCCTCTGCCTTTTTCAGGTTTCAGTACAGGACTATTATTTACTCTGTGGTCCCTGAGCTGGCTAGGTTGCCAATTTTGGTTGGACATATTCCTGGAGGTCTCATCACATTATATAATCTTTAATTAAAAATGAATTTTTAATTCCTGGCGACTCTAGGACAATCCTTGAGGGCTGGCAACCGTGGAGCAGCTCCTCAGAAAGACACATTGGCTGCCTCTCGTTCCTAACATTGTTTTATTGAAGTCTTTTGAATTAATTGAATTTGGGATTTTTCATTTGTCTATATTAATACTTCTTCTTATTGCTTCGTATAGGGCCATAAAAGTCCACATTTTCTTCAATGGGTGGTTTGTCACACTATTGGAGTGCAAGATCAGGCCCCTTTATTTCTTAATTCCTTAGAAGTAGAAGCATATCAGATTTCAAAACAAAATACTGACTTCTGGGAGTCCATTCCTCACTATCTAGGAGATCATGGTCATTTACTGCTTCTCCAAAGCTCAGAGAAAGCAGGCAGACAGACAAAGACTCAGACACTAAATTTCCTCCACCCAAAGTTGAAAAAATCCGGTTTCCTGATTGGTCCTCTGGTCAGGTGCTTCAGGTGAAAGAGACATTAACCCTTAGCTATCTGTTTATGACACGCCCCCCAAATTGCAGACAGTGGGGAAGCTCACTGGCGGCGATTTCCTTCTAGAACTTGAAAATAAACAGATTAATACAACACATACACCTTTACATATACTCCTAAGTATATAACTAACAGACTTTTACATTTTAAGAACACTTTTTAACTACTGAATTCTGGGAAACTCTCACGGGAGAGTGCATCAGCTACTTTGTTAGAAGCTCCTGTGATGTGTTGAATTTCAAAATCAAAATCTTGGAGAGCTAAACTCCAACGAAGAAGTTTCTTGTTGTTCCCCTTGGCAGTATGAAGCCACTTTAGTGCAGCATGGTCAGTTTGTAGTTGGAACCGCCGTCCCCAAACATATGGGCGTAGCTTTTCCAGGGCGTACACAATGGCATAGCATTCCTTTTCACTGACTGACCAGTGACTTTCCCTCTCAGACAGTTTCTTGCTGAGAAACACGACAGGATGGAAGTTGTGATCTGTTGCTTCCTGCATGAGCACTGCTCCTATACCACGCTCAGATGCATCTGTGGTTACTAGGAATGGCTTGTCAAAATCCGGGGCCCTGAGCACAGGGTCAGACATGAGCGTTGCCTTAAGTTGGGTAAAGGCCTTTTGACACTCATCAGTCCACTTAACTGCATTTGGCTGGGTCTTTTTGGTCAGGTCGGTCAGTGGGGCAGTGATTTGGCTGTAGTGGGGTACAAATCGCCTGTAGTATCCGGCCAAGCCTAAGAAGGATTGGACCTTTTTCTTTGACCTTGGGACAGGCCACTTTTGGATAGCATCCACCTTGGCCTGTAGGGGGTTTATGGTTCCTCGACCCACCTGGTGCCCCAGGTAAGTCACTCTGTTTTGGCCTATTTGACACTTTTTGGCCTTAACAGTTAGTCCTGCCTGCCTGATGCGCTCGAAGACCTTTTCCAGGTGTAGTAGGTGTTCGGGCCAGGAGTCTGAAAAAATGGCCACATCATCGAGGTAGGCAACTGCAAATTCTCCCAGTCCAGCTAGTAGACCATCTACCAGCCTCTGGAAGGTGGCGGGTGCATTTCGAAGGCCGAAAGGAAGGACATTGAATTCATACACCCCCGCATGGGTGACGAATGCTGACCTCTCCTTGGCAGGTTCATCTAGCGGTACTTGCCAGTACCCCTTGGTTAAGTCTATTGTAGAGATGAACTGGGCACGTCCCAACTTTTCCAATAGCTCATCGGTACGTGGCATTGGATAGTTGTCCGGACGAGTTACAGCATTTAGCTTACGGTAGTCCACGCAAAAGCGTATTTCCCCATCTGGTTTGGGTACAAGAACCACTGGAGATGCCCATGCACTGGTAGATGGGCGGATTATACCCATCTGTAGCATGTTCTGGATCTCCCGTTCTATAGCAGCTTGGGCATGAGGAGACACCCGGTAGGGTGGGGTTCTGATTGGGTGAGCATTACCTGTATCAATGGAGTGGTATGCCCGTTCAGTCCGTCCTGGGGTGGCTGAGAACAATGGGGCGAAGCTAGTGCACAGCTCCTTGATTTGTTGCCACTGCAGACGTTCCAGGGTGGTTGAGAGGTTCACCTCTTCCACGCCACCGTCTTTTTTCCCGTCGTAGTAGACACCGTCAGGCCACTCAGCATCATCTCCCTGGACTGTAAACTGACAAACCTGTAAGTCTCTGGAATAGAAAGGCTTGAGAGAATTAACATGGTACACTTTAGGCTTTAGTGAGGAATTGGGAAATGCTCTGAGGTAGTTTACAGCTCCCAGGCGCTCTTGGACCGTGAATGGCCCTTCCCATGATGCTTCCATCTTATGGGCCTGTTGCGCCTTCAAGACCATAACCTGGTCTCCTACCTTGAAGGAACGTTCTCTGGCATGTCTGTCATACCAGGCCTTTTGCTCTTCTTGAACATCCTTTAGGTTCTCTCTAGCAAGGGCTAAAGAGTGTCGGAGGGTGCTTTGTAGGTTGCTTACAAAGTCCAGAATGTTAGTTCCTGGAGAAGGTGTAAACTCCTCCCATTGCTGCTTCACCAACTGTAATGGCCCCTTAACCTCGTGACCATACACAAGTTCAAATGGTGAAAACCCTAAACTGGGATGTGGTACAGCCCTGTAGGCAAACAGCAACTGCTGCAACACTAGGTCCCAATTATTGGCGAATTCGTTGATGAATTTTCGTATCATGGCCCCCAAAGTTCCATTGAACCTTTGCACCAGGCCATTGGTTTGATGGTGGTACGGGGTGGCAACCAAGTGATTCACCCCATGAGTTTCCCACAGTTTTTTCCATGGTCCCTGCCAGGAAATTAGACCCTGAATCTGTAAGGATGTCAGAGGGCCAACCTACCCTGGCAAAGATGTCTGTTAGGGCCAGGCACACAGTGTTAGCCCTGGTGTTGCCTAGAGCGACTGCTTCTGGCCATCGGGTAGCAAAGTCCACTAAAGTCAGTACGTACTGCTTTCCTCTGGGCGTCTTTTTTGGGAAAGGGCCCAGAATATCCACAGCTACTCGCTGAAATGGGACCTCAATTATGGGGAGTGGCTGGAGAGGGGCCTTGACCTGGTCTTGAGGCTTTCCCACTCTTTGGCATACCTCACAAGACTGGACATACTTGGCAACGTCCTTGCCCATCCCCTCCCAGTGGAAGGACTTCCCCAACCGGTCCTTGGTTCTGTTCACCCCAGCATGGCCACTGGGATGATCATGGGCTAAGCTTAAGAGCTTCCCCCGGTACTTAGTTGGAACCACCAACTGTTTTTGCGGCTGCCATTCTTCCCGGTGTCCACCAGAAAGAATTTCCTTGTATAAAAGTCCTTGGTCTATAACAAACCGGGATCGATTAGAAGAGCTGAGAGGCGGTGGGGTGCTCCGTGCCGCCGCCCAAGCTTTCTGAAGGCTGTCATCCACTTCCTGCTCAGTCTGGAACTGTTCCCTTGAGGCTGGGGTCACCAGTTCTTCCTCAGACTGTGGACTTGGGCTTGGTCCCTCTGGAAGCGATGTAGGTGATGGGGTTGTTTCCGTTGCTGGTGAACCGCTCTCCGCTGGTGCACCTGAGGGTATTTCAGGCTCTGGCTGAGCCTTTTGGGTATGGCTGTCTTTTGCTTCTGCCAGTTCTGGCTCGCTGGCGCCCTCTGGCGTTGAGTTTGAAGATGTGGTTGCACTTGCTGGTGCTGGTTGCTGTTCCAGTTCCGGGCCTGGGACTGGAGATGCTGTGGCTGTTTCAGTGGTAGGCATGGAATCTGGGTCCACTACCTCTGTCTGGGTCTCTGGTAACACAGACGGGGCGTCTGTGGACGGTTCAGGAACAGGAATGGGTCTGGAAGCTTGCCTGGTTTGGCTACGTGTAACCATTCCCACTCTCTTGGCCTGCTTTACCTGGTTGGCCAAGTCTTCCCCCAGTAGCATGGGGATAGGATAATTGTCATAGACTGCAAAAGTCCACATTCCTGACCAGCCTTTGTACTGGACAGGCAGTTGAGCTGTAGGCAAGTCTACAGCTTGTGACACGAAGGGGTAAATTGTAACTTTGGCCTTTGGGTTGATGAATTTGGGGTCAACGAAGGATTGGTGGATAGCTGACACTTGTGCCCCCGTGTCTCTCCACGCAGTAACCTTCTTTCCACCCACTCTCAAATTTTCCCTTCGCTCCAAGGGTATTTGAGAGGCATCCGGGCCTGGGGATCTTTGGTGTGATGGTGGTGTAATGAATTGCACTCGCATGGTGTTCTTTGGACAGTTGGCCTTGATATGTCCCAGTTCATTACACTTAAAGCATCTTCCATCTGATGGGTCACTGGGCCGAGGTGAGTTACTGGAGACTGGTGAGGTGGAAGGGTAGGGTGTCTGTGGCTTTACTTGGGTGGTATGTGGGGTCTTTGGCTGTCCTCGGTTGTAGGGTTTATGGTCTGTGTGCCCCCTGGGGTAATCGTTCCCCTTGACAGTAGCTTTCTTGCTTTCTGCCAGTTCCATCCATTTGGCTCCAATCTCCCCCTCCTCAGCGATATCTTTGGGTTTTCCATCTTGTATGTACCGTGTGATGTCTTCAGGAACACCATCCAAGAACTGCTCCATTTGTATGAGGAGGTGCAGTTCTTCCAAGGTTTGAATGTTGTTTCCTGTTATCCAGGCCTCATAGTTTTTTGCAATGTAGTAGGCGTGTTTGGGAAATGACACCTCTGGTTTCCACTTTTGGGTTCTGAAGCGCCGACGGGCATGATCTGGGGTTATCCCCATTCTGTATCTGGCCTTGGTTTGAAAAAGTTTATAGTCATTCATTTGCTGCTTAGGCATTTCAGCTGCTACCTCTGCTAAAGGTCCACTGAGCTGTGACCTCAATTCTACCATGTACTGGTCTTCGGGAATGCTGTACCCAAGACAGGCTCTTTCAAAATTTTCCAAGAAGGCCTCGGTGTCATCACCTGCCTTGTAGGTGGGAAATTTCCTGTGCTGTGGAGCAATAATTGGCGCCGGGTTGTTAGGGTTGGCTGGCACATGCAGCCCAGCTTTTGCCAACTCCAGTTCATGTTTTCTCTGTTTTTCCTTCTCTTCATTCTCTTTTTGGTGTTTTTTCCATTTCTTTTTGGTGTTTTTCCATGTCTCGGCGGTGGGCCGCCTCTTCTTCTGCTTGTTTCCTTCGGTAGGCCACCTCTTCTTCTTCTAGTTTTCTTTTGTGTGCTGCCTCTTGGGCTGCCTGTTCTCTTTGGAAGGCTGCCAGTTTGATGCTTTCTTCCTTTTCTTTCATCTCCATTTGTCGCCTGTGTTCAGCTTCTTTGAATTGCTCTTCGGCCTCAATTTTTGCCTTAGAAGTCATGATTTCTGTTTTCTTGTGTTGGGGTGCCCTCTGGTGTTTATCTTCTGAACTGCAGGTTCTCTGTTGCCTCCTGAAGTCTGCCTAGCAATAGTGCCTTTAGCTAATCTTCAATGTTAAGTAAACCTGAAAAACCACTTTATTTGCATGCATATAGTGCTGGTACTTGCCTCCTAATGGGAGGGCTATTGCATGACAAAAGACCCTTAACAGTCTGGTAATGGCTTCTTGCTTAACATGCAAGCCACAAACTGCCAGAGAGAGCAGAAAAAAAAATTCTCTCTGGTTCCCTTTTAAAACCAAACTGTTTCTCTCTGCTAAAAAGCCCTTAGCAGAGAAGAGAAAAATATAATATTCCTACTGGCTTCTGGATTCTGTCTATATCCCACCACTGCTACACCATGTCATAACCTTAGTCCCAGATTTGGACCTTAGCGTCCAAAATATGGGGGTTAGCATGAAAACCTCCAAGCTTAGTTACCAGCTTGGACCTGGTACCTGCTGCCACCACCCAAAAAATTAGAGTGTTTTGGGGCACTCTGGTCCCCCTGAAAAACCTTCCCTGGGACCCCAAGACCCAAATCCCTTGAGTCTCACAACAAAGGGAAATAATCCTTTTTCCCTTCCCCCCTCCAGGTGCTCCTGGAGAGATACACAGACACAAGCTCTGTGAAACTACACAGAGTGACTCCCCCTCTCTGTTCCCAATCCTGGAACCAAATAGTACTTTCCTATTCCCCCAGAGGGAATGCAAAATCAGGCTAGCAAATCCAACACACAGATCTCCCCGATTTCTTCCTCCCACCAATTCCCTGGTGAGTACAGACTCAATTTCCCTGAAGTAAAGAAAAACTCCAACAGGTCTTAAAAGAAAGCTTTATATAAAAAGAAAGAAAAATACATACAAATGGTCTCTCTGTATTAAGATGACACAATACAGGGTCAATTGCTTAAAAGAATATTGAATAAACAGCCTTATTCAAAAAGAATACAAATCAAAGCCCTCCAGCACTTATATTCATGCAAATACCAAAGAAAAGAAACCATATAACTTACTATCTGATCTCTTTGTCCTTACACTTAGAAACAGAAGACTAGAAAGTAGAAACTGCTTCTCCAAAGCTCAGAGAAAGCAGGCAGACAGACAAAGACTCAGACACTAAATTTCCTCCACCCAAAGTTGAAAAAATCCGGTTTCCTGATTGGTCCTCTGGTCAGGTGCTTCAGGTGAAAGAGACATTAACCCTTAGCTATCTGTTTATGACAAATGGGTGGTTTGTCACACTATTGGAGTGCAAGATCAGGCCCCTTTATTTCTTAATTCCTTAGAAGTAGAAGCATATCAGATTTCAAAACAAAATACTGACTTCTGGGAGTCCATTCCTCACTATCTAGGAGATCATGGTCATTTACACCAAACTTGCCTGTGATTTTCATATTGTCAGTCAGTTCCTTTATGTTGGTGAGAAGTAAATTTAATTTAGTTTCACTTCTGATTGGGTTCACCTTTTTCTGAATCATAATGTTGTCCTCTCTGTAAACTAAGAAACTCTGATTATGACAAGAGACTCTGACCTACATCAGATAAGGAATCATCATTGGTTTGGTGAAATCTTTATGTGACATACTGTTTTTGGTTGAAAATTTCCTTGCAGAGCTGTGAGAGAGATTTAATTTGGAGCCAAAGTCAGATATGAAAAGATTTGCTGTCTGAGACAAGGAACAGGAAAGTAACAAGTCTTTCCGGTTCCATAAATTTCCTTTTATTTTTAGCCTGCTGTAAATGTTCATAGCTCAGTCTGTATGCATTTTGCTGATCAAGTTGCATACTTTGTAGTTCAGAAGCTATTTACATATTTTATTGTATTGTTAATCAAACTGCATATTTTCTTGTTTGCAGTTTTATGCTTTGTCATTTTATGTTCTTTCCTGAACGGACTGAATGAATTACAATTTACTTGTCCACTTTCACATTTTAGCTGTTTCTGTGTTTGTATATACGGTTCTGAGTCCTTCCCACTGATCTAATGCCAAATGTTCGTGGCTTATTGGAATGCGGAGCTATGACACCATTCTAGTCATGGACTAGGCACTCTGGATGCACTGTGGAAACAGAGCAAAAAGATGGCCTCTGCTCTATACAGCTTACAATCCAAATAGACAAGACAAACACATGGTAGAGGAAGGGACAGAACATACAAGCAGAGTGAAAAATGTGATGGCTACAAACATCATGTTAGTTCCATGATTTCTTTTTGGTGGATTTACTTAGGAGAGGACAGGGAAGGGGAAAAGAGGGTAAGATGAGTGATGTTGAAGTGAAGAGACTGCCAGGGAGAGGGAGCAGGGTTGATGCAAACCGCCAGTCAGTGCAGGTCTTGCTGATTTGTTGGCTCTCTCTCATGCCAGGAATTGTATAAAATCTTTCCTGATTAAATGTAAATTTTGTGTATGAAAAGCCAGACCCACTGGGGTACTGAGAACTCTCAACTCCAACTGGGGTACTGAGAAGTCCCTTATTCAGACAAAACTCCCATTTTGCTTGAGGAAGGAATTCAGGATTTGGCCCGTTGATGATAATTGTTATTTACTACAGTAGATACATTTCATCCATTACATCAAGACCCTGTGGTGCTCTCTACAGCATTTATACCTTTAAATGGCATACATAAATGGACAAGTACATATTTATAAGGAGAAATTACATCCTTCTTTCTCTCCCATGTATTCTATTATTTACACAGCAACTAAAGTGTGCTGTGCACTTTAAAGAACAAATAAAAAGGCCAAAGAAAGAGATGCGGCTTGATCTAGTGAATGGGGCACTGGTCTGTGACTCAGGATACCTGAGTCCAGCTCTGAGCTCAGCTACTGACCTACCATGTGATCTTTGGCAAGCCACTGCACCTCTCTGTTCCGCTGTCTTATCTGTTTAGATTGTAAGCTGCTTGGGGCAGGGACTGCTTTTTGCTAGTGTCTGTACAGTACCTAGCACAAGAGAGTTCCAATCTTGGAGGGGCTTGCAACTGCAACTCTCATACAAGTGATAAATAATATAAATAAAAATAATAGAAATATGTGGCAGGATGAGAAAGGACAAAGGTTACAATCGTAAAATATAGTTAGTTTTATTTTGTGCTCATCTTGCTGGTTAAATTATAACCAATCTTTTGCTTTTGTTTTGTTTTCAACTTATATCACTTCTTGAGCATGACATGGCAGGAGAGGGTTTTTTAGGAAGGATTTGTAGATAGAGGAAGGATCACTTCTCCCATCACTGAAATGCTTTCGTCTCTGAAGTGGAGCACGATACATGATTAACTAGCGCTAGCAACACAACACAGCTCTTCAGGGTGGGAACTGAGGAACATAATCAGCAAATAATGCAAATTAGTGCTAATCAAATAAATTCATTCACCTCCCATGATTAGTAAAGTATTCAGTTCCATCTGCAAAGTGTTGTCTATAGGAAATTCAGCCCTAGAATATGCAGCTTGATCAGTAAAGTTTGTAAATAACTTTGCAGCTGAAGTATGCCATTCAACGGGTGAAGATGCAGCTCAGTTGCCAAAGTACTTTGAAAATGCCACAGCTGAGATATGCAGTGGCTCAGCTAGAGAAGCAGGTGCCCGGATCTGTGACAAATTAAACTAAATCAGCAAAGTATTCATCTTCACTAACAGTATATACAAAAAAGTGCAGTAAATTATCTCTCAATTATTAAATTCTGCAACTCAATTAGCAAAATATGCAACCATCTGACTAGAAAAGTGTTCTGCTAAATTAATGAAAGCAACTCAATCAGGAAATTGAGGGAGTTTGGTCGTTAGATTATACAACCTAATGGCCCAGTTTTATGAAAAGTAACTAGTGAAAGCTGCACTTTGGTGACTGACCTATATTACAGAAGCAGCAAAGAATCCTGTGGCACCTTATAGACTAACAGACGTTTTGGAGCATGAGCTTTCGTGGGTGAATACCCACTTCATCAGATGCTCCAAAACGTCTGTTAGTCTATAAGGTGCCACAGGACTCTTTGCTGCTTTTACAGATCCAGACTAACGGGGCTACCCCTCTGGTACTATATTACAGAGAATTGTACTAAACTAGTAGAACACGTACCTGGAGTGGGATGATTTTTCCCTAACATAACGTGTCCATACTACCCTCCGGATCGGCGGGTAGCGATCGATCTATCAGGGATCGATTTATCGTGTTTCATCTAGACATGATAAATCGATCCCCGAATGCACTCCTGTCAACTCCGGAATGCCACCAAGGTGAGAGGTGGAAGCGGAGTCAACGGGAGAGCCGCAGCCATCGATCCAGCACCGTGAGGATGGGAGGTAAGTCAAAATAAGATACTTCGACTTCAGCTACTCTATTCCTGTAGCTGAAGTTGCGTATCTTACATTCACCTCCCCTCCCCCGGTGTAGACCAGCCTAGCATGCTTGACAGGTCAGCAACATACAGTGTGATGATACATGCAGTGTGCTGATACATCATCAGATCTTGGCATGTTGCTTTAGTGACAGATACTTTTCTGAGATATCATCTGTGGGTATGCATTTTGTGTTGTCTTCTGATGCTGCATGTTCTCCTTTTGATGTCATCTATAGCATTGACTGAACTAGACATTGTTTCCTGTCCTTGCTAACACTTGCACAACTCCACCAGTCTTAGCACATTTTTCAGCCTAGTGCCGACAAGGTTTCCATGGCATTTAGCATCATGCTATCTAAACCTGTTTAGAGCAGACCCCAATAAACATGGTGTTAAAAATACCAACAATCTTGGGAGCCTTGTTACATCTGAGCTCCCAGAAGTGCTAAGCTCAGTGAAGCTGCACTAGTGTTAGCAATGATGGGGATTTTTTTTTACAAGAAATTACTAGTAGGGACAAGGCTTATGCAGCATCTACTAAGCTTTAAAGATTCTGAAACAAGATACAGAATCAAGTTTTTCCACATATTATTTTTATACCAACTTCTCCTATCCCAGTTTTTATTTTACCATTTTCCCAGCCAGTTTTCTATTACCTTGTTTCTTTCTTTTTGTTTTCCATTGGAAAGCAACTATTTTCTCAGACTACCATTTTCCCCACTAAGAGCTAATTATTATTTTTATTCATGTTAGCATTTTAACATTAAATATTCTATTTAATATAATACCAACACCAATGTTGTATATATCCCTTAAATATATCTCTAAACACGTGGAAGAAGCCTGCAGTAGAAATTAACCAAAAATTGTATTGCATATGCTCATTACACAATTGGTAAATGCTACTTAATTGGCTAATGACATCCAATTTTCTGCAAACCTAGCAACTATTTTTTATCAGTGAATTACGTTTATTTTCTTCATTAGTTTATTTACATGCTCCACTCAAGGCTTTGAAATTAAAGCCAAATTCTACTCCAAAACATGATTGTTTAAAAATGGGCTCCACAAATGTTTTGTTTCTCACTGATTTCCATAACAAATGGACTCTTTTTACGATTAAAAAAAAACAACTTCTCAAATTCATCCTGGTATAGTAAGTCAAGCTGTATTCTCTTTGCTTTCTGTAACATTACTAATAAAAATATTTTGTTTTAACAAACCTATTCATGATTCAAGAACCAGCAAAGAATCCAGCTAACACTATGTTGGGGATGCATTGCTATGAGAAATAAAAGAAAACAATAACAAAACCTTGTATATGTTATTTGGGGCTAAAGATCTACTTTAGAACACACAGGAAGCAGACCTGTGGAATAATAAGGCAAATCATTTCCATGTAGTCATTTTTCTAACTGAAACCATACTTTAACATCTCAGTAAGTTGAATAAGTTTGTCAGGTTGGTAGTGAGGAACATGGGATGAAATTCATAATTTTGCTTCAGCTATGATATGGCTGGATGACGTGATTTGCAGAATAGGTTGAAAGGGCAACACAGGCTTTGAAATATTGTGTTTTTTTTTTCAAAAGGAAAAGAGTAATTTACTTTCCTTTTAAAAAGAAACATCTGTAGCTTCTGAATTTCAAACCCAATTTTCGTCCACTTTCTCTTGGTTCTATTCCTCAGTGAGGACTACCTGCCCAACAAGATTAAAAATTTAAACTTTTTCTTTTTTTGAGTAGAGACCAAAAATATTTATTTTTTGTTTTAACTCAAAGATGGTGGAACCTATTCACTTCATACTTTACGAAAACTTATCCTTAATATTTTTTGATTAAAACGGGTCAAGTTTCATTGGCAAGGGAATGTTCTGGAAAGATTACAAACTAGTGAATATCTAGTAAAGCACAATTTGTCCATTTTAATCACCAGATTGAATCACGGGAGTTGTGCTGGATTGTCATAGCCCTTACTTGGCCACCCAGGGATGAAGGGAGAAGTAAAGGTTACTGTCCTGCTTAGCTCTATTCAGGCTGGCCTGGCTGCGGTGAGAAGAGCAAGGGCAGCTTGCCTATAAGGCCTTCCACTGGGAAGAAACGAACAGGCAGGGAGTGGAGAAGGACAGGGACTAGGTGGATTCCTGGCTGTGCCCCTCAACTTAGTGGCCATGGAGTAGCTGGCCAGCCCCACGGCGGTAAGATGCTCTGCAAAAAGGAGTGAAATAACTTATTTGTTCCCAAAGAGCAAGGGAGGAATTGTGCCTTGCCTTCTCTGGTCAGCTCTTAGGGAAATGCAGCTACATGATGTCCCATGCTCAGGGTACATTGTAAGTTACTGTCTAGCCTTATGGATTTTACTATTACACTTTCTAGCTGTGCTTTCATGCTGACTCGGAACTAAACAGTACAACCCAGAACTCTAGAAATTCCTGCTATGCATACTGAGTCCCCACAGTGTACTTTCTATGTTACTAACTTTATTTTCCATTCTTGTTTTTCCAAACTTAACAAAGCATGTAACCCCGATTGAGGGTCCTGATGTGCAAAGATGCCATTCCAGAATTCAGAAGTTACTGTATTATGTCCCTGGAAAAAAATAATGCTTACAGCTTTTCTGAAGTGGGGGGAAAATAGGTTTTGCTTCTTTCATCATGCTCATATAAACCCAG
Organism: Gopherus flavomarginatus; assembly: GCF_025201925.1. NCBI lineage: Eukaryota > Metazoa > Chordata > Testudines > Testudinidae > Gopherus > Gopherus flavomarginatus. Next base: position 26,801,949 of record NC_066626.1, read on the forward strand.
AATGGTTCCCTCCAATCTTCCAAAATCAGCTTACCTTTATTTCAGCCACAATGGAAAATTTTGGAAAAAGCTATAAATTAATATTAATTGTGTTTATTACGGTAGCACTTAAGGACCAACTAAGAATGGGGTCCCATTGTGCTAGGCACAATAGAGCAGTGGACATTTCGTGCCCTGAAGAGCTTACAGTTGAAATAGACAAGAGGTACAGAAGCAGGGGAAAGGGTTATGAATAAGCGGAAAAAGATCTATAGCCCGGATCCTGACGTGAGCTCCATGCAGACAGACCTATAATTGAAACTGTTTTGTAGCCTTAACTATAGTGTTTTCTACCATCAAAACGTACATTAAGGAGTCAACTTAATCAATTACTTTAACAAGCCCTATCTGAGAGTGTTGTGATGCCATGCAGCGGAATGTAACAGTACAAGTACAATGTGGCTGCACATTTATGGTATCATCCTAGCAAAGGGCAGAAAATATTGCCAGTCTGCTGTAGAAACTGCAGAAGTAAAATGCAATGGGTGCAGCCACTGAACAGAGGAAGTGTTATCATTTTTACTTACAACTGCATTCAGCCTTTTGACTCAAAACAGCTGGAATTGTCTATCTAATTGATTCAAATGTGCATTCAACCTGTTGTTTTGATCATTGAGTTGATTATGCAAATGAGTATACTATGGAAGATGATGATGATGTGTTTATTCCCCTCAGATCCCAATATGGCATAACAATAAAACTAGTGTTACCAGGAAAATGGTGTCGACCATTAAAACAACTCATCATCTTTAATGGCAAAAACAGCAGTCACCAAAAGCCTAAGTAGTCCATCATTTTTAAAACGGTGTATTAGATTGAATTAAGTAAATGGAAAAAGGGAAAGTTTAAACATTACAGATTTGTAGGCCCACCCAGTGTGGTTTATAAAATCCATAAACTGAGACTCTTTGGTACATGTACGTTACATTTTTTTTCAGACTCATATCTCAGAAATACTTGTACCTAGTAAAGAGGAGGGGATAGAAGTTGATAAAAGTAGAGGTAAGAATGAAGAGAGAGAGTCAAATGAAAAAAAGCCTCATTTAATTAAATCATATGAAGGCAGACAACTAAATATTAACATTTTTTTAAAGTGCTTGTATACAAATGCAAGAAGTCTAAATACTAAGATGAGTGAATTTGAGTGCCTGGTATTAGATGAGGATACTGATATAGTAAGGCATCACAGAAACTTGATGGACCAATGAGAATCAATGGGACACAGCAATATTAGGGTACAATGACAATGACAGAGGAGGTTGCACTGGTTGGGTGGGTGGCAAGATACGTGAAATAAAGCATAAGAGTCAAATATAGTAAAAATCGTAAATGAATCAAATTGTGCCATAGAATCTCTATAGATAGACATTCAACACTTGACTAATAAAGAGTTTTGCAGTAGGACTATACTAATGACCACCTGACTAGGATGGTGATGGTGACTGTGAAATGCTCAGGGAGATTGGAGAGGCTACAAAACAGAAAACCCAATAATTATGGGGAATTTCAACTAACACCATATGGACTGGGAACATGCCACTTGAGGATGGGATGCAGAGATCAAATTTCTAGATACCAATAATAACTGCTTCTTGGAGTATCTAATCCTTGAATTCACAAGGGGAGAGGCAATTCTTGATTTAGTTCTAAGTGGTGCACAGGATCTGGTCCTAGAGGTGAATATAACTGAATCACTCAGTAATAGTGACCAAAATGTAACATCCTTGTCAGGGGGAAATACCAAAGAAACCCACCACAGTAACATTTAACTTAAAAAAGGAGAGCTACACAAAAATGAGGAAGATATATAAATGGCAATTATATATAAATGGCAATTAAAAGGAACAGTCATAAGAGTGAAATGCCTGAAAGCTGCATTGAAACTTTTAAAAAACACCTTAATAGAGGTTCAAACTATATGTAAACCTCAAATAAAAATAAAACAATAAGAGGACCAAAAAACAAACAAACCACCTGTTAGAGACAGAAAAACATCTTTTAAAAATTGGAAGTCAAATCCTACTAGGGAAAATAAACTCTGGCAAGTCAAGTGTAAAAGTATAATCATGCAGGCCAAAAGAGAATTTGAAGAGCAACTAGAAAAAGACAAAAAAACTATCAGCAACATTTTTTCTTAAGTAAATCAGATGCAGGGAGCCTACCAAGCAGTTAGTGGGGCCACTGGACAATCGAGGTGCTAAAGCAGCATTCAAAGAAGACAAGGCTGTTGCAGAGAAGCTGAATGAATTCTTTGCATCGTTCTTCACTCCAGAGTACATGAGGGAAGTTCTCGCAAGGTTTTGGAACAAATGGATGAATTAAGCCATAATATATCACCAGGACCAGATGATACTCACCCAAGGGTTTGGAAGGAACTGAAATATGAATTTGCAAAACTACTAACTGTGGTATATAACCTATTGCTTAAATCAGCCTCTGCACCAGGTAATGTAACTGATTTTTGAAAAGGGCTCCAGAGGCGATCCTGGCAGTTACAGGCTAGTAAGCCTAACTTGTGTACCAAGCAAATTGGTTAAAACTATAGCAAAGAGCAGAATTATCAGACACATAGATAAACATGATTTGTTGGGGAAGAGTCAACATGGTTTTTGTAAAGGGAAATTATGCCTCCCCGATCTACTAGATTCTTTGATGGTGTCAGCAATCATGTGGATATAGTTGGACTTTCAGAAAGCTTTGACAAAGTCCATCACCAAAGGCTCTTAAGCAAAGTAGGGAGTCATGGGATAAGAAGGAAGATCCTTTCATGGATCAGCAACTGGTTAAAAGTTAAGAAACAAAAGGCAAATGGTCAGTTTTCACAACGGAGAGAGGTAAAGAGCAGTGCTCCTCAACATATTCTGTTCAACATATTCATAAATGATCTGGAAAAATGGGTAAACAGTAAGGTAGCAAAGTTTGCAGAAGATACAAAATTAGTCAGGATAGTGAAGTCTAAAGCAAACTGCAAAGAGTTACAAAGGGATCTCAACAAAATTGGGTGATTGGTCAGCAAAATGGCAGATGAAATTGAATGTTGATAAATGCAAAGCAATGCACATTGGAAAACATAATCCAAACTATACATACAAAACTATGGGGTCTAAATTAGCTTTTACCATTCAAGAAAGATCTTGGAGTCACTGTGGATAGTTCTCTGAAAACATCCACTCAATGTGCAGTGGTAGCCAAAAAACCTAATAAAATGTTACGAACCATTAGGAAAGGGATAGATAACAAGACATACAATATCATAATGACACTATATAAATCCACAGTAAACACACACACCTTGAATATTGCATGCAGTTCTGGTTGCCTCATTGCAAAAAAAGATTATTAGAATTGGAAAAGTACAGAAAGAGCAACAAAAATGATCAGGATCATGGAACAGCTTCCATCTGAGGAGTCATTAAAAAGACTGGGACTGTTCAGTTTAGAAAAGAGGTGATTAAGGGGCATGTGACATATCAGGGTATAGTCCAGACCAGTGGGGGAGCCTTATAATACCTTGCTGAAGTAGCTCCCACATGGGCTGCTCACAAACAATCTTCCAGCATGCAAGTCTACCCTGAGTGTCTGTGCATAACTGTAGTCTGCCAGACACACTTGGGTTACACTCTGGCTTTCTGGTTATACTGCAGGTTGGCCCCAATATATTCCCAGTCTCAGAATTTCCCCCAGAAAGGTATGTCCTGTACTGCCCAGCCCTGTTCTAGGCAGTACAAATATTTAAGTATGTTATTCCTTTGAGGGAACAACATGCCAATTTATTATCTCAAATAGTTATTCAGACACTTCAGTTTAAACACACTGGATTAGATAGAACAGTAAAACAAATTTATTAACTACAAAAAGATAGATTTTAAGTGAGTACAAGTAATGAGACATAAAGCTCAGAAATGGTTAAAAGATAGATAAATATGATGCTTACTAATGCCTAACTTAACAAATTTATCAAAGCAAAGTTTCTCACCACCTGTTCCAGCAGATTACCGACCAACCTCTCAGGTCAGAACCCCTCCCCCAGAGTCCACTGACTGCTTCCTTTGTCCCTTCAGGTGCAGTGAATGTGATGGGCAGGGGGAGAGAGAGGTATACCGTGGTGTGTTTGATCCTTCTTTTTATAGTGTCAGTCCCCCCCTTGAGAAACATTTCCAGGGGGGCACTAGGAGACAAAGAGTCTATATGGAAGGATGTTCCCTGCTGGCTTTTTTCTCACCTGTTTGAGATTCCTTTGTTTCCTTCTTAAATGCAAATTAACCAAAGCACACATTCCTTTGTTTAGGACAGACTTGTTTGCCAACTTCTCTTCAGCAGGGCTGTGAGGTTTGGAACATGTGTTAATAACACCATGCAGGGGAATCTTAATACTTCACATACAATGTTGCCACACATGTTTATCAGGACAATACTGCCCAGCAAATCTGAGTTTTCAAATGATACCTTACAAGGCATACTTTTTAGATTATTAGGATAGTGTGTACGGTATGAATGCAGGGGTATATTCTGTCACAGAGGGACATGCTAGAGGTCTATAAAATCATGACAGGTGTGGAGAAAGTGAATAAGGAAGTGTTATTTGCCCCTTCCCATAACACACAAACCAAGGATCACCCAATGAAATTAATAGGCAGCAGCTTTAAAACAAACATAAGGAAATACTTCTTCACACAACACATAATCAATATGTGGAACTCATTGCCAGGGAATGTTGTGAGGACCAAAAGTATAATTGAGCTAAAAAAAGAATTGGATACGTTCATGAAGGATTGGTCCAACAATGGCTATTAGCCAAGATGGTCAGAGACGCAACCCCATCCTCTGGGTGTCCCAGAACCTCTCACTGCCAGAAGCTGGGAGTGGATAATAGGGGATGGATCACTCAGTAATTGCCCTATTCTGTTCATTCCCTCTGAAGCATCTGACACCGGTCACTGTTGGAAGACAGAATACTGGAGTAGATGGACCATTGCCCAGTATGGTTATTCTTATGTTCTTAAAGGTGCATTTATTTAAAGATTACAAGATAACATAGAAAATAAATATCTAGACAGACAAGTTTGGTAGTTCTCCATTTTGATTAAGAATAATTACAAAAAAAAAAAGAAAAACACAGGTATGTGACATATACATTACTCATTACACTTCTGACTTGAATAATCAGCAATCAAGGCTGGTGTTGGGAATGTAACAGTGTTTCCAGATTTTCTGATTTGTAGTTTTTTTTAGACTGAGGGTTCCAAATTCTAATTTCCTGGGTTTTAAATGTTTAAAAATAACTTCAATGTTCATATGAAGTTGTTTAAAAATTAACAGCTATCTCTGTATGAGTATCTGTAACTTTACTTTTGTTTTAAAAAGCCTAGGAATTAATAGTGTATAGATTATGGTTGTTTTTTACATGTAATTATTTTACAAAACCAAATATTAGTCTTAATTGGACCTGGCTTATTGACATCTTCAACAGAAGACATTTCTAGAAATATAAGTTACAGTTAGCACAATGAGCTGCAATAGGGTGATGGCAAAGGGTTACCATAGCCAGGTGGTGGTGGGGAGGGCATACGTTTCACTAGCTTGTGTAAACCAAGCTAATTGCTGCTACCAGGAGTTCCTTTTATCCCTCTCATCCCCCCCAAGTTCCCTCTGCGCCACCCTCCCTTCCCCCTGTATTTCAACAGCTCTTTGCAGTTCCCTCAATCTTTCCCCTGCCAGGGTTTCTGTGTGCTTCCCATTCATTCCCTTCCTTACCAGAGTCCCCATTCTCCCCCACTGTGTGCACTCTCCTTTCCCTGTTCCCCCTTTCTCCAGGCCAGGGAATCTGTGCGCCTCTCTTCCTCCCCATTCCAGCATCCCCTATGGCAGGGGCTCTGTCTGCTCCCCTTCTCATATAGCAGGTTTCCACATTCTGCCCCCCAGGGCAGTGGTTCTGTGTGCCCTCACTTCCCCAGCAGGGTCCCACATTCTCCACCTGCAAGGGCTCTGTGTAAACCCTCATTAACTCCTTTTCCCCAGTCCCACTTTCCCTTCATGTGAGTTGCTGTGTGCGCTCACCTGCCTTCTCCCCCCATCCGCCATACTGGGGGTGGGGGATCTGTGTGCTCCATTCTCCCTCCCCCCATATCAGGGTTTCCCATTCTCCCCTCACGTTCAGAGGCAGGATGCACTCCTCCTTTCTACCCACCATTGTTAGTCTCTTTCTGCTTGGGAGAGAAGTCATACAGCATGTTAGTGTGTTAAACTACTAGGAGGATCAGCAGGGAGAAGGGAGGATATTGTTATGCTGGAAAGTGTTAATAGGTAACAGCAACAAGTTCTTTGATTGATAGAAAATTGCAGAAGTGGTAGAGGCTGTGACTGTACTGAAAAATAGATGGGGCTACATTTGCCACCCATTTCCCTTTTTGTGGTTTTCTAATCTCCTCCTTTCCCCAGTCAACTTCTGATCTTTCATACCTAGGCCATTCCCTGACATTTTAAAATTAAACAGAGGTGGTATTCAAAAGTTATCACGTTCCATAAATACCATCGAGTTAAGTGTAAAGTTTTTGTAAGCTCTGTCAAACTTGGGGCTGAATTCTCTGTTAGTGTGAAGTGGTGCATCTTTATTGTGTTCAGTGGTATTTTGACTATTTACACCATAAGAGAATTTGTCCCATTGTCTCCAGATTAGCAATTCAGTCATTTTTGGTCATATTATCTACTATAATATGACTGTATTAGCTATTTTAGCTAATACAGTTATTGCTGACTCTGCATGTCCCAAAGTATAGTGGTATAAATATGTTACCAATTGGTGATATATATATATATATATATAACTAGCAGGCGTACATCAGGGGTTCTCAACCTTCTTCATTCTAAGACCCTCCAACATGATGTAAAAATTCCATGGCCCACCTGTGCCTGCCACATCAACTGTTTTTCTGCATAACCAGCAGATTAAAAGTCAGGGCTAGCGTTAGAGGGTAGCAACCACTGGAGACCTGGCAAAGCTAAGTTGCTTGGGCTTTGGCTTTCAGCCCTAGACAGCAGAGCTTGGGCTTCAGCTTTCTGCCCTGGGCCTCAACAAGTCTAATGCTGGCCCAGCTTTCTGCCTTATTTTGATGGACTCTCAGAAACCTGCTTGCGGCACCCCCAGATTGAGAACTGCTGGTGTACATTACTGTAGATCCAGCACCTGGACATAGGTTCTTTTGCTAGGACACACTTAAATTTGCTAGGCACAGTATTGTCACTTCAGTTTTTGGAGAGGCTAACAAATTTCTCAGAAGTACTTTCCTATGAAATCACATGATCTCTCCTTTTCTTTCATCTGGAATTTACCTTTCCTTTGGAATGGTAAATTGCTTAATCTACTGTACCATCCTGGAAAGAGCTTTGTTTTAGGAAACCACTGCAATACAGTCTACTATTCACATTTTAATAAAGCTGGTTCAGGGGCACTGAGGAAAGAACATTGTGGAATCCAGAGAACAAAAGAGGAAAATTAAAGCACACACATTTGAATGATGAAAGATTTTATAGTTGCTTAACAAGCTGAGGTCAGAATAAGAAAATAAAAGGTGTTTTATAATAGAGAGGGGTCAAACTTGTTCAGAAACATGCATTACTCCAGTCACTTGTGTGGCTGTGCACACAGTGACCCTGGCTCCAGTTTGAATTTATTTATGCGCTGAATGGCCCTCATAGCCTGGTCACTTAATGGCATTCAGCACATATCTATGACTAGCTCAATTTTCATGTTAGCCCTTCATATCAACTTTAAAAAACTGTTAAATGTTTGGAGTCCTACTTGTAGAATACATGTTGACAAACAGAATCCACCCTTCAGTAAAGCCTCTAGTAACTGCGATTCATAGCCATTACTGGTCAACAGGTATTACCACTTCAGAGGCCAGAGATTACTAACTGTAAGCTTTGCTTCTCCTGAACTCATGCCAGTCATGAATATTACAAATGCATGGGTGGTGGGTATTGTAGGCACGGGAAGGCTTTTGTCCCCACCCATGATCCACCCCCAGTCCCCATCCTGCCTGCTGTTCCCTTTGTTCCAGACTCTGGGGCAGGCAGACTGGGGGCTGTGGTGTGCCCTGGGGCTGTGCCATGCCGCCCGTCCTCCCGGCGCTGGGACCTCTCCACCTACCCAGTGCTGGGGGTGCGCCGATCGTGCCGCCTGCTCAGCACTGGGGTTCGGGGTGCTCTGACTTCACTGCCTGCCCAGCACTGGGGCTGGAGGCACTCCGGCAAAGCCGCCTGCCTGCCTGGGGGGCGGGACAGGGGGAAGAGGGTGCTGGGCAAGGGCCAGCAGCCACTGTAGGGACTGGGCTCTGATGGGTATGGAAGGGAAGGGGCCTCGGGCAGAAGGGGTGGGACTGGGGGAGCTAGCCTCCCTAAGCCAGCGGTTCACCCACTGCCCATGTACAGATATTTCTTTTGCTAGGCAGATGGGAATTTCATGGATCATTTTTCCCTCCTTCCCACGAGTAAACATTAGTTTGTTTGAGATTTGAGAACTTGCTCTTCAAGTTCCGACATATTCAGAAACATCAAGGTCTTGGGCTAGGCACTGAAGAAGTCTCAGAGTGGAGTAGCTGTTGAATCACGTATACATCCACAAAACCACAAAAATATTCCCTGTGAGGCAGAGGTCCAGCCTTGCACATTCAGAATCAAAGTTAGTTATACCATATATAGGCATTTTTGGCAGATGTCACTTTTACTTTTGAGAACAGTTTTAATGGACCATGAGCTAGCCCTCAGAAAAAGTTATGCTCCAAAATGTATTCTGTGCTACATAAGGCACATCATGATAGACGTTGCACTGATATATTTTAAAGCTAGATTAAGGAGGCCCCAAAATAAGTTTCTTCAAAGTCACAAGACTGTGTTTCCTCCTTTACTTCATCAATAAAATAGAAACAAGATATTTTTCTATATGGCTTTGGACATGGGAAGTCCAAGGAACCCAATATACAGTATAATTGCCAGAGTTTATGGGTCTAATTCTCTGCTAGTGTAGCCAAGTCAACGGAACTATGCCTGCAGAGATTTTGGCCTATATCTTACCATGTCTAATGTTAACATTTTATGTGCATCTAGTGCTTTTGAAAGCTGCCACATATTGGCACCCCTCTATCCTTGGGCTGTGTATTGCGTAGATGGAAGAAGATATTCAAAGGCCCAAAGGGGGACTGAGGTGCTTGCTTCTTCTATTCATTTTTCACATGCCTTTGAAAACGCATGTGGATCAGCCCTGATCTGGAATGAAGCCATTAGAAGTGAGATGAGAGTTCAGACTCCATGCCCATTCAATCCTTGTTCTCTTGGCAAAAATGCGGATGGTTTGTAAAAGAAATAAATTAAAGCCATATACTGTTTTTCCAATTGCACTTACAAAAATGTAAAGGAACATTAGAGTATATTACATTAAACACATATTACACTCATGAGCGGCTTTAGGATCTTTAAGGGGAATCAGGTTAAATCTAGCTATGTGTTAATCAGTTTGACCATTCATATAGCTAACCCAGTGGTTCTCGACCTGTGCCCTGCGGGCTGCTTGCAGCCCAATCAGCAGACAGCTATGACTCATGTGACATCCTCAGGGCCATACAGGAAGTATACATATTGTGTGGATGCTGCCCACATAACACATAGAGAGCTGCATATGTGGTCCACAATGGTTAATAGGTTGAGAACCAGTAGGCTAACCTGTCAGGTTCCCCCCTGTATACAAAATAACAACAAGAGCTATTTTTCCTCATTGCTGCCCCAGCTTTGTCCTGCTAATGCAGTATAAGTTTAAAAATAAATAATAGTTTTACTCATTAGTTAACTAACCCTGTGAGGAATAGAAATTAAAGTCAGTACTGTCATAGTGCTAAGGAGAGTCTTTTCTTTGGAACTAGGACAAATTATATTTCAAGTTCTTAATCCTGTGACACAAAAGGTGCTTTTGTGGTAATGTTTACAAGCTGCATATTTGGGCCCATCACTGGGCTTTGGAACAGACCCTGAAAGACCGTAATTGAAAATTTGACATGCAGGTATTATTCAGGCTAGAGGCTCTGATTCTGCCAGGTACTTATGCACAGCCTAACTTTAAGCATGTGAGTCATCTCATTTCAGTTTCCCTTCAGAGCAGTGTGGCTTAGTGGCTAGAGCACTGAACTGGGACTTGGTTCTGTTCCTGACTGCTCATGGCCTGCTGGGTGAGCCCGGGCAGGTCATGTTATGGTGCCTCAGTTTCCCCATCTGTAAAAGCTGGATAATGATACTGACCTCATTTATCAAGTGTTTTGAGATCTACTGCTGAAAAGTGCTAATTTATAATTATTATTACTACATTTATCAAGTTAGACATGTGCCTAGCTGCCTTACTGAACTAGAGCCCGAATTTCTTTGTAGGGAACAGTATGAGAAAGAGAAAAAACAAATTCCTTGCTTTGCCCAGTGACTCAGATTATAACCCTACTTTACAAGACACCATTGCTTGTTGAAATTAAACAGTGAAATAAACTTGATCTTGCAAACCCTTAGCAGTCCCTGTGATGTCAATGGGTGTATTTATGTAAGAAATGCTCTCCTGAGGAAGGATTTGCAGGATCAGGGCCCTTTTATGGGCAAGGAAGACATTGCTGCTAGATCATTTTCAATTCTTTATTAATGTGGGTGGTTTTTTGCCTCCCACGTTTCAAAGCACAAATTATTTTTCAAAAATAGTAAATTTTGTATTTAGCTCCAATTAATGAAGAGGGAGGAATCTTGTCTTAAAGGTACACAAAGCCTTTTAAAATGTTGCAAGCATAATCTGAGGTCTACAGTTCTCTGGGCTGAGAAACTGCAACAAATGTACACAGCTGGATCTCCAAATGCTTTGAAGATTAATATATTTTAACATATTCCTCTAGGATTTAAAATAGGACACGTCTCACTGCACATGCCTTTATCTCATCTCATCCTGTGTTTAACATTTGAATACTTTTGCACTTTCAAATATGTGAAACCTATCACTTTGCCTTTAGAGACTTGATTCATTAGCATTTCAGTAGCAAATTTTCTCCTCTTTGAGAGTTCCCCTTACAGAGTTCTTTTTAAAAAGGCCCCATCTTCATGGACCTCCAACACTTCTTCCAGAGCTATATGATTCCATTTAATTGGAGACCACATAACTGTTCAGCTGCTGGATGTTCCAGTCAAAAGATGGAAAGGCACCACCAATCCCTGAGAAAACAGACACATTTCAGACTTAGTTCAAGATTACAATTTCTCAGAATTGAAACCAAAGATAAGATAAATAAAACAATCTTGAACATTACTCAAGTTCCACAAAACACAATGGAACAAATTCATAAAGAGAGATAACTGGAAATTTTTCACTGATTGAATTTTACTGAATAAATGAGGATTTCAGTTTATTTTTTCTATACATACAATCCAAAAGTTAATGTTAAAAAATTCCATGTATGTGATTTATTTTAAAAATAGGTAGAGAAGATGAGATCTGATTCCATCAAACTCTGCACATCAACCATCTGATATATGATGTAGGACTGTTTTCATTTTATTTTATAAAATTATATTACATAGAATATTATATGATTTAGTCTCAATGGGCCTGTCCAAAATCCATATAAAAATATGCTCAACAAGCCTGATCCAAAGCCCATGAAATGCAAGAGTAAGACTCCCGTTCACTTTGGATCAGGCCCAGGTTGAGCACTTTTGAGCTTCAGAAAAATTTACATTCTCTTACAAGTTTAACAATTATACTAAAAGCACAATAAGACATCTTAAGTATGAAGGATATTGTACATTATCTTGTTATTAAAGAAAGACCCTCATTCACAGTAGTACTGAAGCTGTGGGATTCTGAAGTCTCTTGCAAATTGCATGGAGGAAAAAAATCCCACGCAGAAGAGAACTTTATCTTTTAAGTAGGTCCCCTGGGAAGTTTTTAGACCTTCTTGTAGGGTATCTCAGTACATAAATTGGGGGGGAGGGGCACTGAAGACAGATGACTCCTTCCATCCAGAACTACATATGAGTTTTAATAATAAAGGCGGTTCATACTTGGAAAGAAAAATAGCCCTTTAAAATACAAGCAGTAGATACAAATTTTTCTGCACTCTGCCAGATATTGATATTCTCTGCTGTAAAGATGAGATGTAACAATAGTCTTATGACACAAAATATATACAAAATGTTGATGTGTGAGCAGTTAAATACAGTTTTAATAGGAGCTGCTGCAAATTTCCTTTTATGGAAAAAATTACCATGATGGATGAAGAGACTAAAAAGTATCTTTCTACTAGGGAAATGACTGTTTTAATACTCCCTCTTTTGCTCTGTGATGAGTTTTATGATGGTCCTTAGTTCCTGTAGATTTAAGGATGGCAGGTATGGGGGGACCTTACTGGAAATAAATGTGAGAGTCATACTTTATATTAAGGGTATGTGTATAAAGTGTTAATAATTGATTACTTGTTTTTAAGTAAATGGTTAATCAACTGTTTAGTTGAGTCTAGCAGCTCAGTAGCTTGCCTATAACCATGAGTTATAATTACATCAGTAGAAAGTGATGTAGATGATTATCTTTATCTATAACACATACTAATATCTGTAGCATGCTTAAAACATCTATTAGCCATTTAGGAAACCTATATGAATTTCAGTGTATCCTTAATAACAGCTTAAACTTATGATGTTCATTAATTCAGAGGGATCTCAAAGCACTTTACAAATTTTTACAAATACAGGAATCATTTTACCCATCCAAGAAATGCAGCCCCTTTTGGGATGGAATATGGCCCCTGTCAAATAACACATTGCAACACTAGACAATAAAGAGGGAAAGAAAATGAATATCATATCCACTTAAAACTGCAGAGGGAATTAAGGGAGACAGACTATTAACACTCACACTGAAAGTTTGACCAGGAGGGTGGAATTAATACTCCTTCCATTGCAAAAAAGTGCCAAGGGAACTTCAAAGATCATATGTGGTCAGGACCTTAGTTTTATGTCTCATCTAAAAAATGTCATATCTTGCCAAATGAAAAAATACTGCAGTAAGTACAACCATTTTGACAAGTATTTTTTCTAGTGTCCTTAGGCAAGATGGATGCAGATAAAATCTAGCCCACATAGATACACAAAACTGATGGTTTTCTGACAGATCTGCAACTGGTAAGAAGATAAAAGCATCAGTCTTGGAAAATAAAGCTAAGAATTTATTTCTAATCCTCTCTTCTCTCTCCAACCCATCTTTTCATCTGCAACCACCAAACAGTTTTACTCAGTTAAGGATTTATAGAAACTTTTCTTCCTTAGATTCTGCCAACTTGTTTTAGCTAAGAGAGGATTTAAGAAAAAGGTTTCAAGACTTTTCTAGGAGAAGCTGATGCTGGGATCTTTGAGGTATTATTGCAAAGATTGTCAGAGGTTGAAAGACTGAATTAGTCTGAATATTGGGTAGTTTTGGATTGGCTATATAGCTGAACTTGACTGAAAATTTTGGAGTGATAACATAGGCTATTTGTTTCCTAAAAGATCTATTTAAATAGAAGATCAAGAGTCAGAAGTATTCTGAAGTATCATGTTTACAGAATAAGGCCTTTTAAAAATTGTAATTACCCTTTTCCTGACTATCAATGCAGCAGGTTATGGTCACTATTTTGTTCTATAACAAACGGGCTTACATACTCTTTTGTTACTAAAGTTCTGGGCCCAGATTCCTCAGTCCAGCCAAGCTGTCAGTAGGACAAGACTGGAGGAGTAGGCAAACATGGCTTTAAGTCATCTTTAAACTCCCTGGATCTAGGACTATTTAGGGACCAGGCTGCTTCACAGTATATTTAGAGCAGCTTCAAGTCACATTGTTACAAAAATACACTTATAACCAACTTTCATTCCTAGTGAGAAGTGGAATTATTTTTTGTATTGCTGTAGTATGCTGAATCCCATTGTGCTAAGTAATATATATACACATAGAAAGAGACAGTCTCTGCTCTGGTGAGCTTACAATTTAAATAGAGAAGACAGACAAAGGACGGAATAGGAAACAGAGGCTCAGGGAAGGGAAGTGACTTGCCCAAGTTCACATAACATGTAATAGGACACAGGTTTCAAGACTTCCAGTTGAGTGCCCTACCCACTAGAGAACACTGCTTTTTTATTCTGTGAATCAAAGCAAAACACTGGTCATCACCAGTGATTGGTATGATCAGTATAAATGAAAACAAAGGACCAAATTCGTTTATCATTTACACTGGGAAGGGTGGGAACAGAGTTTTGTTTATCATGTCTCCTGAAACACAGCCTCCTATTTTATCGACACACAGCTAAAATATTTCATTTAATATCCCTGTCACAGGATACACACCGCTGTGGTGCCTCCAGGGATTAGCTCTCAACCAAACACACTCCTCCTTTAGTTGCTTGCCCCATGTTTGTTTCTCTCTCTCTCCATAACTCAGAGTGCTCCCTCTTTGTGGCTGGGCCCTCCAGCAAGGTCACTACATGTTCCCCCTCCAGGGTGTCAAAAGTCCCACTGGACAATCTGCCTCAGCCGTGCCACTTCCCCAGTGGCTGGTAGGGGAACCCAGGCCCACTCAGTCACTACTCCACAGTCTGTTTACTCCCAGGCCCTGTCACTATTTCCTTGGACTCCTTTTCTACTCCCATCTGTATCTTCTAGCCTCCCTCTGGATTAACACTTGAATTTCCCCTGCATCCAGTAGTTACTTCATCCCCTCTCAGGTTCTTGGTGGAGTCTGTATTCCCAGGCAGGATCCCAGGGCTTACTCCCATTTGGCCTAGACTTAGGCCTCGGCCTCCTCCTCCTCCTCCTCTTCTCTTACTCACACTCCTCCTCTCTAAGAAGTGACCACAGTATTCCTTTCTACCACCTCTTCTTGTTCTCTACTTTCTGGTTTTATATTGTCCCTTCCCAGCTGCCTCTGCCCAGGCTGTGCTTCATCATCAATTAAAGCTTATCAGGTTTGACTTTTTTCCAGGTACAGCCTGTCACAAGATTAATTGGCTGTAGACACTGCTTCACAATCACCAATAGAAAAACTAGTTTCTGCTGCAGGTTATATTTACCAGAAATATCTGTACATTCCCTAGAAAACAGGACATCATGCTGTTTCAGCTTATCTGTGCATCCACAGTTCTTTGTTCTGTTACTGGCCTCAGATATAACAAAACAATGTAAATCAGTAATTTAACTACAGAGGTCACCATTAAAAAACCTCAGAATTTCCCAATAGTTGCCACATGGTGGAATCAAAGTTTATCTCAGCTTTCCCCGTATTTAAGACCAGCAATAACTGTGGTACCTTTTTGATAACAGATGGGATTTGCAGGCTCCAACAATGAGCCCTGGACAGCCTAAGGCAGAGCTCTTGGAACTTATTTTCAAGGCCATCTTTGTTATGAAAAGTTTTAGAAACTTACAAGTTGAGATTAGCCTCACCATATAGAGAGTGCCAAAAGTCAAATAGATGCTACAGGCTTTGTAGGCCTAAAGGCCAGTTCTGGTGAAAACAACATTTCCTCTCCTACTTTACAACAACTCAGTCAGTAAAGATAGAAAACTCTTGGAAATTACAACCCCCATTCCCTCAAATCAATAAAAATGACATAGCTGTACAATGCAAATAACTCTGGAACCTACTCCCTTTAATTAGAAGTCACGGGGAGACTCTTGCATAGTCTGTCTTAGAAATTGTGCCCCTTTTGGTTTATTGAAACTGATTTGCAGGAATGAACATGGTGACAAGGCAGGAAAACCAAAGCAATAATGAATGGTAGCACCTAAGACAGGATATTGCTAGATCAGAGAGGGGAGTCAGGTGATTTATAATATTTCAGTAGCTAATTTGCTTTGAGGGGTGTGTGAATTCATCTGTGTAGTGAGAGCAAATTTGCTTCATGATAGAGGCAAGGAAAAATATTTCTTCCTTCTTCTTAATTTAAAGATGTGTGGAAATTCTCAAGGGAATTCAAATACAGTGATCTAAACATGCTCCCAGTCCAAGAACAAAACAGATATCGCTGTTCACTATATTATTTAAAAAAATAATTACGTATCAAAACGTTAAAGAGTAAAGTGTTACACGGAGACCAAATGCTGTCAAATTAGATAGAAGCTGTTCACCCCTGTTCTGTGAGTGAAAAAGAGATTGAGCATTCATGGTTAAGTAGAGATAAT